>NC_045687.1:5499915-5806069 GCF_003331165.1 Xiphophorus hellerii
AATGTTTCTCACAGCACTCAGTCAAACACAAAAGTCATATTATCCTTTCAATACAAACTCTTATACTCAGTACAATGCTATTATCAGTCTCTGATCAGTGCTTGTTGATGGGGGGTTGTGATTACTTGAAGCTGCTTGTTTTCTATTGTTTGTCCAGCTCAAGTGGGAGGTCCTGATCCACCTGTAATCTTGGTCTTGTTTTTTTTGTTTTTTGCCATAACAGAAACACAACAAGACTGTCAGGTGAAAGAAAACAGATAATTTCACAGTGGATGGGAGAGATTTTCCTCTCATCCACTAAAACCAGATGTTGGTTTTATTGCTGCATCAGATAGGTTGTTTTGTTTTGTCTTTTTTTTTTAGCTCACTTGTCACAGGTCACTCTGTTGAGGTAAAATACTCAGTCAAGTGGATCCTGATGCTCAGATTAATTTCTATTGTGAAGTCTTTTTTCTGATGTGCTGAGAATGTGAGCTGTTTGTGTTGAGTGTAGGACTGCAATGAGTTTTTTCTGTCTGAATGAATTTTCACGTTTGATATGTGTGAACACTGCTACGGGTGGATCAAGCTGCTGATGGAGATAATGTTTGCTGAGGGCAACCGCTGTGCAAACCTGAAAATGTAATCGGTCTCTTCAAAATATCAGCAAAACTGGTGAAAACATTTGGGTCAATTCTGCTGAAGTTGCCTTACTAAATGAACAAATAGACAAGTTCTTATGAAATAGATTTCGATCTTAAGCACACGTTTCTGTCAGTTTATTACAGGTAGTCAGGTTTTCTGTGCTAATTAGAGCAACATTGATTTATTAGTCCTTCTTTCTTTCTCGCTTTGTTTTACGTTAAAGGGGGTCTTCTGCTGTTAATACGGCCTCGGTGGTTTCACTAATCTCATTATCCTCCTGCTGCAAGTCAGCAACGACTCCCCGAGGCCCCTTTGGTATCACTGTCACCCCGAGACCAGAACAGAAGCAACAACCACATTAAATGAGATACCGAGAACACAGGTGCAAAGGCAAAGGCAGAGATAAACATGAGAAGGCTTAAATTGTGTGTAAATTTGTATGACATGATAGAGGGTGAGTGTGAAATCTAGTTTCGATTGGATCTGGTTATCACCAGCTTTAAAGTCCAGAGAATGCTTTGAACTGTCAAGCAACGAGTAGTTTCAGGGGAGAAGAAGAAAAACGGATGTCTACAGGTTGGAAACGAGAGATGACATGGAGGAATAGGTGTCTGGCTGGGAATACAAATAGGACCCATCACTCTGGACAGCCCCTTGAGCTGCGGGGTATCATGTGCTGATTCCACTGTATCATAGAGAGCTTGTCCATCTGATCAATAAATCTATTAAGCCTGTGATGTAGTTTATGATGGTCTATTTTCCTCCCACATATCCAATAGTGATGTACCTTTAGCTATCCCTCGGCGAGGCCCATCAGCAGGGAATGACAGAAAAGGAAGAGCAAGGCAAACTGTTCTCGCCTTCCGCAATTAAAGTAAATGGCACCTTAGCAGGCTGAGCCTCTGTACGTGAAGAAGATACACATCTCCACCCTGTTTCCCAGAGCTTCATCTAGAACTGCACCAGAATGACAAATTAACCACTGCTATGGGTTAGAGAGTAGCACCTAATCACACTGTAGGCGGGGAGTGCCTTGCTACTGTGATGCATCAACTCTGTGTTTATAAAAATCTCAGCGATTCAGTTGCTGCAAAAGAGTCTTTAAGAGTTTGGTATTAGGAGTTAACGATTTTGTCTTTTTTTCTGCTGTTTATACTATATTTCTTCTGACTGGCTAAACTTCATCTTTTGGGTGTAACAATGTGTCCAGCTTGCTAGACAGTTCACAAGGTTTTAGCAATATTCAGGGGGGCTTGCTTATATCAGTAGATCACAGATGACCCCTTGAAGTTATGTGCAGAAAGTTTGCCTATGCAAAGATTTTTACAAAGAACATATCTATAATGTTTGAAATAAATTGCAACTTGAGGAGCTGAAGGATCTGGATGCAATGCTACTTGGCATCCTATTGGTTGGCATTTGCAAAGCTGCCAATCCAGGAAGCTTTGCCTGGATTGGCATAGAAGAGTGTAGATGCCAAAATGGTGTCCACTGTGTGCCAAGGTGTATTTGGTGTTTGAACAATTAAAATAGGCAGTTGTAAGTGTTGTCTCCTGTATTTGTGGAAGGTATTGGTCTCTGACTGGGGGTCCACTGTAAGTGTTTTATAAATTGTAGAACTATTTTTACAGAATCTGTACAATCTGTTTAATACACAAAGCATTTTTATTTTAAGGTGATTCTGATGACAATGATTTCACAAATATTACTAAGGTTTCACACATCCCAAACTGTTATAAGTTTGGGAAACTTATAACATCCCAAACTGTTATAAGTTTGGGGTGTGTGAAACCCAAACTTCACACATTCTTAAGACAAATTTAATCTTGGCTTAAGATTAAATTTGAATTTATTTGAATCTTTGATTCAAAGATTAAATTTGAATCATATATAGATTCTTAACTATATATGATCAAATGTGGTCTAGACTCTTTAAAGGCTTTAACACATTTTGAATCTAGTGTATCTTTTGTGTTTTTCTGACACTTGTTGAACTGTGGCCCAATACGGGCCACTGTTACTTTCTAGAAACCACAACAGCAGTGAAGCTGTTTTTATGGATTTCTCACGTCTTTCACATCCTGATTTTGCTCCAAAAGTAAGTGGAAGAAGTTAACGACTGGGAGAAAAGGGTGTAAAAGTAACTGTCAGCCTGTCAATCCATCCATTCATCACCTATAGCTGCTTACCTTGGAGGTCTGTAGGGGAGCTGGAATCTAGAAGTCATTGAGCGAGAGACCCTGGATAGAATGCCAGTCTATAACAGAGTAAAACAGAGACATACAGGACAATTATGCATGCACACACTAAAAGCACATTTGTACCCAAGGGAAATTTACAGAGACCAGAGAGAATACACATATACGTAGAGGTAGCATGTAAACCATCTTGCTTCAAATCAACAGTGCTGTCAATTCTCCCTCCCGCAGCTCATAAAAGAAAATCCTTAGCTGCAACTGTTTTATAAGAACATTTCTTATGAAACTTGATGTTTTATTTGTATGTTTCCACCTTCTGGGAGAACATTGATGTTGTAGTACCTTTGATTGGAATCCATGAGAGTCTGTAGCTGCAGAATTTTTACAAAAATACTGGATGAAACATCTGGTATAGAGTAGAAGGGCAGCCGTGTCTTCTATAAATATTGCACATTTTCATGTTTCTGCTTTAGGAAAACATAGCTCTAGAAATTCCTCCTTGATTTGATTTAGCAGCGTTATTAAATGTGAATTAATAAAGGCTTGTTCAGAACAAATATACCAAGCATCTACATCCAAACTACTATTATAGACTATTTGCTACTTTAGGATTTAACAGAAAAATGTTTTTGTTCAGTCAATAGTTTAGGAGGTGATTTCTTTTTTCAGACTTGTTATCCATCGTTTTATTTCCAGTGCTTTGGAACCTTCTGTTGACTAACTTTCTTTAGTGAGCACAGACTAAATGAACAGATTGACTGAAGCTTATTGTAAAGCAGCCCTAACAGCCTGATCTATCCCTGCTGAGTGCAGAGGGGCCTATGATTGAGATTTAAGCACATCCTGGTAATAATGAGGGTCTCTGACCTTTTGGTAGGATTATAGAAGCAACACTGTAAGCTATTGATTTGTACTGAATGAGAAGAACAAGAGTGGTTGTCAGATGGACGCTGTAGCTCCAACCAAAGCAATCTCATCAACTACAGGTTGCCCCATGCCGACCATTACCATCACTCCTGATCCAATTTCACTGAAGCTCATCTGGTTTGTTTTATTTGCTCCAACATTCCCCATCTGAAGCAGGAACAAGTCTTCTATTTTAATTTGAATGACTACATCGCTTTCTATCACTGCCTCGGTCACACCCAAGGCCACTGAGAATACTCACCTGTACTTCTTATTTTAAATCAAGTCCCAAATGCAGATGCAATTATTCTACATTAAGACTGATGTGGTCATGTTGCTGCATAAAACACTGACCTAGTTTAAAATAAAATAAAATGTTACATGTTGTTCTTTTCCCTTAATATTGTTGGTGAACTCTGCAGCAAGTGTCCAAGACATTGGCTACAGCTTAAATTATGAGTTTTGTTTTACGATAAAAATCAACAACAAACAGTGCCAAGTATTTATGTAAGACACAGAGCGAGTAAAGGCAGAGGCGTTGATTGCGGTTTCAAGAAACATGTATAAAGACTTTGCTTGACCTCAAATCTCACTCTTTGCTACTTTGTATGGCATACAAACTTGCTTTACTTTAAATATATGCACAAAACCCACAAATAAATAAAAACATTCACTCTGAGGACCTCCGGGCGAGAGCCACCCACTGGTTTCTTTGTATTGAGTGTTGAGCTCAGATTTTTAGATGCTAATGGAACTAATATAAGAAACAGCCTTTAGCACAGAGAAATGCTCTGAAAATTCATAGATTACCCAAGAGTTGCATCAACAACTCTCCGAGACAAGGTCAACAAAACAAAGGTGATGTATGATTATTGCAGGGAGCTTCTGTTGAATTGCACTGTGTTGCACCACAGAAGGCTACGTGTTAATTTTAGGTCATTTTAAGATTAGGTTGCGTTAAAGGTTCTAAAGCTAGTTTGAGTCTCCGCTTTGTGAAATATCACAGTATGATTTTCCCGTAGAAGCCGATGTTAATAACGTCCTATTTTTTCTGGTCAGATGGCTTCTCAATTATCCTTCCAGATGGTCCTTTGATTTTACTTAAGTTGATTTTTACATTTCAGTGTTTGAGGCGGTCCCAACAGTAGAAATGTAGTAGAGACGTCCAATCTATATTTATATTTGCATCACTTGACAATAAGGAATTTTGCTTGTATGCTCTGAGAATAAAAAATGTTGTATTGGCAGCACCTTGTTCTCTTCTACTATGCTTTTTCAGCATTGTAGCAGAATACATGAGCAGGCTGCTGGATCTGTTGGTGGCATTGGCATTTAAACTGGCCACCCACATTTGTTCCAGAAGAGGTGAAGAAATGGGGGGGACTGCATGTTAAATCCAATTAACCACTTCAACTCAGCCATTTGAAACTGGAAATTGACATTTTAAGTTCTTATTACATTTAATACAGTGATGTTTGTAATTACAAAGTTAATCATACTGTGAAGTTAAAACATAACACTGTAAAACGTCTGTGAAAGTTCTGCACGTTTGCATAATTATAAATATCTCAAATTAAGTCTTATCTGGCTTTGGCTTTTATTAAAAATATTAAAATTCTGGTTAAATTTTTTAGATGAAGAAAGTAATTGGATTTTAAGCTCACTTGTGTTAGCCATATTGTAAGAATACAAGGCAAAGTCACAGTCCTTCAAGTCTAACTCTCTGGCAGCCCTAATGAACTGCAGACACGTCTCAACGTGTCAGAAAATACAACCTTTTTTTAAATCACTTGCTTTTATGTTCTTCCTATGACTTCATTTTTTTTTTCCTTTTAGACATTTCCTTTACCTCCATATCAGAGTATTGCTGTCAGAGCAGTGTAGCTGCGCTTTATTATGGTGCGTGTATGAATTAGAAAAATATCGGATTTTCGGGTTTAATGCTGGCTGGTTGCCGGGTAGATCAACCTGACAGTCACCTGATTCTGGTTAACTGCCATTTATTCAGTGGATATCTGTCAATAATAAAACAAATAATGTTGTCTTTGGTTTGTTTTGGAATTTTTAATAGACCTAACTCTGTAAAAAACATTCATATTACCTATTTTAATTTACTGGAAAGAGGTGAAGAACATGTTTATTCCTCTTTAAAAAAAAACTCAACATTTTGAGTTCGACACTGACATAGAAAATTCAGATCTGGTCTTGGTTCCTCTAACTGTTTCACTGTAGATAACTTGTCTCCATGAGGCTTTAAAAAGTGTACTTTAGCATCAGTTTAAATCCAATTGCAGGAGAAACTATGATTTTCTGGGAAACCTTACAGGTTTAAAAGCACTGGGTAAATAAAATGCAGATTTATGTGTTTTTGACAATACCCTCCATACTGTTTTTCCATCTCACTATACTGTGTTCCCTTATTTCCATACTGCCATGCCATTCTCTGCAACAATGTCTGATCTGGTGACATCCACACCAACTGTGAGCTGGAAAATGAAGCTGCTGTTACTTCTCACTCTTCCTCTTTTTATCTCCTTTTGAAACCAACTCAGCTGTAATTTCACTCAGGAAATAGACCTGCTGGTTGAAATAAAAATTTTTTCGTCCTCTATCCTTCGAACAGATATCACCTCTTTTGTGCACCACTAGTTTTCATTTCAAAATTCACAAGAATAAAGTGAGGGAGAGGGGAAAAAAGTACATTTCTGTCTTTCCTTCTTCAATCTTTTCTGCCTGTACGCCTTGCAGCGCGCATCTAATCTTCTGCTTCTTCAGTCAAGTGGTTCCTCTGTGAGCAGATTTTGGTCTGGTGGATGACTCGAGTAGACAATATATATATTTGAATCACCGTTACAGTTTTCTATTAATCCAGCGTCTTTGGACTTGTTTAAAACAAGGCAAAGAAAGTGTGATAAAAAATGTAAACACAGTAAAAAACGAATTTATTTTCTGCTGTAATATCTTGTTTTTTGCTTTTCAAAACTAATTTTACAAGTGAACATTGTTTTAAAAAACATCTAAAAGGTCTTTTATTTATTTTTGATTGAATTTGAGAAAAATAAATAAATTATTCAACAAACAAACTTATCAATTAGTACTCTACTGCATTTTGTCTTACTTCAGCTTTGAGTTTTAAATGTAAGTGCTGTGTGGGAAGATCACACTCTTAATTGATGGAAAAGGAAAAAATTGGCATATTTTCAGTTAGTACACCATCTTAAGTTATTTCTTGTAGTTATATTTAAATGTTTTTTCACAAAATTGTTAATACTATAATGGTTATGTGTTTTTCAATGGAAGCTGAGAAGAGGAGGTTTTTATGCAAGTCAAAAAGAGTAAATATTAAACGTAACGTACATCAAGAGAAAAAGTACACAGGGAGATGATAAATTTTAGATTAAAAGTATCCGTTTTTCGGTTTATTTTTACAATTTAAAAATGTAACATCTTGTCATTTTTTGTTCTTTTCCATGTTGGTAGGTAGTGTGAAGATGAAAAACAATTTATAGCACTTTGTCCTCTCCTCTTGGTCTCTCCTTTCTGATTAGTCTTATCCTTGCTCATATTGTTTGAATAAATCATGAATAACTTCCTTTGTTTGTATCAGCTTTGAGCTGTATATTAATTATTTAGTTGATTTTTCCAAAGTTAAAAGCAAAATTTCCGGAAACTGCCCTTTTCTGCTCAACTTGTAAGATATCTTTTATTTTTATTATTAATATTGTACTGGCTGCCATGACTGCCATATAGATATGCAAACAACCCCAGTAGACCCCCCCACACGCACACACCCACGCACACGCACACACACACACACACACACACAATAAGGAAAATGGATGTTTTACATTCAGTCTTGCAGATGCTGAAACTCAAATTCAGATGGAGGGATTTCCTCCAGGACTTGTTCTGCCAAAATGTAAGCTCTTCTAAAACGAATCTGGAGAAAAACGGAAATATAATCGAAGAGGGTATTTGTCACTATCAGAACATTCAACGTTTCTTTCAGCTGAAGCTAATACATTTCCACTAAAGGAATATTGGTGAATCTACAACAATAATTAAATTTAAATCATGACACAGTATACAATAATAATATAAAGGATAAAATACGCATGAGACTGCAGTTCTGAGAATAAACACTATCAAATCAGACATGCTTTTCTTCTGTCGTCTTCTTTTAAATCAGTGTTTGCCAATAATAATGAAACTTCTCACTGACAAACTAAAGGAATGCAAAATATGATTGGCTTTTTATGCGACACAGCGTGAGATGTTGCAATGTCGCACTTAATCTGATGGGAGGAAAGAGATAAACATCTCAGCTCTGTTTGCAGCCCTCGCACTGAATATGTAAATCTTTAAAACCTGCTCACAAATATTTGATTTCCTCTTTAAAACGGCTCAGTAACAGCTTGGAACCGCAGCGCAGCCAGTTGGAGTTGAATGTAAACGGCATTCATTTAGATAAAAATGTCATTTGTGACTTTTGGTATCTACATTACTTTGTTAGAGGGGAAAAAGTAAAATGAAATAGTTTTCATAAGTAAGAAATTTGCCATTTAAGGTTCAAGTTTGGTCATTTGTGTGTTTTGATGAAAAAATGCAAATTAGGCTTTAGATGTTCAGCTCGCCCTTTTTATAAATGAGATATTGCAATTTTCCTCTGTAGAATAGAGAAGAAAGGATAAAGCATATTCATACTACACAGCCTAATCCTCATCTCCACTCTTTCAACACAGTTCAGAAAAGGTTCATAAATGAATTTTGCCAGTTAAACTATAAAGAAAAGTATTAAGATACATAGTGTGCATTGCCTATTTACATTTGTTTCATTATTTTGGAGAACTCTTTGGTTCCTTTGGCAGGGCTTTATCTCCCTATTATCTAAAAGTCAAGGTTTTCCTTTGAGCAATGGCTCCTTTCTTAACAGCTTCCATAAAGTCCATTTTTGTGGGGTTTTGTAGTTTAGAGTGGTCCAATAAACAGCAGCTCAGAGCTCTTTCTCTGATTATATTTATTTCTAGTCTAACTTTTTTTGTTCTACGTTACTGTTGAATAAATTCAATAGCTTAAAAGTCTTTGAAACCTTGCCCCAATCTCTGAATTATCTGAATAATATACATTATATTGCTCAAAAGTGATCACAAGTAGTCTTTATGTTTAAATAACCTTGGTCTGAGCTTTTATGTTCATGCTATAGACTCTTTATTCCTCTAAACCTACTTGTGTTTTCTGTTGAGTATCTCCACATCTCTTTGACAACAACTCTTTCACCTATAACTTGTCTTAAATGTTGAGAAAACCTGTTTTTCACCACCTGAAGAAAACGTCTTTAGGTGGAAAATGCCTGGAAATATTTTAATCTGGAGTGGTCTAAATAGGATTTGATAAAAAAAACGGTACATTTTCTTCTGTCCATGTAAAAATAAAATTAGTAGAATCAACCTTTTTTGTTAGTTTACAGAGATACTATATGCAAATGTGTTTGATCATTGTATTTGCTTTTTAGAGCACAAAGTAGCTATGAAAACTCATTAATCCCATTTTGCTATTTTTTTTGTCTAAACGAATGGCGTGTACATTCATGAGTTTTTTTTCCCCTTAAAGCAGTACTTTCTCTCTCATACTGTATGCATTAGCTGAGTTAGCTATCTGCCTGATACATTTTGCTTTTAGATGAAGTGTTTAATGCTAAATGAGCTGTCTGCAGAGTCTGAGAAGTAACAGCAATTTCCTCAGTGCAGGGATTGGCTTCACTTTCTTGCTCACATATACAGGCCTTTCTGAGGGACCTTACATCATTAGCTTTATAGTAAATATCCTTTGACTTCCACCAATGAGGCTCTTTCACATGACTGATTTATTTTTGGCTGTTTAGGGTCTCTCTCCCATGAAGCTATGAAAAATGAAGGACATTTTCCAGGCACATAGTGCCATTTTATAGCTCAGTCAAGTAGCTATGTTACCTCCACTTCTTATTAAAATGCTGTATATATTTTATTTTGACGCCTTGAAATTGGCCTCTGTTTCTTTAAAAAGCTTGTCCTCTTTCCGACACTCCACATTCAGCGTGTCATCACAAAGACGCCTTTCCATTATTTTGTTTCCAAGTGGAATAATATTCAGAGCATTGGACTGAGAAGAAGTTTGGATGATTAGCTCAGCAGACTCACAGCTCCATCAGGTGTTTGCTAATAGTTGCTGCCGCTAGTCTGGAGAACCTGGCAGCCACAGATTGTTCAACGATTATTCAAACATGCATGAAAAATTTTGATAAAGGAAATAATATTATAATATAAAGCTCAAAAAACTTAATTTTATATAAAAGTCCCCACCTCTAAGAAGGAACCTACCAACATTCTGCTCCCATTGTATTCTACTTCTGTTGGCAAATGTTGCACAAATTCATTGCTCCAAACTTCTGGTCAGTCTTTTATTGGCAACATATAACACAGAGACTTACTAGAACATCATCTCCTGCTGCAATATTCTGTATTGGTGTTGGATGGAAACTGATAGAATCCGCAGAAGCAATCAAGTAAAATCAGAGAAAATTTATATCTTAAAGGAAAAGTTGACAGCTGACAGAAATCATAGCATTTTTGCTAAAGTATGAAAGACATACTAAATCAGTTGGAAATTTAAAAGATATTTCTTGGGAAGATTTGTACAGAACGTGTAAATATAGAAACTTCCAGCAAGAGAGGGAAACAAGAAGAAAGGTAAAAGTAGACGCTGTACAGAAATAAGGCAGAGGAAGCTTGCTAGACTGGCAGAGATTGGTGTCAAACCTGGGAAGATCAAAGTGTTTTTGAAGCTCTCACTCTCTGTCGCGCTTTTTACAGACACATACCCATATTGCAGCCAGGGACGCCATTAGTTATGAACACATTCTGGCAGGCTTAACATAACTTGGCTTATATAGAGCACAGGTCCATGCAGATCATGTTAAACCCACAGATGCATGCATAAAAAGGTACATTTTCTATCATTTACATGAAAAAGTTAAGAATTGTTGCTCATTTAAACTGTTTGTCCATAAATATTTCTATGTAACAACTAAAAATGCATATTGATTCAAATGGTTCCACGAGTGATTAAAATCCACAGCAGATTTTCTGTCAACCTCATGAACATCAAACCATAGTTTGTGGGTAAAAGGTTACATAAATGCACTTTCTCCCTCTGTTCACCTACTCAAGGAAAACTACAGAGAATTGAGTGTTTTTTAAATATAGATGTGAATTGATTGAGCTCAGTGAAACCCAACAGACCACTCAATAAATAAGGCCAATGCAGGATTCTCTGTGGGTAGAGTTTACATTCAGACTTCGATAACATCCCTAAGCAACTCAAAAGTGAAAATACAGCAGTGGTCTGGGTTTTTCTTCAGGCAGTTTCTTCAACTTTCTACAGGTTGTTGCCCAATTTCCTCTTTTACTTCTAGAATGGGTCATTAATTTCAACCTGGATGCCTGATTAATAGAACATTTTTACCCCTTTATTAGATACATAGTTTAAGTATCAGGTTGTACTCTCTTTGCCTTCAGAACTGCTTTATTTCTTTTTAACATAAATTCAGCAAGATGTCAGAAACATCCTCCAGACATTTTGGTCATTAGCACCTTACAGAGTCTTCTGCTGTACATCCGTAATATGAATCTTTTTATCCTCCACATCACAAAGATGCTCTATCTGAAGTGAGTCTGGTGACAGTGGGGGACACTGGAGGACAGTCATGTTCAATAACCCAGTTTGAGATGATTGGATGGTTTTTGACCTGCAAAAACATCAAAAAAATTAGTACATTATGGTCTTAAAGGAATGGAGATGGTCAACAACAGTAGGTTACATGTGGTGTTTAAAAGATGCCTAATTAGTATTAAGCGACTGAAAGTGGTTGATGAAAATATCACACACACCGTTACAATACCACCACCAAACTTCACCAACGCTAGGAGGCAGAATGAATCCATGTTTTCCTTTTAAGACTAATTCTGATTCTACTGTCTGAATGTAACAGTCCAATTTTGCCCAACCTGTGATTCATAATATCAGTTTCTGCTCACTCAATATCTTCTTCGATCATCTGATCCGGAAATAATCCAACCACATCAGCAACCAAATTTGCAATAAACGACCCATTAGGGCCACTGTAAGTGCACAGAGTTTATGTTTCAATATTTAGGCCTGAATTTTGATACACTTGTTCTTTGTCTTATGTTGAATTTAGATATGAATATGATGTAATTGAAATGATAAAAGCACCCAGCCATGTAATAGGCTTAAGTACTGACAACAATCTCATGAGAGCGCGAGTATAACAGATTGAAAACGATTAAAATGAATTTATTAGTTACTTTCTGTACTTCTATCTGAAGCTTTATATTTTTCTCCTCTGCTTTGATTTGTGCCAGCATTCAGATAATGTTTTCGGTTTTCCTTTATGCTTTTATTTCTGTTTTGCATCTTTGTGCTGGTTTAAAGTGGGCTTACTATTACTTTGGAAGGGGTTAAATTGATCACTGCAAAAATTAGGATCAAGCATTAAAACAGTCATGCACATATGACCCTTGACCCCATCTTCCTGCTGTATGTTTTTGAAAACTGCAGGGAGACAGTGGAGTGGAAGATAAATGTTTGGAAGGAGTTTCTCAGTGCATCAGATAAACTGGAGGTGGATGTTTGTCTCACCTGTAATTGAACATGTTTTTCCGGTGAAGGATCATAGCTGCGTTTTTGTCAAAAAATTTGAGTGCTTTTAGCTTAGCAAAAAGAACACCCAAGGAGCTTGCTGCATCTGCATTTGCTTTGTTAGTATATAAAACTTGTGATAACATTTGCAATTGAAGAAGTGCAGATGACTAAAGGTGTACTGAAACTGCTTCCTAAACCACAACATCGCACTCTAGATGGTGAGCAGAAAACCCTCTGATACTCCACAGTTGCTCCCATTCAGGGCTCCCTTTGTGCTTTGTAGACATTATTGATGCGAAAGTGTATTTCTGGTTAGCACACAACACAATGATTGCTCTTTGAACCGCTCCTAGACTTTAATGTAACTAAAAAATATGACTCAATTTCCTTCTGTGGGCCATTTTCAACAGCGGTATAAATCCTGCAATCATTAAGAGTCACTGGCATGCCTCGGCTGCTGTAGCATAAGGACGTTAAGCACCTCTTCCCCTTCCTTCTCTTAGCACTTGTATCTTTTGTCATTATTACTTCCTCTCATTCCCTGAGGCATTGTGATGTGCAGGAGGAAGAACTGTGGTCCTGACAGCAGTTTTGAGCAAAGGCTGAGCCGTCCTTCTGAAGGACAGGTGCATCTGCCCACCTCAGGGACTTTTACTGGACACGGAACAGAGCAAGGACATGCTGGGCCTGTCTGTGCAGATGATGGTAACTTTATAAAAAGCTTTAAAGAAATGAACAGAAATATGGGATTGTGAGTCATGCAGGCTGTGACGGCAGCACTGAGTTGAACCATGGAGGACGTTAGGACTGACCAAAGTGTCTACTTTTAATGTCTTTCAGAAAACATAGCAGTTTCTAAAGTTGACGACATAGGCTGGAAATTTCCATTTACTAGTCGCCAGGATGTAAAACATCTTTCCTTCACTCAGGTGTCAGAAATGCAGGATGTTTTCATGATGATGCATCTGATTAAGATGTTTCAGGATGTGTTTTTTGCCCTTTTTCACCTCTCTACTTTTTCCAACCTAACAGTTGTCATTGTATCTGATTCAATAGCTGCAGGCTTGATTTGTGTGGGAGGAGGTTGAAGTGCGGTGAGGTAATAATCATAATTTATGAGGATCTTGAATATATCTGATAAGCATAGACGGTGGTGTGTGTTCCAGACAGGCTTAGCTTCACATTGTCCTCCAAAGACTCAAAAACAAGCAGTGATGGAATAATGTAGCAGACTGTTTGCATAGGCAGAATGCCGTGACTACTAAAGCAACAAATCATTTCACATCAACTTGATTTCACAGCTCTTTAAACAGGCGATCACTTAAAGCAGCTTTGTCATTCCATCGTTTGCTGCACAGTTGATTTCATTTTACCCATATTAGCCACAGGGGCTGACCCAATCTCAGACACAAACAGCCATGAGCTCACACTGACACCTGAGGGCAAGTCAGAATTGCCCTTTACCTTAAGATGCATGCATTTGGACTGTGGCAGGAAGCTGTAATGCCTCTAGGAAAATCACAATGCCGTCGGAAAAACATGTAGAATCAGAAAGAATCCAAATCAAAAATGGCCTTACATCCCACATTTAAATAACATTTTTACCATATTTTATTGTAATGTGCTGATGAAAAAACATAATTTCTTAATTTTCAGCTTCAGTAACACCTCAGAAAAAAATGCTCCATGACTGAAAATTGAAATTGACAGTATTTGTTGTGAACTAGCAGAATATAAATGAACTTAATTTGATTGGCACTGAAAGCTAAATTATTGATGTGCAAATTATCTGTTTTTTAAGTTGTGTGCTTGCATATGCCTGTCTGTTGTCATGAAAACCTGGATTAAGCCAAGCATGAAACAGTCTTGTAAGAAGGATTGTATGTTATTTGAGGTAGCGTATTATTCCTCCCTCGTCCTCTACATGACTTTTGACTAATGCAAACAGGAGATTTTCTGCTTTTTTCTGCCACTCTTCCTTTAAAAGCTGTTTTTTGAGTAATTTGGGGGTTTTCATTGCAAGGGTTTCACACTATGAAGTTTTATTTGTTCTTCCACATCACTATTATATGTTAGTTTTTGATAGTTTATGACAAAATTATATAAACTTTTTTTATATTTTGTGAAAAAAAAGAAACTTGAGACTTATAAAAATCACTTTACTTTGGATCTTAGTATTTTTTTGAAAAATAGACCTTATGTTCAAAAGTCACTCAGCTCAGAATATGCCTAACAGTATCAGCATGAGGTTTTAGCTCGCTAAAATGACTACTTAAAATAAAAAACATCTACAATTTTGTTCAAATAATGTATCCTTAAGACATCAAACATTCACATTAGAGATCATAGTGACCACAGATACCCTCACATTTTCAGCATCATTATCAAAAGAGATCGAAACAATTGTGTGTTTTCAGAAGCCTCTTCACTTGTCAGTTTTGATGAAAGCTTACCCCAACTGACCAAAGAAATATGGCAAACATCCCCATTTATTACAATTATCTTGTCTTCCACAGAGGAAGTGCACAGTTGAACAACTTGATGCAAATGCAACTAGAGAAAAAAAGTTATTGAATTCCTGAAAATCCTCATTAACCTTAGCCAACACCCACGTCTCTGATCTTAAGGTGCCAGTTGGATGTGAAATACTATAGCTGTAGGGCTTTACATTAATTGTCTCAAAGTAGCAAATGGGAGAATCCGGTATATAATGGCAACCAGACTACAAAGGATCTTTGTCATTTAGTAAAAATATTTCTTTATATCAGAATAAGCCACAACATGCAAAGAGAATCATGTCAGTAACTTTGAGTGTTGTCTTAGAGGTATTTCTTAGGTTCTATATTATAATGAAATCATTAGCTACAGCAGATGCTTTTATTGTGAAGTTCATTAGTATGACACATTTCCAAGCATTTGATTCTTCTCCCTTCCCACCATCATTGACACGATCAAAGCGAGCTACCTGATTCATGGTGTCACCACCTTATTTCCTCTAAAAGTCAAACACTCAGAAACAGGCAGCGTAGGTTTGACTTTTCATCTTCGTAGAGCAGACTCTTGTAACAAGTTTGGTCTCTCTTGTTTTACTCTGCTCTGATTTTCTCCAGCAAGTTCCCTTTCATAGTTTCTTCCTGTCAGCCAAATTTGGCATCAAAAATGATCAGTATGTCTGTTTTCATCTGGTGTGAATATCAGATTATCTCCTGCAGCCTTCCTATTATAGTAGTGGATTTTTAATGTCCAATGATGTTGGCATGCTGACATCCCTCAGAGAGTAATGTAGGACCCTCAGCTGTTCAATCTCTCTCATACCTGAAGGAAACGCATATGGATGGATTCATTCAAGTTCTTTTTTCCTTCATGTTTGTTTTTCTTAAATCATATTTTCTGATTGTGGTTTGCAGAAAAGTACCAACAGCTGAAACCAGATGTAATGTTTAAAGACTTTGCGCGCTCAGGATGACTGTCCATTCAGAAGCTAAAACTTCAACTTCTTGGATGAGGACTCCAAATGTTGCTTAATTAAAAAAAAAAATGTAATTGCCTTTTTAATGGTTTATGACAAAATTATACAAGTTTATCTATTCTGTGAACTTGATGCTGTCACTCATGTACTTGGCAGTCGGGGTGTCATTCTCAGTCTTTCAGACTTTGTCTCCCAAATTCTGGCTTTTTTTATCTTGATTTTGGGGAAAAACCTTCTTCCTCACTGAGTGGCCTTTTAGCCGATTTGTTTCATTGCAGACAGTCTATACCAGATTCAGTCAGCATTTTTACAAAGTCCATCATGTTTGTTGATTCATACAGTTTGCTTCAAGTCTTGTTCATATCTGGGACACAGAATGAGTTTCCTTCCAGAGGGGATAGATGGGTGGAAATTTCTGTAGGGTATGTATTAGCGGATTTGTTTAAAGATTCATTTTGAACCTCCAGGCATCTAAAAATTTTACTCAATGAGTAAATGTATTGTTGAACAGATCTACATACAGCATCCTATGCAATTGATTTTGCACATTTTTCTGAAAGGCAAACTTTGGTGTGGCAAATCAAGAAACACAAACATCTGAACACTCCAGAAGTATTTTCTTGTTCAACTAAAGGTTCATAGAGATCATTTCCTTTCACTGATTAGATGGATTTGTTAACCTCTGTGCTTTGAGCAGACAGTCTCTGCTCATTCCTGTGTCATTAGTCAAGGAGAAAGATGAAGAAAATGTTGCAACAATTCCTCTTTCAGTTATGGATTTACGACAAAAGTGATGCCGATTAACTCAATCCTTTCTTCTGTAATGCAGACATTGGTTGAGTAGTGTATTATGGCCTCAGAACCAAACCCATTTATTAGGTATTCTTTGTGATGTGGCTGGCAGAAAGCTGTGGTAAATAATTAAGCTCGGATGAATCATACCCTACAGGACATGGGGGGAGAGGGAAATTAAGTCATTTTCAATTAGATGAAATCAGTGAAAGTTGCCCAATATTCACAAAGCTTCTTGTTTTTTTTTAAAATCAAAAATCATTACACAGCACAAAGCAATTGATTTGTTAATGGGTATGTAACATCACATTAGGAACGCTCCCACCTTACATCTCCACAGAGCTGTAACATTTACAGTGTTTACACATAAACTAATTAGTTTGCATATTTAACACATCTACATAATTACACAGACAGTTCTGTTTTCCTTATGGCTCTTTTCCATCATACCGTGTCCTCAACTCATCCCACTTTCCCGCTCTAGATAGGATGTGTGTCATGGTTTAGGGGTCGTGTGAAGCTGACTATACCTCTACAGTAAACCTCTGGTATTTGTGTGGATGGGAATAACAAATGGATGTGAATAGCTGAAATGTGTGAATACTTGAAACTCCTTTTATATGCCTATAACTGCCTATTTTAATAGTTCAAATAACAAATATATCTTAATGTGTATCAGTCCACACATTGAAAACCATCTTTTCTCTACAACAGAAGCTAACTTTTACAGTCGTCCTTATCTCTGTTCTTGGGGGTACACCCCCTCTTTAAGTAATGTCTAATTTCTATATGTTAACATAAATGTGCTGTGACTAGTACACGTTATGCAACACATTAACATCTCAAGGGGTTTTTACTTACGTTTCTGAAGCTTCTTCTTTCTGTGTCTCATGCTAAAATCTGCGAAAGCAAAGAGCCAGTTGAATTTTCCCTAAGCCAGCTCGAAGCCATGCCATTTCTACAGAAGATCACAGTGCACAAAATACTGAAATAGTCTCGTTATCTCTGGTAACTAATCTTTAAATATTGCAATCAGAATGAATCGTGTATTTCAATGCAGCTCTGCACCATTTGAATGAAGATTTAGCAAAACACAATTGGATTTTAAAAGACTTGACAGTGTGTATTGATGGGGCTACAAATGATTCTCATAGATGTGATACATGGAAGATGTCAATCTGTTGTTCAATAACCTACTTAATCTACAACATGTGATAATAAAAGAAGATGTAGGAGATGTTAGGTAAACGATTGTTTTTCCAGTTGTACTTTTGGTCCCTAGTTATTATTAACGCCAATTGTTTTATTGCCTAATAAACAAATTTTCACAAAGTTGTCTTCATAAGTTGATTTTCCAACAGCTGGTTTTCCCTCTGACCAAACTTAAATTTGGTGTACAAACTGGACCCAGTTCTACTGTCCCAGAGCTGGTGTCTTCATCATTGGGAAATGGAAGAACTGATACTAGGAAAGCTCTATCATGAATTTAGCACTGGAACCAGTTTGGAGGAAAGAACCCCTAAGTGGAGTTGGGATTTGCCACAGGAGTCATGGGAGCTATTAGGAAACCTGCAATTTCACTACAGCTTTCCATGGTAGCGCTGTGATAAGCAGCTCCTGGTGCCCATGTTGAGATATTGTCTGCAACTGAAAATAGAGTAGAAAAAGCTAAAATACAGTGACAAATCAGAATTAACTTCAACCAAGGAATCAGGTTTTCATTTTTACAGCTAATAATTGTATATATGTAGATAGTGTATTTCAGTGGAAATCTGCACTCAGTATTTTTTAGTTATTCTTTCCATCTACTGTGAATCCCCAACTATTGCAAATATCCTTCTTAACTGTAACTTGGTAAAACTGGTGTGTTTACATGCCCAGGCAAAGCTCTTACTATCAGCAGGACCATTTTAAAAGTAATTTAATCTAAAATTGCTTCAGATGTTCCCTGCTTCATTCACATTGTGGAGATATAGAAATAGATTTAGTAATAATCATGTTATTCTCTTTAATGTAGACTAGATAGAAAATTTATCTTCCTAACTCTAGGTAACTGTATGCTTTTTTTGTCTCTTTGCCCTCATTAACAAGACATATGGAAGTCATAGCGACTCAGCAGCATGTGTCAAGACATTCATAACAGAAAACTGCGGTCATGTTGGTTACTAATCTCAATTAAATCTACTTCTGCGTATGCAGAGCTGGAACTTATCCGTTCAATGGTCTTTTGCTAGCAGCTACAGGGAGCATTTTATGTAAAGCTCAATGGCCCTGCGAGGGTACAGATTACAGTGTGACAATTGTGGGGGAAGTAGAACAATGTGAAAAAAGTCAGCTTGTACAGGTTTTTCAAATGGTTTGACAAAGTGCAGTGTGAAAGTGAGCCGCACCAGTAGAAAATGTAGCAAATGTTGCAATTTTGCTCTCCAGTCGAACAAAGTCTACTTGACTACTTGGTATGAAAATCACCCTAAAACTAATATCTCATTCAGCAAGTCATAGGGTATGCAGCACACATTAACCTATGTTGTAAAACATTACCTAAAAACTATTTTGGTTCAAGATTACACCAAAATAGTTTATGCCCCCAAAAATCAACGTATGAGCAAACTCAAAAAGTGCACTTAAAGAACTGAACAAAGTTTGTTGTAGGGCCAGTATTAGTATTCTACTTGGCCAGATATTTTCTTGACATATTTGAGAAATAAAAAAAGTTTTGTAAATTGTTTCATTCAAGTTTCTGTTCATATTATTAGAATAATGAAAAAAAGTAACAGATTATTGTACAAAATAATTTTGCAGGAGTCTTGATCTTGAGTCCCCAGTGATTTCCTGACATGTCTCTCTGAAGCTCAGAGGAAGAGCTTTGGGTGTGAGCAAGTGTTTAGGCAACCCTAAATGTTTGCCACGGGAAATTGGTTTTGTAATTTAGGGGGGGTTATGGCCCCTGGCCTCTTGAGGCTGTGCAGGCTTCATTTTGTTATGCAGGTTCAACTGTGAGGGCATGTTAGAATAATTATCTAAGTTCATTCACTTGTGAGTTTATTTGAAAGGTTATGTTTTCATATTATTATTTTGTTTGATGTTTACTTGACTCCTTTTCTTCTGTGAAACACTATTAACCATTTTTAGGATGTTTGCCTGGAGGCTAGAGACTTTGCACATTCCTGTGTTATCAGCTCCATGTGTAACTGATTAGTTGTGGTCAGCCACATGCCCTTTTAAGGGCATGTCCACAGAAGGTTCCAGAACACCCTGTAGAAAAAGGTCATTGGTCAAATTCTTTGTGTGACTGTGAAAAAACCCAACCTCCTTCTTTGTATTTTCTAATAAAGCCAAATGCAGACAAAGATCGGGCAGAGTTGATCCCAGACAGTGTTTTACAGCGATTCTTCGCGTCTGTTTTCAAGTCTCTCCTTTCTGCAGAAAAGACAATTATGACTCTGGTTGAATCTTTGCTAGTTAGGAATTAAAATAAACCTATCAGGGCACACTTTCCTGATTGGCTGCCTGAAGGCTGCAGAGGAGCAGCAACCTCATTGGACCAGCAGAGGATTGTCAAGCCAATCAGATGCTGTTGAGCCTCACCTGCTCCCTATAAAAGGCTCCTGAAATCATTCCTCCAGGGAGGGCAGCTAGCAGGAAGAGGTTTTGTTCAGCTGTTCCCCCATCTTTCGTACTTGTAACTGATTTGGAAGTTTTGAAGTATTTTGTTTCTACTTGTTCAGCTAAGCAGTTTGACTCTGCTCTAAATTGTTTTGACACAAGCTAGAAGCTCGTGCTCGGGAGGTTTGGTGCTCCCTTTGTGTCCTTTTTTTTGGGTTGTTTTGAGTTTACTTTAGACTGACTTGATTGAACATTTTGTAATTTAATTTGCACTTAACAATTCTTGAATTTGTTAGTCCTTTTCTTTTGTTTTATTTGGGTTAAGTTGTATTGTGTTTTGGTTTTGTGAAACCATCTTTTTTTGTAATAAATCATTTTACATTCCACTTATTTTCTCTGGACACATTTCTATGTTACAGCCCCTGAACCCCTAGACCTTGTGGACGTAACAGAAGGATTTCTCAAACAGGCATGAATAAACCAGAACATCACTCTGGTTATGTTTTTGATGAGGGAATAACTTTATAACATGATATAAAGCTAAAAAAAAAAAAAAAAAGTCAAATTTTGAGCTTAAGTAATAGATTTTTTTGTCATATCATGTAAAATGAAAATAATTAAATTAGTCTTTCTCACAAATTCAAATGTCTAGAGCAGAGGTATCCAAAGTTAGTCTTCCAGGGCCAAAATCTTTCATGTTTTAGTTCTACACCCTGGCAGTAACTACCCAGCATGTCAATGTTCTGTAAATGTGCAAATGCCACAGAATATTGGAACATGACAAATGTTATGTTTTTATGTGACCTTATGTCAGTGATGAAACCTTGGACCCCTAATTCACACCACTATGTGTGGTTGCATCAAGCCAGGAAAAAAAGAGTCCAATATGTTTTTCACATATGAGCGAGTCTCAGTATGTTGACCCTGGAATTAACAAGTCACCCAGTAGCACACGGACTAGTCAACCACCTGCTGTTTTTTGAAATCGCACTTCTAATTAGTTAACGGTTAGCATTTTCCTCAACACAGCAGAGACTATAAATCTTGTTTAAAGGCTTATAAATAATAAGCATAAATCTCCCTGGAGGTTAGCTGCATCGTCAGCCACACAGCACACTGTTTGTTCACTAAGCAGCTCTATTAGACTTTTATGAGCAACACAAATGCAACCTTAGGTTCCTCACATAAAAATGCAGACTCGTTTTCACTCTGAGCATTTAGCAGGACATGCTTACATCACAGATTTGCATTTTCCTCCCACTTCACTGACATATAGATATATTTTCTGCAGTCAATAGACTGATCCTGCATAGCAGAAGTCACTATCTTGATTGCAGCCATGTGTCCTGTGCAATCCTATGTGATGAGCGATAATTTGCACCACTCTTCATGTCCATTTCTGCAAGTTAATAGGCAACAATAAGGAGAGTGACTCAGAGTCATGGAGGACTGCACACTGCTCTGGAGGACTGCACACTGCTCGCACTGTGCATGTGATTTTACTGATTTCTTGTAAACACACTCTGCAGGCCAATAAGCAGTAAGGACTGGCTTCTGCCCTCTTCTTTAGCAGTGGCCGTGACTTGCATCAAATGATCTGAGCGTGTTGGTGAGGCCAGGCTGATTGCTCTGATTAAAGGAAACAAGCTGCATGAATTCATAGAGGAAATATTCATTCATGTTTGTTTAATGCAGGAAAAATCTACTGAGACACCCGCTAATCACAGAAACAAAGGAAAATTCCACATTTTCATAAAAGTGTTCAGAAATGAGCAGTGTTGTATAGTAACGAAGTAAAAATACTTCACTACTTTACTTAAGTATATTTTGGAGTACTTCATACTTTCCTGGAGTATGAAAATTTTTGATGACTTTCACTTTTACTTCACTATATTTCCGAACTTAATTGCATACTTTTACTCCGATACATTTTCAATGTGTGGTTTAGTTACTCGTTACAAAAAAGCGAGAGAGAGAAACGCAAGTGTTTTGATCCCACCTACTGATTAGCAAGTAGCAAGTAGGCTACCGAACAAAGTCCGTAGCCTGCTTGCCTGGGCTTGTTCATCACCACCAATAGGATACTTCTTCTTCTTCTTCTTTTCTATTATGGCGGATCACAAGCAACTTTAAGGTGCATACCGCCACCTACTGTACATGAGTGTGTAGAAGCATTACTTCATATCTATTAAATTCTACTTTTTAATTTTGTATTCTTAAGATAAATAAACAATGCTTTCCTTAATTTGTGAATATCTGTTATGTTTCCTTCATTTCCTAATATACCTTTAAGATTCCATTCATGCCCCATATTTCTAACTATTCTCTTTAATTCTTCCCTTTCGAGTTCATTTGACTTACAGTTCATCAATATGTGTTCTACATTTTCTTTCTCTCCACATCTCTCACATTTATCATTATTTTTCCTCCCTATTTTATAAAGCATGTCATTTAAGTAGGTATGACCTACTCTTAATCTACTAATTATTATTTCTTCTCTTCTGTTTCGTTCATTAATGCTTCGAATTCAAACTGACTTTTGTACTTCATATAATCTTCTTCCTTTCTTATCTTCATTCCACATTTTTTGCCATTTCTTGATTTCTTTACTTTTAATTAGGATACACCTGTTTCGCTTCTCCCATTAAACACAAAGCAAGTCTCGCAATCAGTAGCAGTCACATGGAAATTCTATCTTACAAAAACTCCCCGTCCAACTTGAAGAAACACATCGAGGTAACTTCTTATGAAATGGTTATAATCCTCCTGTTTCAGTAACTATAGCTTGGTCACTAGGCACTATTGTGAAATCTTGACCATAAATGAACTTTGTTTGGCATTGTTTTAGTTCCACACGTGGTGTATTTAGCTTAGGCTTAATGTTGACTGTAGCAGGCTACCTAGACTCCTCTGTTCAAGGGGGGACAGAAGCCATAGCGATAGCAATTTAGACTAAATTTAACGAATATAGGAAAGGCATGCAAGTTCAAAACCAGGTTTACAGATGCCAATAAGCTGCATTTCCCTCCCAATTCTTTTTTTCTTTTGCATAATGACCAGTTGTGTGCACCACCTACTGACTGTAGCATTGACTGATTCACTGATTTGTGAAGTAGAGTAATCGTAACAGCTCTTTTTCTTCATGTTGGCCGCATTTTCTGTACTATTTATTTTTCTCATTTTCAGCACTGACCTTACTTGAAGGGAAAACTTAAGGCTTACAAAAACTTTGTATTTTCTGTCCTGGAGGGTTTACTAAGAAGCTGGTTCAGTTGTAAAGCAGGTTAAGTTAACCTTGTGCTATAGGTAAAGCACCTAATTTTCTTAACTAAATGATGCCTGCAGGTATATCTATTAGCAGGTTTAATTTTGCCTGCACTTGGTTGTGTACATTATTTTAAGTGTATTTGACAAGTTTACCAAAATATAAAAAATGTCATTCAAACTGCATTTGCTTTGTTTTACTTTTTACTTGTACTTTTCATTACATTACTTGAGTACATCCATTTTTACAGTAATTTCCATACTTAAGTACAAGAAGTTTCAAATACTTTAAGACTTTTACTCAAGTAACATTTCAGTCAGTGACTTCGACTTTTACCAAAGTCATATTTTGGAGAGGTACTTGTACTTTTACTTGACTCTGAGATTTCAGTACTTTATACAACACTGGAAATGAGATTTGTTTTTCGTGTTTAATTTTAACAATGAAATTGTTTAAAAACATTTGGAATTTTTTGTCAGGCACTTTCTAATTTTAATCAAAACTCAGCACATTGTTTTTCTGAATGCTGAAAATACTTTGCTGGAGTTACATGTGTACATCTCACATTTGTGGTGCCTGGCTGTCCTTGTTCTGTGTCCTTGAAAACAAATAAGCAGAATGAAAATTTCAATAAAAGTGGTGTAAATAGTAATTTCATATTGACTCCTTACTTTATGAAGAAATGAAGTATGATGCATGAACCTTAGGAAACTTGACTTTAAAAGTTTTTCTTTTTATCTCTGAATAGCTTTTCCCCTCATATATCTGAAGCTTACATTTTTAAACTTCAAAGCTTATTTATCTCTTTTATACTGTTTTTATTTTTGATTTGGCTGCCTCGAATGGGGAATGACATTTCTGTTCAGCCTGTCAGTCATGTTTATTATTTCTGGATTTTCTGGGATTATCTGGGAAACCCCTAAAACCTTCCTGCTGCAGTAACTTCGAACTGAATTTAACCCAAATACCTGTTTGGTGTGTGATAAGGCTGCAGTAAAAGCTGTATGTGCTGATGGTGTGAAGTGGTTGTGTGTTTTGTGTGGCATGACCACCCATTGTTGACCTGCAGAGCCACTGACCTTTGTTTCCATCACTGCTGGGTTTGTGTTGCTCTCCTTCAGCCAAGTTGGAGCAAAGAGTCACTGAGGCATAACAGTAAATTTTCCACCTTTCTGAATCATCTAAAAAAATAAACAACATGTTGCATGTGTTGTCTTTTACTTGTTTGCTGACTTTAAATATGATATTGACATTATAAGGATTACACAGTTTGTAGGCAGAGCTAATATAACTATCTCTAAGGAATGATGTGTGTGTACACACAGTCACACATCTGTATATCTGATGAATTTAAGTTTCACGGCCAATGTGATAAAGCAGTTAATTCAAGAAAACTTCCCAAAGTAATTTCCTCAGATTTTTGTCAGATTAACTGGAAAAAGCATAAAATGTCTGTAATGCTTTGCAAAACTATTATACTGTAAGAACTTTTCCTTATTTTGCCAAGTTCCAACCACAAATGCAAACTAGAACTCTTTAAACATCTTACTGAGCTCTGTTAGATCTACCACCTTAAAACTGAGAATCACACTACTGCAAACCAAATACAATGTCCACCTAAACTGTAAATGTAATCAGAGAATCAGTCGATAGGGCTATGGTAGCACTGGAGGAGCTGCAGGGATCCATTGCTCAGGTGGAAGAATCTGTCCTCAGGGTTACAATTAGTCATGCACACCACAAATAAGCCTGACGAGATTTAACTTTTCAGAAGCCTGGCAGCTGTAAATGTGGAATTAATTCAGGTGATCTGACTACATATGTATGCCACACTTTTCAGAATACTATTTTTAAAAATCTTTGCCCAACCTCTGATAAGAAGCACACTTAAAGCTGTTCAATTTACTAGACCACTGCCATGGCCTCATTCTGGCACAATTCATGCTGCTGAAACATTTTCCTCTGAAAGGACTTTAATATCCTTGAATCAACTTTCTGTCACATTCATCATCAAAACATGACATTCACATCCAGAAATCAGAGAATCTGTTTTTTGTTGTTTTCGGCCTGAGATGAGCTACAAACTCCCACAGGACTGAGCTTCCATGTGGTAACCGAACACGCCGCTTTGTAAACAGCGACACACAAAAACTCCTCGTCTCTAGAGCTTTAGGTTCAAAATTATCGCCCGCCTCGGAGGCCACAGGCCAGAGCCTGCACTTTTGTGATTCACACATCTCTGCTCAACTCGTCCTCCGGGCAACAAAAGCACCTCCTAATGCTGGGTTTGGCCGCAGCACACGCACACTCACGCACACGCCCAGACACACGCCACTCAGCCTGACCTGCACAACAACAACGGCGCTGAAAGCACATGGGTGGTGCTGATGCTCGTACAGATAATTCACCAGCTCCACAATAAAGTGTCTCTGCAGCTCTGTCGGGGTTCGTAATGTGGATTTGAATGTCAGTCACAATATTGTTAATGCTTATTGGTCTCCCTCCTGCATACATAATGATGTAATGTGAATTTATTTTGTGGAGGCTGCCATTTGTTTCACTTAAAAGTTTATAGTATTACCTCAGAAGTGCCACACAGACGTTTCAGTGAGGTTTTGTTTATGTCGCATTAAAAAGAGGCGCTTTTGTTGAATTATGCAAATTATTTTTATATTCATAACATCCATTTACTCGCTACAATATCTCCTGTTCTCTTAATTGAAAAATACTCCCATTGCTGGAAATGCTCTATTTCACTCTGTACTAAATTATTGTTCACCTGTTTTTCCTGTTGTGCCTGAAATAGCCAATACATTGTTCTTGTAAATGAATATGCGACATATCTGTTAATTACATTGTTGCATTCTGATTTAATGAAATAATAATTACAAAGCAGCCACAGTAAATTATTCCTACATATTACACTGTCCTCTGCACATTTCAGTTTCTAGCATTTTCAACTTGCAACCAATAGCTAGTCACCAACCAGCTACTATCAAACTTTGGAAACCAGAGTTCAGTAGGAGGACATGATGTGTCCCAGCATCATATCCTGTTGTTTACACAACTATATTGACTAGAAGTGCTAGTTTTATTTACTAAAACCTCCTGTGTTCAGTGAGAGGGTGAAGAGCTCCAGCTTTACCTCCAGGGTCGGCAGTTTCTGATGTATGGCTGCAATCAACAATTTTCTGTCAGTTACTTGGAACTTGGGGAGTCCACCTTTAGGAGAAAACTAGAGAGCCCAGCACTTTCCAAAGAAACAGTGAAAATGTTTTATTCATAATCCAAATAACACACTAAATGGTGCAAAAAAAGGAGAGAAAAATCTGGATGGTTTAATTGTGTCAAACCTTTTTCTTATTTGAGTTATTGCATTTTCCCATTTTGCAAAAAGTACACCGATGGCTTGTTTTAATCCCAACCCAAACCCTGACCTTAAAAATCTCATGCCAAGACCTACATTATGTATTTAAAGCATACAAAAATTAGCACTTAAGCAAGACTAAATATTTGGTGTTTTCTGAATATGTGAATTATGTCAGACAACACTGGCTGCAATCAGCATGAAATGTTAATTTTGGGTTAAATTACTGAGATTGGATGGTGGGATGAATGGCATTGTCTGTCTATCTAATTTAGCCACAATTGTTTGTTTTTAACATATTGTGTATTTTCTATGTGATCTAATCTTTTTGAATGAAATCAGAAAAATTACCAACCCATTGAAAACCTTCATTTCAAGAAGCTAGTCATTTAAAAATTAGATTAAAACTTCAGTCTTATTGTGAATAATCAACTTTGTGATCATTTTCATTATTATTGATCATTATTTAATTATCAATATCTTGAATGATACATTTGTTTATATGGATTGAAAGGAGGAATAAAAATGTTTCTGATATGTCATGTCTCTTCCTGTTGGCTTAGTACTGATATTAAAGAACCAAGTAGACTGTGTTTCTAATTTCTGTTATGTAACGGAAAAATATTTAAAATATAGCTGAAACATTGACTTCTTTACATCAGTCTCCCATTAGCTCTGTAGTTACCCTCTTTTGTCTGGTTCAAACCATTTCTTTGCTGTGCTCTGCACATTGAAAGCTTTGATAGCTGAACTAATAATGTCTGCCTCCTAAAAACACTTTGATGAAAGAACATTTTGACATAGGAAAGATCAAACAGAGTAAAGAACAGGAAGCGCTCTCTGCTCCTCCTTTCTAAAACATCCCTGTTCACACACACCGAGAGCTGCAGTGGTTGCAGTTATTGTCGTGAAGATGCTTCTCTGCTGAGAGAGACGCGAGTAAGCAAAGTCACATTGTGTTTATTTCTGGGAAGAACTAACATGGACTCAGGCATCTTGACCAAACAGCGCCACTTAAACATTTCACCAGCAGTGTGAGTTGGCGGGTTTAAAATTCAACATTCAATGTTGAGTTCTGTACTGAAACCTCCAGAGCAGATCTCTCTTCATTTTAGGGATTTGTTTCTGAAGCCATCAGTCTGTCGTCACTCGTACTGTTCTAATGGGACAAGTCTTTCTGATTTGTTGGAAACCTGGGTGTAGGCGTGAGGGTGTGTGTGTAGGTGTTTTTACTTTTGGAGCTTGGTGTGCCTGCCTCTAATATGTGACTCCAGAGTGTGTGACACTTCTGTCAGAACATGTTACATAAAGCATGACGTCCACTGGAGAAACGAGGTCATAGATTTTAGATTCATAGAGTTTGTGTCTAGGAGACAAAACTTGCCTTTGGATAGATGTACTCTGGTTTTCTCCATATCTGACTGTTCATGTGTTAAACTTTGTTAAATTTGTATCTATTTTTAGTGCATGAGTGGTTGAGATTTTGTGTAGGAGCAGTAGATTTTTGTTTAATAAATCCAGCATGCCCCGCCCACCTGCACTTCTAAGCTGACACGTCCAATAGTTTTTAGCTATTTCAAATATTCAGATATTCAGTTCATATACATCTGTATCATTTCTACTTAATAGGATTTTGATGACTTGCCATAACAAAGTAGCTCATCTTTGAGAAGCAGAATGAAAATATACATGGTTGTCAGATTTTAAACAGCGTCGTGACGACCAGGGAGCATAAAGGTCGTCCAGGAAGTTATGAATATTTTGAAGTCATGTAGCAAAGTTGAGTCCAACATTGTTTGCAATTAACCCTTGTATTACAATGCAGTTCGTCACACTGACTTTTGAGTACACAATAATGTAATACATCGTGCTGGTCTGCCATATGAAGTCCAAGTAAAATGCATCGACATATGTGGCTGTAACTTCACAAAATGTGAAATAAATGTAGGGTATATGAAAAGTTATTAAAAATACTTATGTTGCATCTAATGTTTCTACTTTCCACAATTTTTTCCTTTCTACTTTGGAGGAACAGACGGTGCAGGACACTTTCTGTTTTTAACATCGCAGTGCCGCTGTGCAGGAATGGCATCCATAAAAACTGTTTTAGCAGTTTAATGATGCTGAACTAATCTGCCTGTCCAACACCATTGGGATGAATTAAGACACTGACTCAAAGTCATATCTTATTACCAAACATTGGTGACCAATGGCACATGAAGTAGTAATAGTTTGGCAGGAGGGGAAACAATAACAAGTTTACCCCTGGAGGGTTGGGGCGCGAAAACGATTTGTGGAGAAAATGTTCTGCCTCAAAAATATGGTCCGTAAGATTTAAACAAAAAATGTAAATCATTAAATAATCTAGAAATCATTTGTTATGAATAACGTTAGGAAAAAAAACTTAGCTCATTCCATTTCAAGTACAGATTTCTGATTTGGCTTCACTTTAACAGGATCATCGAAGTGCAATGATGCAGATAAGAAAATGGCTTCTTAACCTGCATGACCATACAGCCTGTCCTCAATCACAGCTAAGTTTTTTCTGTGGATGAAAATGCCTTGACAGAGGTCTCTGAGGAATGATAAAAATACAACAGTAGCTCAAATGACAACAAATATATCATGTCTGAATGCACAACACATCAGACCTTGAAGCGGGAGGGCTACAGCAGAAGATGAACAAATCTGGTGTGACTCCTGTCAGATTACAATATGGACATGCTCATCATGTTGGACAATTACAGGTTTTGATTTCAAATGTGACATCCAGATAGTTGGGTCAGAATTTGGGGTAAACAATGTGAACAGCATGCTGCTGCTGGTGGTGAATTGGTGTGAGGGATATTTTCTGATGACTACTTCCAGGATGACAATGAACCATTTCCAATCTGGTACTAGCATAGTATACTTCACAAAATGACTGGTGAGTTATGCAGATATGCATAAATCTAAAAAGCATAACAACAATGTAGGAATTCTGTATTGTAGTTACACTAAAACAAAGGAGGAAAATCTAAAATGAACTTGCTGATGTGTAGTCATTTGGAAGTGTGTTCAATTACCAGGAGTGTTTACAGCTGCCCATCTGCAACCAGTCTATCCAAGGTAGGTGACAGTGCCACGTACGATTGGAGACAACCCCTCAGGTGGCTGCAGTCGTCTCATCTTATAGCAAATCCATCATACTTTTGATTGAACTTTATAGAATCAAACATGGAGAGCCAACATTTAGTTTTATGCTTCACTAATCTTGCCAAACATGGAGAACCAACATCTAATTTATATATTTTTTGTTTTTGCTCTTTCTTTTGTTTTTGTTGTATTTCCTTCTAATTCATGTAAAGCACTTTGACCTGCCTTTTTGATGAAAATGTGCTATATAAATAAAATTACCTTACCTTAATGTAGGTTGTTCAAATGTTCCTATACTTGAATATTTGACTGTTTTGTAGTTTTTTTTTCAAAATTTAGACCAAAATTGTAAAAGAAGAATGTATTTTTTTTTTATTTAAAAATGTTTAAATTAGTGTATTGTAATGTAGGTTAAAAGTCGAGACAAAATAAAGCCATCAGATTCTCAAAGCCATTTGCAAACTTTTCATTTGTTTTCCTCAAGTTTTAAGAAGTGTGATGGTCAGCTCAGAAAGGAGTGAAAACAAAAAGTGATTTGCAGCCTGAACATGTCCTGTAATATTCTTGAATGTATGACTTATTTATTAGCTTACCCGCAGTGTCATGAAGTGTTCAGCAGAGCAGTAATCTTGTGTAAAACCTAATAATATTCCGGTCTGCTGAAGCCGTCGGTTCACTTTTAGGACGTTCTAAAATAGTCGGCAGTCTCAGGGCTCATCATTATCATTTCTCTCCTCACTGAGTTGGTGAGCTGCTCGCCGTCTGTCCCCCTCCTGCCTCTTCTATACTCCAACTTTGATTTCCCCTCTCCATGTCTGTGGTGTTTTATTCATGAGCAGCCTGCAGGACAATGTTGACTGTCAAAGTTTTTATTATTCAAGCAGATGGGAGCAGATGTTTGTTATAAATGATCAGTCAATCTATCAGTGGGTGGAGGAGACAAGCTGAGCCGGTGCAGTCTGCATATGTTTGCATCTGCATCCTCTGCGTATTGAAACAGGTGAGAATAGATGTCAATACTTGCGATAACTGTCAAGCGTGACATAAATCAGTCCAGTTTAGCTCATTTAGAGCAAAGCAGGTGTTAATTTGCAAGATGTGATTTGTTTGTCTTGCTCCTGTCATGATTTATACTAAATCAGAGGAGAAAGAAGAGGGGGGATGTGTGAGATGATGTTTTGATTAAAACACTTGAGAGGCAGCCGAATTAGAGCTAAGTTGACAACGCTTGTCATCCGAGTTAAATCTTTTGATATGAAGGAAACAGAACATCAGGAAAAAGAAACCCTCCTGGCTCTACTCTCAACCGTGTACTCACTTTAAAGACTTTGTTGTGAATCGCAACTTTTTCGGTCCCAGCAGAACACGGAGGGGGAAAGTTAGTTGTTTGCATGTATTTTTCCGACTCAAACTTCCCCTCTTGTGGGTTGTTTTGGATAGATGAGGGAAGTTGAGGAATTATTCCCCTCGGTTGCAGTGAAGGGATGTGTATCGAGGTCACATTGAACGACGCCTTAACAGAAACATCAAACGGCCATCCTGGCTTCATACAGTGACATACTGCATGTTTACAGTATGCAGCGGCGTGCATCCACATGGCAGCCTGGCAACCAGAGCTCTCTGGGAACATCAGCAGGGCTTTTGTGTGCGACACAGATGGGGAGCATGTCAGGTGGAGAAGGTGTCGAAATGCAAACTCCTTCCTTAAGAACAGACTGTGCTTTCTGTGTAGTTTTGTTTTTTCACCAAGGAGCTCCCTATCACTTCTGTTCCATGTCGATGGAGAACTCAATCTTGTCATCTTCACTTGCTGCTGCTGTATTTTTGAAGGAAAAAACTCAGGAGGTGAAGGTTCAACTTTCAAGGTTTCAGCTTTCCTTGCCAAGTCAAACATTTGAGCAGATTGACCCACTTGTTCCACATCAAAACAACAAGAGAAAATACATTTTGCATGCATTAGTTGACCGTTGTGTTCAAAACAAAAGAAACCTTCCCTGAACCACCAAGTTTATGTCTCTGATAAAAGAAAGAGACATAAGAACTCTTCAGTCTTTTATTCTCAAAATTAACTTGCTCACATTGGTTTTGCATTCAGAGATCTTTTCCAAGTGTTTCTCTTCCATTCATACTCGTGTAACCTTCAACAGAACTACTTGTGTTGATTCATTAAATTGCTTTTGCAACCAGAGGGGAAAAAATTACAATAGCCTACGCACTTCTTGCCATTCCTGATTAAAATGTGTTATTGAAGTTTAGAGAGTTTAGAATAAAGTTGTGGTTAAATGTTTCTTTCTGTTTTTAACTTCTGTACACCACAATCAGCTTTATTAGCTGAGGCCGTTCGTACAAACAAGGAATTTGACTTATTTTTTAAACACAGAGACATAACGCATAAATATATATATTTTGAAGGACTTAAGGATAAAGACGGTAAGTAAATGTATGCATATGTACAGACATTTATTTATATTTAAAGAAAGGAAACAAAATGCACATTTGCTCTACCACTGGATTGTGGTAGCGCTAATGTAATTTTTTCTCAGCAGAGTAGCTGGTAAGGTATTCATTGTCTATCAGAGTAACAGCATGGGTGATGAAACTGTTTCTGTGACAGGTGCTGGTGATCCAGCTTTTTTGCAATGATTATGCTCATCTCACATTTCTTGTTTAATTTATTCAACCTAAAACTTACTAAAAACCTACATTTTATTTGTGAATCTGCTCTGGGAGGCCAGGCACTCTGCAGGATGAAAATATTCCTGTCTAGTGTAACCTCAAAGCGCTCCAAACCTTTTCTGTCTTACTCCAGAGTTGAGTCCTTACTCAAGCAGAACTCTGTGCTTTTTGTGCTTTTAGCATAAAAAAACATGAGACCAGAGTTTCACTGGGAATGCTGGGAATGGTGAACGTCGATCCGTCTGCTGCACAGTCACAGGAACCCATGCAGCAGAAAGCGGAGGTTTCTTCTTGAGGCAGTTAAGAGTTTGCTAGTAAATGTTGCAACATGCAAGGACAAATTATCTTTACACGCTGTGTGCTTCAGGACTCGGCTGCTCCTGACTGTGAGCTTATGTGGCATGGCGGAGCTGTTTCTGGCTCTGAGGTATTTTTCACATCACAATAACAGCCCAGCTACACTTGACAGGGGCAAAAGCAGAGGAACAGAAATTTAACAAATGGACTCAGTGGAAAGATGGGAGAGGCTAAGCTCTTCGGCTGGATCCACTTCATTGCAAATTACCAGTAAGTATCTGTCACCAGTCTGCACTCGGCTTTATGAGCCTGTTAGTCATGTCCCTGACTGAGGTAGCTCAGTGCCGACAATAAAACGGGACTAATTAACTTAAAAGATAACAAACAGGTTTGAATAAATTTTATTTACCATTGAAATAAAAAAAATGCATTTTCTTGTTAGTATGAGAATGTTTGATGTTCTTTATATGAATTTGATCTTCTGGAGTATCCCAGTTTGCGTTACATCTTCTCTTCCTGGACAGCAGGACATTGTTGTGATGACAGTAGAGGTCAGTTGCTTGTAGTGCAGGATGTTACATTCATTTTAAGATGGAGAGAACACCTGCAGTCTTCCACTTCTAATTACATGTTATCAAAGACAAGAGCAATGAGGGAACATCAGAGACCCACAGACGGGTAATGGGGAAGCAGTCCTTGGAGGCTGCTTCTGCTCAGCCGGCAGCTTAAGGCGTTTCAGTATCAGCATCTTAGCTCTTTTAAAGTTCTCAGTTGCTTCCTTTAAATCTGAGTTGTTTGTGTCGTGGAGCAGCGGGGGCGATAAGCTTCTGATTGCCCCTACTTGGCAGCCCAATTCTTACTTTTTGCACATTTTGGATGATTTGTTCACTGCTGGGGATTTTTCTTTTGTTTCACTGACTGCGCATGCAGAGGCTCTTTCCTCCTCCCCCCCGCAGGCCTGTCCAGCCATTATCGGCTCTGTCTGAGCTTTTATGTCTGCCCACAAAACATGACTCGTGTGCCTCTGGGACATGACAGCTGAGTGGTGGAAGCTCACAACCCCAACCTGAAAGCTTATCAGCTTCACTCCTCAGGAAGGGATTAGGGAAATTGGAGACTGAGCATCAGTGTAGCCGGGGACTTTACCTGCTTCACCCAGTTAACATCACTGGGGTTTATCACAATTTCTGTTTCTGCCTTATTGACACAAGTTTGTCTTTGTTTACCTCTAATGCTAGAGAATAAGATGTGCTTATGTTGTTGATTTGTTTTTTTCTTCTAAGTCAATTCTTCTGTGCATGTAGGTCTAAACATTGTCATATTTAATACATTTTTATTTATTTTAGTAACTCTAATCACTAATTAAAACACATTAAACTCATTATATAGATTATTGCTGTTATTAACGATGATTTCCTGGTTACATCTGTGAAAACATGACATTTGATATTCTCTCAATTATTATTTTATTTAAAAAATAATGAATATAATTTTTTAATGCAGAACTATGGGATTAAATAAACTTATCTTTAATACCTACTTAAGAGTTATTATTTCCAAAATATACTCAATAAAATGCTATTTTAATTTATTGAATATGACCACATATGAACATGAGTAGTTCTGAAAAGTATTCACTCTCCTTGAACATTTTATCTCTTTACAACCTTATACTTAATTTTTTTTATTGAGGATTATGTTTTATAAACCCAAAAAAGGCAGAGCTTAACTGTGGAGTGTACGGAAAATAATGATAACACTTTACTTTTTATGAATTAAATGCTGGAAGGTGTCCGTCCATTTAAAATCTAGTCTCTGTAGAGATATTTACCGCATGTTCCTAATAACGTTTTGCATTTAGAATTTTAAAAAAGGGTCTAAAAAGTATTAAGCATTTTCAAAAAATAAATCCTTGACTTGTAGCTCTTGCTCATTTTAAGTGTAAGATCCCCAAAAGAGCAAATGTACTTTAACTTTTATTGCAGAAGAAGTTGATCCTCTCTCCCTCCTTGGCCTGCCAAATTAGCTGAACTACTTCTTGTTTATGTAAAGTAAAACTCCCTTTATCTCACCTCTGGTGCTTAATAGTAGTTTTGCATTTTGTAGCTATAAATATTGCTTTCTTCGAGCCCTCCTGCTCCGCTTACTGCTGTTACAACTTTTTCCAGCTGAAGCCAGAATTTGGCAAAAAGTGCAAAAAGTTAACTTTATTCCTCCTTTTCATGAGGACCTTGCAAATTCCTAAACTTTATAACCATTTTTAGAAGATGTACTAATTTAATCTCCACTTAAGGAGAGCAAATCCCTTCTAATTAAGGATTTAGAGATTTCACACAGCCTGTCAAGAAAATCCGAGCTCATCCCACTTCCCCATGCTGGAGATTTTAGTTTAACAGTAATAATAAATAAAGTTATCTTTAAAATGAATCACTCAAGTGACATCAAGGCCCAACAGTAGACTTAAGTGTCAATAAAGTTAGTTTAACAGTAATAATAAATAAAGTTATCTTTAAAATGAATCACTCAAGTGACATCTAGGCCCAACAGTAGACTTAGGTGTCAATAAAATAAATCTGGTTGTGTGTGTTGTTTTTGTCTAAAGCAAACTTTGCTTTAATTCTACTTTTTTCTATCTAATCATAAGAAATCATAGTCAGACAGAGAGAGTCATTAAACAGGAAAAGCAGGTTTCCTGGAAAAAGAGGAAGTTTCCAGCCTGCAGATTTATAAAAATAGCTGAGACTATTTCTTATTTTAAAGGTAAAGTTTTAAAAGAATTAAATCTAAACATTTTGGTAATTTGATAAGATTCAAAGTAAAATACTTATATTAATATTGGTTTACTTGTAATAATATTTACACGTACATTTGTGAGAACACTTACAAAAAAAACAAGTAACTGTAACTTTGGCATCAAATAATTAGAATCATGTATTATTCTTGGTTTCTTTTCAGAAAAACATCTGTAATAACTCACATTAAGATTATAATAAGTATAATTAATAAGTTATGGTTATAAAATCATAAATGAATGCTAAATCAGAGAAGCTGAAGAAAATAAATGTGATATAAGTTTTGGTTATAAAATTATAAATGAATGCTAAATCAGAGAAGCTAAAGAAAATAAATGTGATATAAATGTGATTTTGACATTGAACTTGAAATGGTGTAAAAAGGTGTAAATGCAATTAAACATCACTGATATGTTGGAGGTAGAGAGTAGGTGAAAGGTGAACGGTTAAGGGAAAAAGGGGAACTAACAGGAGAGCAGAGATGATCAACGCCTTATTTAGGTAAAAGGTTGTGCAGGCAATGGACATAGGAGGTTGAGCAACTCTGAGACATTAGCACAGACATCAGGACATAATGTCTGAAGGACAGTGATGGATGTGAGGTCATCTGTCTAAGCAGACAGCCAATGAAAACGCACCAAAAGGGTGGATAAACCCTATATAAGGTGGGTGCAAAAGAGGAACCTTTGGTTGGATCCTCCGGGCAGCTTCGAGCCAAGATCGAGATGGACAAAGAACTCTGCAGCTGAAGAAGAGCCGGAGCCACAGAGCCGAAGACTGTCCCGCTCATGGAGACCAACCGGTCAGGCCCACAACCTGTGGCTTCACATCGCACTTCTCTCATCAGCTGGGTTCAGACCCCAAAGACAAAGATGAAGATAATGACAAAGGCAAAGACAAAGAAGAAGAACTGGTGCCTTTTTTCCTGCCAGCACCAAGTCCTGTGTGACCTCACCATCCATGCGGAGAAGAAGCTCATCAGACCTACAGAGATTCCTGCCTTCGCTGATCAACATCTTCCTCCTGCTGCAGCACCTTCTTCATCTTCAATCATCACAGAGATTCCTGCCTTCGCCGATCAACATCTTCCTCCTGCTGCAACACCTTCTTCATCATCAAGCCAGGTCTGGGGTTCGAAACGTCAAACTCCGTCCGTCTCTCTCAAAGGTTCCCTTTTTTTTTAGTTTTCAGTGTCAGCAGTAGGGAAAGACAGACTAGATGATTGATTTTACTTATTTGATTATTTCTGCTACTGAATTAAGCTGTACTGACCCTTGCAAAACTGCCTTACTAATAAAATATTTAGCATAAAGAAAATCTAAAAGATGTTGTGGACATTCAGTTAATGAGTCACCTTAAGGTTCTTTGATGGTTGTAAAATAGCTGTGATGTTTGATTCTGGAGAGGAAAAAGTTTAAAATGTTTTTAGGTTGCTGGTAGCCCAAATTTAAAACGTCATCCTTGGGACTCACCCGAGTCACTAAAACCTACCTGGTTCAATAAGAAATGCAAGTTGTAAAATAGAGAACGAGCGACCGTTAACAGGTGTGCTCTGTGAAACTAGTTGGCTGTAGGCTGCTCAGTCTGGCTAATTCACAGGGGGAAGAAGGGTGGGACACCTGGATGTAGGCCGTCAGAAAACCAGGCGAATCGTTTCTCGAAACCAGCTTAAACAGAGTTTACTTCAGTTCTGGACAGGGTAAATCCCGGCAGATTTAGGAAACTCAATTAACCCGTTAGAAGGAGAGCTGGTAGCACATCTCCCCTCTCAGAAGAGGAAGTAGAGAGTGAGACAGTAGAGACAGAAAGGAGGGGGGGGGTGTTGCGCAACAACAAGTGGCGCCCAACGTGGGGCTAGAAGTTGAGCATCAAAGAGCACACACGCATGAGGGAGCTCATTGGCGTGGAAATGATGAAGTGGACTGTTATGTCCAACAAAGGAAGATCGTCTTTGTCGATACCGAGAAGTGGGACAGTACTCCCAGAGGACGGGAGGTCCCAGAAGAGTACGTGGTCGAGGTCGTGCGGGGCGTGCATGAGGCCCTTGGACATGCAGGCGTGCGACCTACCCGTAAGGAGCTGGAGGAGCAAGATCTTTGGATCCCAGTGAAACAAGTCCAACGCGTGCTGAGGGACTGTGAAGTGTGTGGTCAATACAACACAGGTCGCCGAGGGCAGCAGATGGAAGGTTTGTTCATCAAGAGCACAGTCCCATGGGGTTCAGTCTGCATGGATGTAGCAGAGCCAATGGGGACAACGGGAAAGAGAGGTGAGAAGTACCTCTTGGTGCTGATGGACACAGTGACAACTGCTAGAAGAGCAGGTCTTCCCCTGCAGAGGAACTCCGTTCACGTCACAGAAAGCAGGGAGGCGAAGACACTTCTCCTTTTTGCTCAGAGAAGAAAAAGGGAAGTTGCAGCTCGAAGTGTCACTGAAAACAGGGCAGAGAGTTTGGATTAAAGCTCAAGATCGGCCTGCAGCTGCGGTGATCAAGCTGAGATTCAACGCCCAAGATTTTGTAAAGCAAGTACTGAACTTCAACACAGTACTACTGATGAAGAAAGGGGTCCATGAGGAAGCAGTGCTCAAGCCAGTTCTTAGCTACAGCGAACCAGAACATTACGAGAAGATGGCCAGAGAATCAAGCACCATGCCATCCTACAGTAGACTGGCCACTATTACAGGAAGGTTGCCGTTCAAAGAACAACTTCAAGGCTTTGGACTGGGAGGGCCGTGAAGAAATTGGACTATGCTAAAGAAGAACTCCTGTCACAACCTGATGGATTAAAATGGAAAAGGATCATGATTACAGATAAAGCGTCATGATGCTTATGCTTTTTGCTTTGCTCTGCTGAACAGCCAGAATTTTTTTTTTTTTTGAGGCCTTCTGTCTCAGCCCATCTTCCCTTCCCTAAAGAACCATCCCACATCCTGAAGAACCGACAGTTCATCCAGCGAAGGTCCCTGTAGAAGAATCAGAGCGATCCAAGTTTTCTTCGACATTCATCACCTCATGGGGGAAATCAAAACTCCAAGGAGGGGGTGTCAAGAGAAGTGGAGTTTTGATGACTACACTGAGCCCTTTGTGACAACTGAGGATGAAGAATCTGCATCTTCGCATCCCAGATGAACATCTTCTCTTTCCAGGGGATGAGGACGGCGAACTGCAGGAGGGTGATGGACTCCCAGCATGTGAAAGGTCTGACCTCGTGGAGGGGGTGTCAAGAAAATCCGAGCTCATCCCACTTCCCCATGCTGGAGATTTTAGTTTAACAGTAATAATAAATAAAGTTATCTTTAAAATGAATCACTCAAGTGACATCAAGGCCCAACAGTAGACTTAAGTGTCAATAAAGTTAGTTTAACAGTAATAATAAATAAAGTTATCTTTAAAATGAATCACTCAAGTGACATCTAGGCCCAACAGTAGACTTAGGTGTCAATAAAATAAATCTGGTTGTGTGTGTTGTTTTTGTCTAAAGCAAACTTTGCTTTAATTCTACTTTTTTCTATCTAATCATAAGAAATCATAGTCAGACAGAGAGAGTCATTAAACAGGAAAAGCAGGTTTCCTGGAAAAAGAGGAAGTTTCCAGCCTGCAGATTTATAAAAATAGCTGAGACTATTTCTTATTTTAAAGGTAAAGTTTTAAAAGAATTAAATCTAAACATTTTGGTAATTTGATAAGATTCAAAGTAAAATACTTATATTAATATTGGTTTACTTGTAATAATATTTACACGTACATTTGTGAGAACACTTACAAGAAAAACAAGTAACTGTAACTTTGGCATCAAATAATTAGAATCATGTATTATTCTTGGTTTCTTTTCAGAAAAACATCTGTAATAACTCACATTAAGATTATAATAAGTATAATTAATAAGTTATGGTTATAAAATCATAAATGAATGCTAAATCAGAGAAGCTGAAGAAAATAAATGTGATATAAGTTATGGTTATAAAATTATAAATGAATGCTAAATCAGAGAAGCTAAAGAAAATAAATGTGATATAAATGTGATTTTGACATTAAACTTGAAATGGTGTAGAGGGTGTAACTGCAATTAAACATCACTGATATGTTGGAGGTAGAGAGTAGGTGAAAGGTGAACGGTTAAGGGAAAAAGGGGAACTAACAGGAGAGCAGAGATGATCAACGCCTTATTTAGGTAAAAGGTTGTGCAGGCAATGGACATAGGAGGTTGAGCAACTCTGAGACATTAGCACAGACATCAGGACATAATGTCTGAAGGACAGTGATGGATGTGAGGTCATCTGTCTAAGCAGACAGCCAATGAAAACGCACCAAAAGGGTGGATAAACCCTATATAAGGTGGGTGCAAAAGAGGAACCTTTTGTTGGATCCTCCGGGCAGCTTCGAGCCAAGAGATGGACAAAGAACTCTGCAGCTGAAGAAGAGCCGGAGCCACAGAGCCGAAGACTGTCTCGCTCATGGAGACCAACCGGTCAGGCCCACAACCTGTGGCTTCAAATCGCACTTCTCTCATCGGCTGGGTTCAGACCCCAAAGACAAAGATGAAGACAAAGACAAAGGCAAAGACAAAGAAGAAGAACTGGTGCCTTTTTTCCTGCCAGCACCAAGTCCTGTGTGACCTCACCATCCATGCGGAGAGGAGGCTCATCAGACCTGCGGAGATCCTGACCTTCATCGATCAACTTCCTCCTCCTGCTGCAGCACCTTCTTCATCATCAGACCTACAGAGATTCCTGCCTTCGCTGATCAACATCTTCCTCCTGCTGCAACACCTTCTTCATCATCAAGCCAGGTCTGGGGTTCGAAACGTCAAACTCCGTCCGTCTCTCTCAAAGGTTCCCTTTTTTTAGTTTTCAGTATCAGCAGTAGGGAAAGATAGACTAGATGATTGATTTTACTTATTTGATTATTTCTGCTACTGAATTAAGCTGTACTGACCCTTGCAAAAATGCCTTACTAATAAAATATTTAGCATAAAGAAAATCTAAAAGATGTTGTGGACATTCAGTTAATGAGTCACCTTAAAGTTCTTTGATGGTTGTAAAATAGCTGTGATGTTTGATTCTGGAGAGGAAAAAGTTTAAAATGTTTTTAAGTTGCTGGTAGCCCAAATTTAAAACGTCATCCTTGGGACTCACCCGAGTCACTAAAACCTACCTGGTTCAATAAGAAATGCAAGTTGTAAAATAGAGAACGAGCGACCGTTAACAGGTGTGCTCTGTGAAACTAGTTGGCTGTAGGCTGCTCAGTCTGGCTAATTCACAGGGGGAAGAAGGGTGGGACACCTGGATGTAGGCCGTCAGAAAACCAGGCGAATCGTTTCTCGAAACCAGCTTAAACAGAGTTTACTTCAGTCCTGGACAGGGTAAATCCCGGCAGATTTAGGAAACTCAAATAACCCGTTAGAAGGAGAGCTGGTAGCACATCTCCCCTCTCAGAAGAGGAAGCAGAGAGTGAGACAGTAGAGACAGAAAGGAGGGGGGGGGTGTTGCGCAACAACAAGCCTCATCTGTGTCAGCAGATTCTCCTCATCTTCTCCTCAACTCCCACATATTTTGACAGCTGTGAACCTTTTTAATGCTGCTGGCTAGTTATATTCAAAATGATCAAGTCAGTCACACATTTCATTTCTGTGCATAAGCAGAGAAGAAGATGCTTCATGTATTTTAGGTGTCAGTGGAAGAGTGAGGTGGGATGCTTTACTGAGTGTTAAATGTTATAAGTGTTTAAGTGGTAGAGCAGATGCTGTGCAATAGGGAAGTAAAGTGTTCAGGTCAAAGTTCACATTGTAGAAGTAAAGAAATGACACCCTAAAACACAGGTGTCAAGCTCCAGTCCTCGAGGGCCGCTGTCCTGCAGTTCTTAGATGTGCCACAGGTACAAAATGGCTTAATTACCTCCTCCTTGTGTAGATCAGTTCTCCAGAGCCTTACTAATGACCTAATTATTCTGTTCAGGTGTGGTGCAGCAGAGGCACATCTAAAAGCTGCAGGACACCGGCCCTTAAGGACTGGAGTTTGACACCCCTGCCCTAAAAGGATAAGGACTAACATATCTTTTTTATCCTTCACATAACAACATATTTGAACCAAATAGAAAAAGTACTCACAGATTAGATATGATCCATTTTTAAACAGTTGTGGGAATACTAAAGCTATACCAAACTGGCTCTAATAGCGCAGAAGTTAACAAATATTTGAAGCCTCTGTCTGCTCAAAGCTGATGAACTGTTTTCAGTTTTTTGTTGTTTTTATTTATTCTGGGCTGAGCAGAGATTTTCTGTTATGAAACATCTTGGCATTTTTGTAACGTTTTTGGCATTAGGACCACCATGGGTTGAAATAGACATGAAAACCTCCTTGATTATTGTTTTTACATTGCAGTTTAAAAAAAAAAAAGTTGTTTATTTATTTTTTGTGTGAAACGAGACAAAATTGACTCATTTTCATGAACTGATTGTATCGTAACCTCTAGTTTGTTGGTGTCTGGTACTGACCTTGCACTAGAGATGAAAGCAATTCTGTTAACATTTTCATCAGCTCAAATACCAGAATATTTCCAAGCAGAAAATTCAGACCAGCCTTTTGATTCATAATTTCTTCTCTTGCTTTCATCAAGCCTCTTTAGACATCTGCCTGCATCTCTCCCTGTCATGAGGTTCCTCCTCTGACACACCATCCTTTGGTACTTGCTCCGTCACCACAGCCATGAACCGTTTCTAGGTTAATGGATGAAAGAATCTAGAAGTCTACCTCATTCCACCTTTCAGGTCGCTTCATATTAAACATCCTTTGATACTATCTCCAACATGTCCAAAACATCTCACCCTTGCCTCACCAACACTTCACCCTGATCTCTCCCTCTCATCTACCCATTCTTAATGCTGCTCTCTCCCAGTAGAAATGTTATTACCATCAGCTCCACCACTCCCATTTTTAGTCGTACCAGTGCCTCAAAACTGTACAACACAGCAGGTCTACTGTCTTATAAACGTGATCTTTCATCTATTTGTCACAATTATACTGTGACAAAAATGAATCCGGTATTTGTTTTAGTGTCTGTTTAAAAACAGTTAATCAATACTGTCTGTTTTATTTTCAGAGGTGTTTGTCATTTTTCCTTTTAGTCACACCAATTAGCTTATAATAAATTATAAAAAACATTAAAATAGATGGAATGAGCCTCTGAGTTTAATTGATTGGTGATGTTTATTATCAGCTCTGTGTATTTATGATGTGAATGATTTCCTAAGTCATAACACCAAACTCTGTTTTTTTTTTTTAGAATAATACCTCCTAAACTTCAGAAGAAAGTTTATATATATATAATTTTTTTTTACACTTCATTGATTCTATGTATATCCTTATTATGTATTACAATCATTGCAGATTAAACCAGAGTGTGTTGTAATAAATGTTCATAGCTTCTGATTTTAAGTGCCTCTTTTCATTGTAAGAAGCAAATTAGCCTAAATCGGAAATCTGTCTCAGTGGAGGAAACAAAATGAGAGCAATGAAAGTTTTTTAATGATTAATGAGACCAATATTAAGCTAGAGCTGCATTCAGAAGCATGTGTGAGAGAAAGACGACATATATATATCTTAAATTGGGTTGAATGTTTTTTGAAAATGAAGTTTTTCTGTCACAGTGATAAGTGTTGGCATCAGTCTGAGAAATGGAGCATTCCTAAGTTTGTGTGTCAGTGATCGCTGCTTTTGACAAATGATTTGGGATGAGAGCTTTAATACAGAGATGTCTCAACTCTAGACAGAGAATATGACAAAAGAAATGTTGACTTACATCCTTTTGGGCTGCTCTGTCAGAAATAAGGAAGTGTCAGAAACGGGGATGTTCGCTCCAGTTTTCTCTCTCTGTGGTATTCCTGTCCTTTTCTTAACCACATACAGAATGTCACCTCATTCATTCATCTATGCTGGATTGTCGGATATGTTCATATCTTATGTTTTACAGTCTCTGAGGCTGCATCTAAAAAAAGGTTGTAACTATTTTACAAATGTTTGAAGGGTTAAAATAAGGGTATTTTTTTCTTACACTGCTCACCTAGTCCAGAGCCAATTTATTCAACAAAGGATTCTCTCAGAGAGACGGAAAGCCTGTGAAAAGACCTCCTTTTGTGCTATGTGAGCGCGGCAGAAACTCAACCTCCATGTGTTCCAGTTCCTCTTTTTTCCCACTGCCTGCAAGCTAGAATTATACATCTTTCTCATTCCTCTGAAGTGTGTGGCAAAGATGTTTGTACTGTCTCTAAACTCCTTCAATCTATCGGAAAAAAGAAAAGGTTGGAATTGCACTTTGTGGCTTTAAAGTCTACAAAATCAAATCATATGTTCTGCAGTAACAAAATGGAGTAGTGTAAAATAACTCTTCCTGCTTTCAACTAGTTGTTAAAAGTTGTACACATCCTCCTTTATTTCTCACGTTAAAATAACCAGCAAATATTTGTCAGATTTTTACTCGACACCATTCAGTTCATTGAATTTCTGTGATTCTGAATCTGTTCAAATCTTACTCTGTCCTTATTATTCTCCAACTAGCGTTGTCCCTCAAAGATTCAGCTGTTGTCTTTGTTTTCTCAGCTTTGAACTCAGATGTAGTTTTAAGCGACAGCCTGTTAACTGCTCACAATCTGTGTCAACAAGCTGAAAATGAGCTGCAGAAGATTCGAAACACTGATTGAACGTGTGACTGCTGGGCTGTGTAGGTGTAGTGTTGTTACTTTCTCAAAGAATTCAGATCCTGGATGCTATGAAGTGGAACGGCAAAGTTATTTTGATGTAATTACTGATGTTAATCGAGTCCCCTGACAACTAATCATAAATCAAATGCATCTCCATATAGATCTCTGCTGGTATGTATACATCATTATCAGGTTTTGGGTTGTCTTGTTTCCTGAATGAAAAGAAGCTAAAACTTTTTTTTTCCAACTGGGACAATGTCGCTGGCCCAAATAGTGAGATGGTCGAAAAATGGAAATCATAATTACATAGCATTAGTCTTAAATTATTAAATGGTGATTAACATTCATAACTCTGTCCTATTTTAAAGGATTGCAATAACAAAGTTTCTATTTTTACCATAAATTTAACCCAAATTCCAAACCTCGCTTCCCTTCAGAACATCCATCTACACTGGTCCAGTTTCCTAATAGAGACGCATTAGATTTAATCAAACTTAGTAATGAAACAACCCCAAATAATTATATACTTTCATTTGGATTTTGTTGTGATAGACAAAGACAAACTAAAGTGTGATTATAAAGTGAAAAGAAAATGGTTGATCTTTTTATGTTTTTGCAAATGGAAATCTGAAAATCTACCTGTTTTTAATGTAATTTACTGATAAAGGGAGGTGCTGTGTAAATGCCTCAGAGGTTGCTTAGAGAACGTTTTGTGAACAAAAAGCATTGGGAGCAACAGGGAACACAGCATATAGGTCAGGAATAAATCTGTGGAGAAGTTTAAGGATAGGTTAGAGATGGGATTTTCTGCTTCACTTTGTCTTCTTTTATTAGAAAAACATCAAAATAGAAGGCAATGTCATTTGAGATTGTCACATGACAAAAATGTAAGAGGTACTAATAATTTTCCAAGGCACTGTAACCTATTATTCATGTCATTGAATTGTTTCTATGCCTCCTGCTTAAGTACTAGATGACAGTGACCCTCGGTTTGTAGCAACATGACAACAGACTCATTTGATTATGCAGGAAATGAGGTATGGCAGAGTCATCGCTCTGCTGACATCATTTCCTGTCAATCCGTATACCCATATCTAATTTGCATAAAGTTTTAATAACATTTTCAATAAGATTCTTGCGTTTTTTACTTCATGGCTCTGTGCTGTTAAAATGTTAATGGTCTTATTTTAATATTATGAAGTACATATTCGTAAAAAAAAAATTTACATCGTTCGGATTTTAAACAAATTACTACAGGTTTTTATGTGGATGGAAAATGTTTAGAGAAGTCTGAAATTTAATTGGATACTTGCCAGGTTTGCACAAGTATGGAAAATAAAACTAAAGGATGCAATTTATCTTGCATTGTTGGAGTTTATTCTCTACCCCATCGTCCAAAGGTTATATCCGTCTGCCTATCCAGTAACAGTTTCTGGTTTTGCAGGTTCCTTATTTAAAACTTGACCCCTGTAGAAATGTCTGCTATAAATTCATTGTAAGCTCTTGTGTTTACAAAAAGAACTTTGGAAATCTGAGTCTCGAAAGCAATGAAATTTTAAAATGAAAAATGTGAACAAAACATTTTTACTACTATTAAGAATATATTTCAACATGTAAAATGTATTGGAGGTGTTATACTTCTTATTTAGTTTTGAATCTCAGTTCAGATTTTTCTTTTTATGGAAGAAGAAATTTCCTTTTTTTTTTTTACCCCTCCAGGGTTTTTTTTTTGTGGACTCTAGTGTCCCTTATATGAACGTAGGCTGACAGGAAAGGGGGGAAGACATGCTGCAAATATCGTCGGGTCAGGGAGTTGAATCCGTGACGGCCGCATCAAGGACTCAAGGCCTCCAAACATGGGTCGCGCTAACCCCTACGCCACCACGGCACGCCCCGAAATTTCCATCTTGAGATTCATAATTAATGGTTGTAAGATAACCTGGTTTTGAAAATTTGTAAGGCTTCTAATTCAAAATTCATAAGCACTCTTAGGATGCACTTAGGTCTTCTTCAGGCTATCTCTTAATAACAAACCAGATGCTAATTTTCTTTTGTTAGAAAAGCCATGTCATAATGTAGGAATAATAATGTTCTGTACAATAATGAGCCTGGATGTTAAACATCAGTCTTGCTTATTTCTACATAGATGCATTAAAATCTGCCCTCTGTCAAAGCTGAGTTGCATTTCATTAACTTTTAACTCAAGTATGATTCCATTAATTGCAGCTGTTTGCTTCTTTCATCTATAACAATGTACTGAAAGTGCATCAGTTTATTCCTCATGGTGTTGAAGTATTGTTATTGAATTATGGACAGAAATGGCAATGCAAATGCTCAAGTTTTCTATTGTTTTCTGAAGATTTTATATTGCTTTATATTCTGATTAATTTTGACTCTGATCTTTGTTTGTGCCAGACAAATTATCCGCCCAAAATAACTATGAATGACTTCCTGCTGGTAGATATTTGAGAGACAAAGAACCACAGTGGCTGACTGCAGACAATGAGCAGATAATAGAAATCAATTTAAATCAAAGGCTGTACAAAAGCTGGTACAAGTAGTCCAAAGTGGGGACAATTGTTACCTAAAATATTTCTTCCTTTTCAAACCCCAATACATTTATTATGAAGTAAAAAAAATGGAACAATCACAAAGTTATAAAGCAGTGTTTTCAGTAAGATTGAAAAAGGAGCCAGAAGTCCCAAAAAGTTGGAAAATTTTGAGAAAGCCTGGAAAATAATTGATCAAAATTAGAGGTGTACAATATATGGAATCACAATCATCATTGGACTATCGTATCTAAGAAAAAGCAATATTTGGTAGAATACTATATTTCAGGTGTTATTAGTTTACCCTCTGCATATCTAGACACCAGTTTGATGGACACTGACTTTAATGTTCACTCATGATTAATTTTTTATGCGGCTGAGATGCTAAACCTCATAGAGGATGGTGCGTTATGATAAAAAGTAGCTGGAAAATGTGAGTTAGACATATTGATATCACACTTTTACCCAGTACTGATTCAATTAAATGTGTTCCACATAAAGTGCAGGCATATTTAAGACCACTTGATGACCCAAAAACTCCTGGTATGATAGAAAACTGACTAATAGAGCTGTGGTTTTACTTTTTTACACAGGGGTATTGAGCCCTCTTTCTTGTCATGTGTAATGAGTATGCATATTAAATACGAGGTTATAAACAGTCCTGTACAAACGGCATTCTGGCAACACTTATTCAGCTCTGATGTGATTTATAACCTTTATTCTTTTTTAATGGTCTGCTTAGCATCTTGTCAAACACGTCTGCTGTAAAGGTCAGTGAGATTTAAGGTTGGTTACAGCGAACCTCATAAATGAAATCAAACTTTTAATTTAGAGCTCCTTGTTGTGGCCCTGTGGTTGTAATTATATCCCACCAGGAACCAAATCCTTCCCTCCAGCTCTCTTATTAAAGCTGAGGTACAAAAACAATTCCTGTTGGAAATGTCATCTGGGATTAGGGCTTAGCTTCACTGAGACATCATTAGTTTTTCATCCTGTGTTCTGGGCAGCTTGGCTCTCCTCTCTGTCTGACTAAAACACACACCTATACACACCAGACGCAGAACCGTGGTCACAGTGCGGGTCAGGAGCTCATCCCTGGACTCTTCACTATGCCATCACTATGTCATCAGTGATGGCATAGTGATGGTATAGTTACTTTGAAAAAGTAACTTTAATCGGATTACTGATTACTCCTTGAAAAAGTAACTTAGATTACTGATTACTTGATTTGGAAAGTAACTAAGTTACATTAAAAGTAACTTTTTGAGTTACTTTCAGCAGCTGCTAACAACAACGCTCCTCCAAAGAGCGTTTGATTATCAATAGAGCAAAGATTATCAATAGATAATTGATCATCCTTGCCAATTATCTATTATCTAACAAGCCCAAAGCCGCTCATAATATTCGGACATGGTGAGCGAAACTCAAAATAGTTCCTGTTTTTCCAGCAACAAAATGCTCATCTCCCTCTTCCCTCCATTGTTTATGTTTCTGTCGCTGCTGATACGCAGAAACGGCGGTCACGACGCGTAGAGGAAATAGAATTAAATTACAAAAGAAAATAGTAACGCACAGTAACGCAAAGTGATTTTGATAAGTAACTGTAGTCTGACTACTGGATTTGAAATAGCAATGCGTTAGATTACTCGTTACTGAAAAAAGTGTCCCAACATTACTAAATAACGGGTTACTGACATCACTGCCCATCATCCCGTCTTTTTGTCCTTATTTTCCTGCTTATGCAGCTGATGGTTCAACCTCATCACTAAGTTAGACCTCCTTCTGCATCACAGGTTCTGTTTTTGACACAACAAATGCTATTCCAGCAGGAATAACAGCAGCCGACACTCCTACCTACAAACACTCCCATACAGTGCGTACTGTCGTTGATTTTGTTGGCTGTGATTCCTGCTCCCGCTGTTAAGCCTCAGAAACATCGCCTCCAGCTGTAGCAGCGCTGCAGCAGCTGACTCTTCCTCAGATAGAAGCAATCGATGGATGGATTGCTGGGCTTTGCTTGTGCAGCGGGTGCCGGATGGAAAAGAGAAGGCTGTTTGTAGTTTAATCTCGACGGAGATGAGAAACATCAAATTTAGAGCTGGTTTTACATGGGAGGGGAAAAAAGGAGATCAATATTTACATCTGAAATACTGTATGATGATTTGCATCAAAGAAATGTATGTTAATTCAGAAAATTATGTAACAGAATATTCCTCCACCCAACTGTGGCTTCACTATGGCACAGGCTGCTGTGCAGCCATGAATGTGACCTGATTACTAATCCAGCTAATGGTTTAAACACTTTTCACTTTGACCTGCCTCATCTTACCCTACTTAGTCACCTGTGGGTTTCCATCAGTCACTATTTAACAATAGAGCGAATGGATTTAATAGCTTTGAAGTCAGAGAAACAGAGGCACCTTCACATTTTTGCACTTTATGCTTCAGATAAGCCCCTTATATACTTTATTACCTCTAACATTTTCTATTGTCATGCCTTGCACTAACGGCACACTGCTGCAGTGTTTCCTTCCTGATTGCCTTGTTCACCCTCCTCCTTATCTCGACCCCCAAGATTAAAACACAATTTTTGCTCAGCAGAGAACAATTATTATTTAGAAATCATTCATCAGCAAAACAAGTCCCACAGGCATCTTGGTCAATTTAAGCAAAGCCTCTATTTCCTGTTTTTTTCCCCTCCCCTGAACATGAATTTTCTGGAGCATGAAAGCCAACATTTACAATTGACCAAAAACACTTAAAAACAGGCTGACTGATCAATCATTTTGATTTTCATAAGGTCTCCTGGTGTTTTAACTCTGTGGTGATCTGGTGGTGCTCTGGGCTTCCTAAAACATCTGACAGCTTCAGCAGGGAGGTGTGGGGAGTTGTGCCATGAAGAATTGATCAGTGTAGAACAGAAGATGAAAGAGGCAAGGCAGAAAAGAAAGACTTCTAATTAAATTGGACAGATAAAGGAAAGATGAAAGGCTGGAGGAGAATAAGTGCTAAAAAAAGGTTTGATTTGTTTGAATGCAACTCTACTTTCAGATCCAAGACAGAAACACTTGAGGATTGTTTGGTGTGTTTAAGTGTACAATTAGAAAAAGTGCATGATTTATCTCAAAACATGAACAACAAAGTCAGACTGGGATTAAAAAAACCCCAAAAAACTCCTTACATTTTGAGATGATCATAAAAGAATCAACCAATTAAAGATGAATGAAACTGTTCCTCAGTGTCTGCTCAGATAGATTAAATAAACATTTCATAATTTTCTACCTGTGTGAATATAAATGATTGTTCTCTGATCTGTTGGTGACATCTGCAAAAAAAATATCTCAGGATAGTTATTTAAAATTGTGCTTTATTAAATCAAGTCAACATCATGTCATCATTTATTATTAGGTTTCAAAAATGTTAGTTGTCAGACTTCTATATATAGGTAAAATGTAAATAAATTAATGTCATAAAAAGCTTAGTGCTAACAGAATTTCAGAAAGATCATGGTTTTCTGAAAGGATTTTTTATTCCAGAAGGTTTTAGGTGAGCAGACTTTGCAGTTTATTGGACAGTCCATGAAAATTAGTTATGTAATCATAATATGTCTTGCATTTGAATAAATTAAAATGATATTTACTAGAGTTTAAATTCATATGATTTATTTTGAAATATCTACATTTTGAATTGGATTTTGTCTAAAAATTATTTCCGATTGTGTTTATTTTTGTATTTTTATCACTATTTCGGATTGTTTCTCAGGGGTTTGTAATATTAGCAATGATTAATAATAACATACATTGCATAGGTTGTAAATTCATCATGGTATGGCTAACATGACATGCAGAAAATTGAAAAGCATAGTGCAGCCAGTGGAAGCGATATTCAATATTGTACCAAAAAGCTGATATAGAAAGTTACTCTACCGCCTCAGACTTCTGACATTTTGACCTTTTCCAAAAGCACAGCTTGGTTTTCTCCCAAGATGCGACTTAAACTTCTGCATATTTAACCATAACTCTGCTTCAAGAATTGCACAGATATTCTTCAACATTCCTGAATTTAATTCCAGTATTGAAGTGTATTCAATCAATCTGTTCTATACAAATCTTTTCCTTTTGTTTTGTAATGACCCATAAGGCATAGAATATTTTTGATGTGTACATTGTGAGAACAGCTCTTATGCAGTGTGTGAAGAGCAGTGGTGAGTTTCAGGTGAGTCTTTCATTATATATAAGGTTTGTTTTAGGTCCTAATTATATTGGAGTATTTCAGATAGATTCATTATTGCCGGAGTGACCAGGAAGATGAAGAGAACTGCAAAAGCAAGTTCTTATTTTAAAAGTTCCTCCTTGCTGTGATGGAACTGATCATGAAATTGATTATTGGGCTTGTTATACGGACATTCTATAACCTTTGGCTCATGAAGGAAATGAAGTGATTCGATAGACTTGGATTGGAGCTCAGCTTTCTAAAGGGAGCTTTTTAAACAACAGTTTAAAGTTTTCTCACACACAAGAAACCCAGGGAGGTTCATTAGACACATTCAACTGGTGGGTGAAGTTTGGACAGAGCCAGATTGACCTGGAGTGAAAGGTCATTGGGAGGAAGAAGAGGTGGAATATTTTTGAGAGAGGATCATGTGAGAAAACTTGCTTAGACTCCATGCAACCAACAGCACCGAAGGTCAGGTGAGCAATAAAAACTGAATAACTGTTTTAGATATAGTGCTGTGAATATTGTGTTATGCTTTTTATTAGAAAGGTGTGGCAACATTTCATTTCATTTAAATAATGAAATAAGGTCTTATTTGTTACTTTAGGTACACATGGTTTATAGGTTAAATGAATTGATTTGCATTTTGCCTTCAGTTTGCATATTATTGAGCCATGACGTCAATTAGCTGCCTTGCTGCAAAGATGGTGACAGAGCAGGACAAACAATGTTTTATTCACTGTCTATTTCCAACAATAAGGTATGCAGAGAGGCTGTCAGAGAGAAAATGTTCCAGACAGGTTCAGTTTCTTCACTTTCTGCATTGTGTGTCTCTTTTTTTTTTCATTGCTTGTCACCCAGAAATGTCAGTTGGTGGGAGTTTTGGAAGCATGGTGCCAGAAATGCATCTCCCCAATGTCAAACAGCACAATCTGCATCTTCGCTGGCAGCTCCAAAAGCCACCGACTCGCTTATTATCGGCTTTAGTGTTGAATCCAAGCACAGATCGCAGAGGTTAAAGAGGTTATTTTGTGGTAAATGAGCGGGTCAGCCCACAACTTGGTGCTTGAAAAAATCTATTACCTACTTAATGAGAGCTGGAATAGAAGCCTTAAATAACATTCAAGCTAGATACTCAGAAATAAATGCTTGTCTCTAATTCCAAAGACTAATAAAAAGTCTAAGTTTGAAAGTATCTATTTTATCTCTGTTTAATTGCTTGGTATTCAAAACTTACTCATGTATTTGAATACCTAAGGCATTTAAATATCTTACTCAGGTATCTAATTTAGAACATACAAAATTAGATCAAGAAGCAGTCGATTAAATTGTTTTTCTTTTTCTCCTTTTATTGCTGAATGAAGATGATGCTGGAGGCGGGAAGCGACGACTTTAGTTGATGCGGTAGGAAAATGGTTGGATAAAGTTTGGGTTCATCTAAAGGGAGGAAGATTAATGGGAGCAAATAAACCGGAAACGAAGGAAAGAATTCTCAGATTGGCGAGTTAAAAGCAAGATTTTTCTTCTGCAGTCACTGGATGCAGAATATTTAATGTTGTCCAAAGATGACTGGTAAGCATTGCCTTTCTTTAAATACTTGTTTTAAGTGGTTCAAACCGCGCCAAACTGTTGCTGCCTTTGCAGTAGTTTAATATTCAGGCCATGCCTGTCAAGCTGACAAAAACTGACATAAAACAAACTGAACTATGATTTATCTGCCAGCTACAACTCACCGCTCAGTTCAGACCTTATAAGCAGGTCTCAAATCTGTTTAGGAAGCACTAAGGCTGTCAGACGCCATGATAAAAAAATTGACTGTGATTGGTTCAGTCAGCTTCTCGCCCAGTTTCTGCATCTGGCTTCATTAAGTGAAGTTAGCAGAAAATGCCAATAAATAAAAATACAGCTTACCTTCAGGTCAGTTTACTTCTTCTCTTTTACTGTTGGACTTTGCATTAGTTTGTAATTAAACTCTTGGCAACATCTGAAAGCCTTGTTATTAAGAAATAAAGACCTATTGACCTACTTGTTTGTTTATTGGTTGGTGCTGGTGATTAAATATAAAATATATTTGGTAGTTTTCATTAATTTAGTTGAAGAAATTGGATCAAATTGTCCTTTGGCTGCTAGCAAAATTATTAAAGATCCAATGTGATTCATGTTCTTTTCAAAGTTGTATGTATTGATGCAACTTTGATTCATCTATTCAGATTGGGAACCATTTTATTTGAAGGATTTTTATATTTGAATTAATTATTCCTTTGAAAATAGTCTGGAGCTGCATTGAAAATGAGGAAGAAACACCAAACATTCCTAAGAGAAGCCTGGAGAAATGAAGACCTATTGCATCAGCTTTCTTCACTCCTGTTTAGCCTTTCTGAACTCCTTAGGCTGTTTTTTGTTGTTTTTTTCATTGCATCTTTCTTTTATCTGATATAAAACACTGTGCATTGCTCATAGTATATGAAATAATGTTCCAAAATGAAGTCAAATGTGCTCTCATTTGTTCCTGTTAATTTAACAGGGGTTAGTAAACTGTTGTAGAGCTGCTGCATGAAGCTAAATACCAACATTGGCAGCTGTTGAGATTTTGGCTTCACATTTCAGCATTTCTCTTTCCTGAATATTGAGGAATGTTGATTTTTAAATGTCACAAGGAGTCATTAATGTATTTCTTAAAAAAAACCCCCTGATAAATAACACTGTCCACTTAATTGTCCCATCCAAGAATCCATGGAAATCCAAACCAGGTGACCAGTGTTGTTCATTGCAGGAATATGTTTGTGATAGGACATATCTTTTCATACTTCTCTCACTTCCTCCTAAAGAGGGAGTGAAAAAAAAAGAGCGTCAGATGGAGTTCGATGGAGGGGCCGCTGAATATTGAAGGCAGATGCAAAGAAAAGCTGGCTTTTTGCTCTACATTTGTATCTTTGCTTTCTCAGCCACCCGTAATACATCAGTTCCTGAGTGACATACAGATTGGGTCATTTGCATACGGCCTTGGCCTGGTGTTTGCAGAGTAAACTCTTTACACTAAAGCTGATCTCAGTCTCAGAAGCATTTCTTCTTCTTCTGTTGTCTCTGCTTATGAACTGTTTTGCTTTCCCAAATGTCAGATCTTACAGAGCTCCAGCAAACCTTCATATTTTAATCCTTCAAAAAAAGACATGATAAGAGGAGAGGTACAGCAGGAAGTGAAGAGGACAGCAGAGGAGCTCGTGACAGGGCTGACAGTAGCCCCGGGCGCTGGGGGCATCAAACTAACAGTTTTGCTGTAACAAGAGGGACTGCGCTGCCTCCCTACTGTGTGCACAGTGCTGCCGTTCAAACTGTCAGCTGAATTTATTGGGTTGACTACAAAAATACTAAACAGCGCTGAATGCTTAAAACAACAGAGGACACCTAATTTACTGCTTTAATCATAATCTACCTGTGGAAACATTAATACAGTAATCAGAAAACTTTGCAACAGATGTCCATATTTAATTCAATTATTGTAGTTCTTAAATGAAATTTATTTGTTGTACGTAAAAAATTACATGTTTATCGTAGCTCAAAAGTTAAAAACCTCATTTGTTCACGTTGCTTCATATTCAATACGTTGTCAAAAAATATATTTAAAAAAAAAGCTCTTTTTTTGATGAATTTGCCAGCTATTTTTGTCCAGTTTTCATGCATCATGTAAGGAGCAATTTGTAAGAGTTTACACATACTCTGTGGCCAGCTCTTTTCTTATGTGAAATAAAAGTGAATGTGTGCATTTTATTGAAATTGCAGTTGCTGAAAATAAATGAATAGAACAAAGGAGAACAAAAACAAACAACTTGCAAAAGAAAGTGGAATTGAGTGAATTTCCAACAACCGTTTGCACAATATGCACAACAATCAAATTGCTGCTGGAACAAAAAGAGTTGCGGGAGCGAGGGCACTTCACTTTAAAGAAGCTGCAATGCAGTTAGGAGATTTCTTGGGATTAAACCATATTTACTGAGACCCCTGCAGCGATAACAGAAAGTATATAAAGCCTCCACCAACAGTGAGGCGCGTCAGCCTTAACAGAAATGCAATAAGCTGAGGGATAACCTGAACAGATGTCAGGCTGGAGGACAAAATGAGACCACAGAATCCATTAGTTGTGCCTCTCTCCATCCATCTGATTATACCAAAGGAAGTGAGTGGACACATGGGTGTGTAGCTCACAAACATCCTCAGCTTGATTTTTTTTTTACTGTAGGTTCAGACTTTTTGCTTTGTTGTCTTTTTTTTGTTGCTGGTGAATTGCCTGAAAAAGACAAGATCTTGCCACCCTTGTTGCATGTTAGCCTATTTAGTAGTAAGAAAGAGTTTATTTTAGCTCATCTCAGTGGATTCTGACTTTTCTGTGGCCTTTTCAGATCCATCTTTTTGCCTGTAAAATCAAAAGATATGTTAATTATTAGTTGCTCAATGCTACAAGAAAAAGGCGGCCCAATTCAATTCAAGCCTAGAATGTTGTGTTAAAAAGTAATTGGCTCTTGCAACTTTGCTCTGCTTCTCCTTTTATCTTTTTTAAGATATATTTTTTTAATATGTCACAGGTGTTTCTGTGAGAAAAGTTTGGATGCTGTGTGGGAGACTGTGTGTAGTTAATAACTTATGCAGCAGGTTCTCTGAGAGGGAGGTTATTTTTCACAGCTGTCAAGTTATCTGCAGGACACCTTAAGCTAAGGTTTATCTGTGTTTACCAATGTTTGCTTGGTAAACTGTATTTTTTTTTTTTTTCATATTGCATTAGGAAATATTTTCCGAGTTTGCTCAGATTTTGCTATGCATCTTAACAACATCCGGAAGGATTTTTCCTTCCTACTTTAAAAACCCAAACTCTTTTACTCCTCAAGGAGAAATTTGTTAGATTTCTGTTTCACCACCCCCTTCTTTCGAAGTTCATCTCGTCCTGCATCTTAATCCCCAGCTCACCTTGTGGAAAAGTAGATGGTCTGATACTGAAACATAATTTTTTGCACATAAATGTAGAGATTAACAACATGCTGTGATAGTATGCTTCTGCTCCTATCATTCAAGGTTACCTGGCCAGGCATGCTTTGAAATGAAGGTCTTTAAAACTTTTGATAATGTTTGCAAACCATCACCAAGTATCAGAGGTATTGCAGGTAAAGAATTTTGACTAAAACAGTAATCCAAACTTTTTTATATCAAGGTTCAAATGTAACAAAGTCAGTTTAAAAACAGATTTTTGTGCTAAAACTGATGTGTACTGTGTAGCAATAATGAAACAATCAAGTTTAATACCGGATTTCAAAACTATAAGCTGCTACTTTTTTCACACGCATTGAACGCTGTGATGTGGCTAATGCACGGCTTCTTCCAACGGGCTGTGAAAGTCTGGCCTGCTGCACGACTAAGAGGACAGCAAAAGCTCAAGAGCGAATTTGTCCTGAGATCAAAGTGATATTGAGAGTGACAGAGAAAGAGAGACTAAAGAAGCGTGTTTGAGACTGCTCAGTTCTGACACTAAAGACAACGACTTTAGTGGTTTTAGCAGGATAAAGATAGCGATCAGTTAGCTTTCCTGTTTTTTAAGAAGCCGTGTTACAGGCACTGTTTGGAATAAAACATTTATGGTACAAATTTGTATATTACCAGACCATGTTTCTTTAAAAATTCAAATATTTCTATGTAAATATCTCATTTTACCACCAGGACACCTGTGGCTTATAGATAATTGTTTGTACACTTTTGTTTTCGTTTCAAAGTTAGTGAAACAGCAGCTCACTTTGGTGTTGTGAGGCGTTCTATGAGGGCGTAGACTCATATTTTGTGCATGCAGGTTGGTTTTCATGTGACATTAAAGGGGTTTTGGTTAATTTTTTATCTAAGGCACATTGTTGTGATGGTCTAGCCTATTCACAGATGTTCTTTACCCAGTTTTGCTGAGATAAAGCTAGCGAGCAAAAACTGGTAGACATATATTTAAAGCAGGTGTAGCTTGGATAATTGATGAAATTTAGAGTATACTCTACTTTATTTAAAGTAAACCCTCTATTTCTTTGGTCCATTGACATCCTCTTTATCTCTTCTACTGAAATGTTTAGTAATTTGCTGTCTACCTACAAGTTGCTGGAATAATTTCATATGCATAAAATCTTTTCATGATTCTTTCTGTCTAAGGAATAATTAGCTTGTAGTATTATTCTTGTAAACCCATTAAATAATTCATCCTTGTACAAATTTTTACAAAAACAACTGAAATAATTCTCTGCAGATGATGATTATACAATGAATTATCAAACTAAATGTATTTTTGAAAAAGACTACTTAAGATTTTCATACGACCTTGTAAGACAATTCTGAATCTGCTTTGTTGGATGATGACTAATATGCACAAATTATTGGATTCTTCTCTGCTTTTTTTTTTTGATAATCACTCTTGATTTTTTTTTTTTAAGAGCAAACAGTTTATCTAATGCATTTATTCTGTACTTTAACTTTTTATATTTTTAATTATGATCCACATAATGGCACAATTATCAAATTCAATACTTCCCCCAAGATTAGCTTGAAATATTTGTGGATAAATGAAAGGAAAATCAACTATAGCAGAAAACATCAAAACAAAAAATATAGCTATCAAAATAGCCTCTATCTCTTTACGCTGAGTTATTGTTCAGGATTTCCCAGCACAAGGATTTTTTAAAAGCATAGATTGAAAAACTTTTAAAAGGTAATTCATCAGCCTTGTCTGTAGCCTCAGTGCTCCCGCCTGTAACAATGGAGGCATTTTGCGCTGCACCTTTTTTCGGTTGCATCCATCTGAGACGTGTCTACCTCAATGATAAAGGTAGATCATTTTCTGTAAATTGTCACACGACCTTTCATGAGGCTTCCTTACTCTCCTACTCCTCGCCTTTAAGATATAATCACAGTTCATGTTTCGCATCACAATGTGGACCAAGTGTCTCGTTGTTTTCTTTCCCAGAATAAATATTTGAATCTATCGTAAAGCTCGAGTGGAATATTTAATCTCCAGAATGTTCTTTTTCAGTTAAGTGTAGACAAGAGTTGATTTTCACTGATAGAAATGGTAGCTCTGGTGCCCTTGACTTTGTAATCAAAGAACTAAATTTCCTCTAATGTAGCTGCTCGTCTTTCAGTTAAAATCCAACCAGAATGATTTCATGCTTCGCCCGTCAGTCAGCCAGCTCCAGCCAGATTAAAGAATTTTCTTCTGCAGCCTGAAGTATCTAAAATAAATCACCCAGCTTTTGACCAGATCCAAAAGTTACGCCTTCTGGTACCTGGTAGATGGATGGATGACCTTTTTGTTACGGTGAAAATTCATACGTTTGATCATGACCTTTAGTAATATCGGAGTGTTTCAATGGGTGCAGATCCTCGGTGCGGCAGAAATGTTTTTCACACTGAAACCCACTCACACAGTTTATGTTCATCACAGATGTGAGGAGCTGCACTCTAAGCACAGGCCCATTAATTTATTGATGGTTAAAGTAATTTTAATGTCGCTGCTGGGCTTCGTTTTGCTGTGCCTCAAAGTGCCTGCTGCATACGTAGCCCAATCAGGGGAGGAGATTGCATGATTTCTGTCGCAGCTCAGCAGATAACTGCTGAGTCACGATGGCTGCCCTCCATTCCTTAGCTTCCACACCGACGGGCTTTCATGCCTGTCAAATTTAAATGTCAGTGACACTGCTGCCCAGGGTGCACCAGTCACAATGTGAGACCACTGGGCCTTTGACACCGGCTTCAGAGGAGATTATAATCAGACTCAGATTACTCACCTGTTCTCACTCAAACACACTGCAGAAACAGAGACTTGATGAGCTCATATTATTGCACTCCCACTTCAGTTGTAATTAAATTCTCCTCTTTTTTTGTTTGATTCTCGCTTTGTTGAGCAGAAAGTTGCTAACTTTAAAAGAATACATTATATTCTCTTTGCTGTGTTTCACCTACTTGTCAGCTCATATCCGTTTCATCCTCTGTCTGCCTGAAGCCAAACTCAGACCTCGGCGGCCATGACAGGCCTTTGAGTTCAGGGTGGAGGTGTTGATCTGCTGCTGACAGGCACTTTCACTGCAAGGGAGAATGCCTTGACAGTCATCACATTAAAGCTTATTATTCAGACCCAGCGCTCCTCTCTCTGCGTCGATTCGAAATAAGAGGAGAGGACGAGGCTGACCGCGGAGACCTGAGATTGATGGAAAAGAAAGTGACCTTTAATTGTTTATTTCTACTTTGTAGAGCACTAAAAAAGTTTATAAAAAAGGTATATCTCTGTGTCTCTACTTTAGTAGTTTGTGTGTCCTACTGAGGAATTATATTCCTTAGTAATCAGATGGATTTATTTTACTGATCTCTGCAAAGGAGTTGAGTAAAAGGTTGAATCCCTTGGTTTATCGGACACTCTACAGTCCAGCCGTTAAATATGCCAAGTAAATTTCATGATTGTTTCTTGACTGAAGTAAATTGAAATAAAATTTCTTCAAAGGGTGCCTGCCTTAGAAATTGTCGCCAAATTGCAGCCCAGTGAAATGGCAGAAAATATTTGGGTTGCGTAAAACAGCAGCTTGAATTTCCCCTAAATTATCTTGACCATCATTTACAATTCAACCCTCAACTTTGGTCATGAAATTTGGGGCCATGATGGAAGGAACAGGATCCCAGACACAAGAAAGAGAAAGTAAATTATTTTGAATTGTGTCCAGACTAAAGCTTTGATCAGCTGAAACTGGAAAGCGTCTTTAAGGACAGTACAGTGGAATGGATTAAAGGTGTAGCAGGTGAACTGGAGTCGGGGGGATTGGATGATCTGTCAAATCAAGAAGAAACTTAAATTTATCTTTCAATGCAACGATTAAATTCCTCCCTGTCATCATTAAATTTAGCCTGTGACAAAAGGAGATTTTGGGCACAAGAAACAGAAATGAAATTTCTTTTATGGGTTTTGGCCTTTGGCAATCCAGGGGAGCTTGAATTGGAGAAATCAGGTCAGGCGGTTTTGGTATTGAACATCTCGGCCTTCTGTTTTTTGCCCAGTGCATTTTTGTCTAGTTTATTCCACTTATAGAAAACCCTGGGGGAGTCCCAGAACCATGCTGAAGGGGTTTATATCCTCTTTCTGCTGAGATTGCCTCAGGTCCTCCTCCACCTCTGGCCTCCATGGTTTGAGTCTAAATAGCCAAATCAAAATGGAAGAAAAGTTGCTTGGATAACATTAATGGAGATAAAAAAACAAAACAACTGGAGCATTTTCAGTTCCCTGAAACAGCAAATTAACTATTGTGTATTTTTTATTTTGTTAAGAACACTTGTTAGGATTATAAAGCTGATGCCATGTTCTTTTGTGTGTAAAGAGAAGTCAGTTTTGTGAACCATTACACTGAGTACAAGTCTGTTATTCTAAACAAATGTGCTCTGTAGGACAACAGATCCAATCAGGTTGATAGAATTGCTTTGTTTTATAGATTAACAATATTTTTGGACAGCTTTAGTACTCTGTATTCTGTATTCTTATTCTTTCTGGCATTCTTCACTAGGGACATGGATTTTAATGCACTGTACCTCCACATACCGTTGAAAATGTTTTCAAAAACATTGATGGCTTAAGTTTTACCATACAATTCCACATAAATGGCTATTAGCAGACATTTTTGTAAAAAATATGCAACAAATTTTTATTTTCTTTAGTAGTTTTAATTAAATCCTCCATTTTGATATTACTGTAACTCTCAGAAGTTGATATTTTATGTAAATTGTCTTAATACCTTTTAGGGCACACTTAAGAACATACAGTATATACGACTCATTTTGTGCTTCTGTGTGTATTATTACAGTTATTTTATTCCATTTAAAATGTCAGTGGAAGTATATGTATATGTAGCGTTTAAACTATTTTACAAGTAATTTCCTTTCTATGAATTTTGTTGCATCTTGTTGCAAGTGTAGCAGGAGCAGCATGCCCAGGAGAAGCCTCCTCACGTGCACAGCGCAGGTGATGCGGTTGATTCTTTTATCTGATGCTAAAGGACATTTTGTGATAACCTTGGTATCAAGACGGCAGGGCTGGCATCTGGAAAATGCATGGCTGCTTGTGTGTTAGATCAGATACTAATTAAAAGTCAATTAGCCTGCAGACCAGTTGGTGACTGGCCTCTCCAAACATAAGGAGGGCTGGGAAAATAAGAATGTCCCCAAGCTCATTATTTACAGTGACACTGTCCTTACCCGTTGTATTTATTGTGAGCTCCAACTGTTTGTTCCCCTACATCTGCCACTTTTTACTGAACTTTGCAAAAGTCTAAAGCAATGTTTAATTTCTTTGTCAAGGCTAGAGATAACTCTGATAACTTTTCAGTTATTTAAGAATAAGCATTTGCTTATACAAATGACTCCTACTCTAATAAAATCACTGCTTTACACACTCACCAGGTTCTTCATGAGGTAGAAGTTGGAAATGTCAAGGTAGCCCTGGCAACTTCACCAGACATTTTGCTTCATATTACACAATACTCATAAAGGTTGAACATAGTCAGTAACAACAATCAGGTGTGTTGTGGAGTTTAAAGGGTCCTCATTTTGTACCAATTTGCTCAAATTAGTTTCTGAAGTACTGAGACTGGCCCACTGGAACAAGCAACAATTCCAAATTCAAATTAACTTAAATGCCCCTCTTTCCCTACTATTTCCTGCAAGTCATTTTCACCACATCTAGATACATAAATGCATTATATGGCTGCAATGTGATTGGTTTATTCCTTACTTGTATTACAGGGAATTAAACATGTATGCCTGAATTTATTTGATGTAAAATAATAGATCTTTTGCACCATGTGGGCTACATTATTAATGTTACCACATTAATAACATTAATGTGATGTTATTACATTAATGCTAATTAATGAATGCTACCTTGTAACAGAGAATGCTACATTATAGGATTCTCTGTTACCTTGTATTATCTAAGAATAAGAATAACGCAAAATTTCTGAAGAAGCAGTACAGCTGAATGTCATCTCCATAAAAGTGATAAAGTATGTTATGAGATGTATTAATATGTGTTAATACACACCCAAAAAACAAAGTGTGCATAAAACAGAGTCTTAGTGTTCTCCACATATTAGAGCAGTAGAGACTGACATAATGTTGTTAATATGGACACATAAGCATCATTTTGACAGTGTCACTCTGAAACAGTTTCAGAGATTCCTACCAAATTATGAAAATTGCTTATTAAAATGTTATTTGACAGCCGCAAATGTGTGAAAGGTGAAACTAAGCAGTAAATTGTGCAGCATCTTTAGCCCTCATGATGTCACTTGACACTTGAAACAATGCAATATCAGTTGAATACATTTCAGAAAAGCAAATTGATATTTATCAAAAGTCTTATTCCAGAAAATAATTCAGCTCTTCTGAAAGCAGATCAGCTATAATATTAGGTTTCGGAAATGAGAATAAGCATTCCGTCTTGTACTATTTTATAATTAGTAGTAATTTATCAATACATGATATATTAGCATCGCCGATTTTTAGCAAATATCGGATGAAAATAAAATTTTTTATATTTAATAAAGAAAAAGTGGTCAAACTCCAACTTTATGGATCTTCAGAAAACATGAAGAACTATTGATAGAAAAACATACCTCAAACGTCAACAGTGAAGTTTGGAAGAATATAAAGAAATAAGTGATGACTCGAGACACTTGCACAGCAATGTTCATTCCTCTTTCATCACTTGACTTTGGTGCATTTTTTCTGTGCTAGACGTTAGACAAGCTATAGAAGAGATTTTCCCTACAGCCACTTTAAAAGATTTCAAGAAGCTCTTACTCCTTGGCAAGAAAACATGAAGAAATGGGAGAGTCAGTGACCTCTGTACAGTAAGTTAAGGATCTACAAATGTTCGGAGTATTTTTGTTTTTGGGCATCCACTCTGTTGGTTATATTGTTTATTTTCTATCATAAAATTCACTCACTCCTTTTCTGATGAGTTAAGAATTTAAATTGTTGATGAAATAGCGAGAAAAATGTCGTGCACTCCATCAAAGTCCTCAGCACCGTTCACAGTAACTACTATCTAATACTGCGGTTGATTTTTTTTTTTCAGCATAAGTAATTATGGGCTGCTGCACTGACAGCTGTCAGGAGTGTTTGTAAATCCTGTGGCTGAAATACTAGCCTCACAGTGGGCTCATTTTCATCTCCTTTGAATGTCTGGGACCAAGTGTTAGAGGGATGCATTTACATCAAGACAAGTGGGACAGTAAAAGATTGATCCTGCCACAGAAAAATGAACAAAGGCACATAGGCTGCCAAACCTACATAGAAGGAGTTATGTCAAAATGCAGAAATTAAATGCCAAAAATACAAAAAATGAAAACATCCAAGAAATATTATTGAATAAGTGAAGTCTAAGGAAAAAAATTACAAAAGAAATGAAGCTCAGACATTAGAGAATAAACAGCTGTCTAACCCTTTTATTTATTTATTTAAAGTTATCATGCGAGGAGACACTTGAAACTTTTTCCTCACAGATGATTCAACTTACAGGAGAAATGAATGGCTTTCCAACGATCAATCATCAATCAAACAAATGATAAAACTGCAACTTTTATTTAATGCTGTCACATATGAGAAGATCGTAACAGATTTAAAAAAACGTTTGCCTCCATTATGTGAAACCCATTCTATTTATAAAGCATAACATAAACAGACAAGGTGAATATGTGGTGCATATTTCCACTCACAACTGCACTGACTAGTAAACAGAAAGCCAAACCATAAATGAGCAGCAATTGCTTCCTGCTGAAATTAGACCCAGTTTTTCCTCTGCTCACTTTTCTACATGACACTCTGTATTTGTAATTGGTTCATTTTGGCTGCTCTTATGAATGTTAGATGTCTTGTAAGCTGCCACAGAAATAGTTTTATTGGCTTATAAGTGCACCTGCTGTAATTTATTGTGTCCCCACAGGGCTTGTTGGCTGAGAAATAAACACGCCTGTTGTGAAGGTGACACACTAATAAAAGACTCTGCAGAGTTGTCTGAAATTATGCTGAGTCTTTGGTGTTGTCATGCTATTTTTGGTTGGCATAATATTTTGGATTTACTGCATCTTAGCATTTTGTAGCTGAATATTAACCAATCATAACCAGCTTGTTAAGATAACATCCATAATCCGATTAAAGATACCATGAGGATTGTTTCCTTATTATCCTTCAAATGCACCAGAACAGCATATTATCATAAGTGCTTAATAGATCTCTTCATTATGAAGCCTACTTTGTTCTACCACCTCCTCAAAATGATTTATCTTAAACAAATTAAGATTACTTTACTTCTGCAAGATCTGCATTTGTAATATTTGTCTAAAAGTTTAAAAGTTGTCAGAAACCATCTCATACAGATGGTTCTGAAACCTACAACAGAATAATATTTAACAACCAGGACTTATGATTCAATTCAAATTAATGTGGAGTTGTAGAAGTAGACATTGTCATTATTTTTTATAGCTTGAATATAATATTTAATCACAAAGAAGCATAGAAAAGGTTTACTTTATGACTCATATGTCTAACACCCGTTAGCAAAAGCTTGTGTCGTAAAACTTGAAGATGTTTCTCCACTTTAACACACCTGAATAAAAAAAATTGCAATTAACAGACATGTGAAGTACCTCCATTTGATTCAGGTGTGTTTGACCAATTTCACACCTAAAATTTTCAGGACACTGTCCTTTAAATTCAGGACAAGCTGATAATTGAAATGACTATCAGCTCATAATTTCACATAACAGCAGAGAAGCTATTTTAGCTCATTGTTAGCAGGTACACTGTGTCTCTAAGACTGGAATAGATGTACCAGTCAGTATGAAATTTTCTGTCGGTGACTGACAAAATGACCAAAACTGCAACGCAAAGATGCAGAAAGACCATTGGTTAACAAAGCCGTCTTTATGCTAATAAAAAAAGCAGGAATTTTTTTGTGAGAATAAAGGTACATTGAAAAGTTTGTAAGTCAAAAAACACACACACAATAGACCAATCTTAAAATTAAAGTCTGGCTTGTGCAAACCTGTTAGGAAGACGTCTATGTTGGAAAACCAAGCATCCAAAATACCCCAAGAGTTCATCGTTCCTTGCTACCTGTCTTTGAAGTTGAAAGCGAGGTTGTTAGTAAAGTTTCCCATGGTGATAACTGGATAAACTGAAGGACAATCCCCAACTGGTTACAAGCAGAGAGAGTGAAAAGTGGATCACCACCACTGATCACGTCAGGATTTCACTTCAGCTCTACCTCCCACAGGTCTGGGTCAGGTGAGATGAACAATTCACAGCACATCCTTTCCTTACGTTATCAGAGCAGAGCCTCTAAAAAGGCTTTCAGGGCCCCTCCCATCCTGATTCGGCTCCATGGGACACACCAGCTGCCCCCCTCATGCAGAAATGCCTCATCAAGCACTCTCCCTGTGGGTGTCCGCCGCTAAGTGCGAAAGTGACTGGGAGCTGACGACATACCTGGCGGCAAATACCTCTACCTGCCTTATTCTTTATTAATGATGCTCAGCCCAAGACTCTGAACAGGGTGCTAGAAAAGAACAAGGTGTTTCCAAGTAGGTATACAATTTATATGAATTATTAACACTTACTGTAATATTCATTATTTTTATTTTTCCCTCTGTTATTTACAGAGTGTGAGCAGCTAAATATTTTAACACAAATGACAAGACATATTAACGCTACACTTGTGGAACAGTGAAAGGCTTAGTTTGGCCCACAGAATATGTAGAAAAAACACATCAGAATCTGGGAGATTGCATTTTGTATTCCACACACGCATTTGTCTTCATCAAAGGTCAGAAAAGGCTTTCATGTGTTTTTCTAAAAGGCCATGGACAAACATGTTTGGTCTTGTTGGCTTAATCAAATTACAGAAAATCCCAGTGAACCTTAAAATAAAGTTAATTGGACAAGTTATTTCAGAGTGTTTCTGTGCTGCCAAACAGTCCTGCTTAAAAAGCAACAAGTTCACGTTCTTTACTTTTTGAAAACAGACCGGAGAGGGAAGGTAGTCTCATCTTTTCTTCAGTTTTATCATTATAGACATGTCAACACATCATTTCTGACAACGCCCACATTTGTTTCCTTTCACTGCCAATCAGGTAATTGGGGTTAGCTCTGGGCCAGCTTCACAGAGATAAAATGATTAATGTAAAACAGAGTGCTGTCATGGTGGAGTTTTGCTTCCTAAATGAGGGCCATTTTAATGAGTGATGTTAAGACTCTGAGATTAAGACTGAAAAATGAACCAAGAAATTAGATAAAATACGAGGAATAAATAATGAGCTGACCTTATCTGTGAAACCTGCTGAAGATTTGGCAAATTAACTGAATACTGGCTTGGCTCGAGACACTTTGAATATAATCAATTCCCTGATCCTATCTGCTTATTGAAGTGTCTACATAATGAATGAAAGCTAACTTTGTCTCAACCAGAATCTTGTTTTTATGTTGCTTTTCATTTTTCACGTCTCTCTTTTTTCCAGTGACGTCTCAGACAAGCAACACTTTGTTACTGCACTTCTTAAATCCACACGCGGCGCTTAACATTCCCACGTAACCCGCAGCCCACACAGCTGCTTGTTGCTCTTAAATTTTATTCCTAATGTGAGCAAGCAACCAAATTTGTGCTCCATACAGTGTCTGTGTCAGTGGTGGGAGGATCATTAATCATTTCTCTTCTCCAGTAAAGATCATTATTCCTCACACTGAGCGTGTGCTGCTCCCACATACAGGAGGCAACGATGTATGTGTCAATGGTAGCCTGTAGCTGGCAGGTTATGTTTTTATTTTTATATTTATTTAGCTATTATTCCCTCCCGTAGAAACACATATTGTTAAATGTTACCAGCAACCATTTTTCTTGCTTTGCTCACGCTTTGCAGAAATGTAATGAATTCAGGTTGGAGGGAACCCGGTGGCACACCTGCTGGTGTTGATAAAGGCTCAGTGGAGGGCAGAAATGTTACTTACCCTGCAAAGGCTGCACCAGCATCATGTATAAAGTAATGGCGACCATATGGTATTTAACCATGATATAACTGTAGAAAGCGATCCTGCTGTAAATGGCAGGAGAACTAATGAGTCATGAGCTGTTTTCTAAAGGGAGTAATTCAATTTATATTGGACCTCTTCCTCTTTTTAGCCGTATACGGTAAATAATGATCCTTTTCTGGTACCACACTGAGATTTGACTTTACTCCAACCACTTGTCTGTGATTAAATTACTTTCGAAAGTTGTTCTTGTTCCTGTTTTTAAAACTGAATGTATTTGTTTTATAATATTAAATGAAGAAAAAAGTCAAACCTTTACGATTTGCTATAAGGCATTTTTGTCTATTTCTATTGGAATAAAAAGTACTGCCAGTGGGCACTGGGTGGCTCTGTTGGTAGACTGTGTGCATCATGTGCAGATGCTGTGGTCCTTGATGCGATTGTCCTGGTTTTGATTTTCAGTCTCAGACCATTTGCTTCATGTCTTCTCCTTCGTTCTCCTATCAATTCTTTTGTTCAATCAAGGCCACAAGTGACTAAAAACAACTATTAACTCTGTCAAGGAAAAGGTAGCTTTTTTAAAGAAAAATTCTTTCATGGTCAACAAAATAATGTTCACATGTTTTAGTTTTTAACTGTTCTGTAAACAGAGAATGAAGTTTGCTAAAAACAGAATTGGTCAGACTCCAACAAAAAGCAAAAATAGATACTGTTCTAATAAGTAAATCAAAATTTTTCTAGGCTGTTTTTTTTCCCCCTTCCTTGCCAGATTAGGGTTCTGATTCTTTATGTTGCAAATACAGTGGATGCCCACTAATTTAAGGTTATCTCTCTATGGATTTTTTGTGGAACTCAACTCAAAATTATTTGGTTTTTATTGGTTGAATGAAAACTGTTTATATGCTCAAAGGTTAAGTTCAAACGGTGTTTTAGACTGATAAACAAGCCCCATAATACTGGATATTCTAATATGAATATGATCATATTGTTGAAATGTAATGTTGGAGTTTCAGCCCATTTTAGCTAGAGGCACAAATGAATATAACAACTTCTTAAAGAAAGGCTTTGGGGGAGAAGGAAAAAAAAACTTCAAATGCAAAATTTGTAATAACCCATAGCTAATAAATAAAGTTGTAGCTAAACCTTTCAAAAACTATTTTATGTAAAAAAAAAAAAAGTATTTTGTAGAAAATGTGCCAGAAAGCTGAAAAAAGCACCAGTGTTGTTGATGTAAGGTCCAACGTGTGTATGCGTTTCAGATGTTTTCAGTGGAAAAAAGATTTTTTTTTTTTAGATTAATACCTCAAAACTGGTATAGCTCAAGCTTTTGCAAGTAAAATAAATAAGTAACAGTTGTCTTTAAATTTTTATCAGTACCCACAGACTAAATATTTGAGCTTTTAGGATTTTAAAACAATTTTTTTTCTTTCTTTTCAGCTAAAAGTGTGATGCCACAGTATTTAGTTAGAAATGTGAGTTGTAAAAGCCAGTTACCTAATCATTGCAGTAGTACAGTGTAGATGGTTATGTAGACGGAAAGGGTGAATCTGTGGAACAGATGGACGTATACATGAACAGATGGACCTGCTCTCTCCACCTCTGAGCATTCACATGCTTTTTGGAGCAAAGCCTTCTGACTTTTTGCTGCAGTGGCGTGAGCTTGGCCATTAAGTCAAGTTTAGAAAGCATGGGGAAAAAAAGCAAAAAAAGCTTTTGTATGTAGGTGACAGAGGATGGGGCGGTTTCGGAAATAATTCTGCTGTATGTCCTTGATATTTAAGGGAGGTAATGTTGTGTGGTGACTGCTTTACTCAGGGGAGGTGATGTGCAGAAGGTGAAAGAGATTCACCTCTTTAAGTTCTGCTTGTCATCAATGTTTTGATGTGAAAAACAAAATGTGTCTGGCACCTTTAGTTGTAGGAAGGCCGGGTACCCATGATTGAAGGCTTGACATTTGTCACTGTCTTCTGTGCTGAATGTGGAACGTAAAGAGACACGACCTCTGTGTTGTTTTGTTTAGGTTGTATTTGGAGATTACAGAAAAAAGAAGAGGTAGCATATTGTCTTTTTGTTTCTCCAGGTGTTAATGGATAAAAACAGCTTGTATTGATTGACAGAACAAACATTTTCCCTGGTATTATGGCTTTACAGACAAAGACCCTGCTCTGCTGTGGTGCTTTGAAAGGTCCAACAAGGAGATGGACATCCTTATACTGTTTTACTCTTTGGTACCTGATGTAGCGCTTCTTTTTCAGCCATTATGGTTGCAGCAGAGCCCAATAAATCACATGCTGGAGTGGGCTTTAATACAGTTTTTTTCCACACTGCTGTGGGCAGATTGGGCCAGCTGTAGCAGCTTTAAACTCCTACATTTAATTATCTCTCTGGGCATGTCCTTCCAAAATCTGTGCTTTGCCAGAGTAGAGGCTGGACTGGTTGCACAACTCTATATCTGAACTTGGTAATTGTAGTAATTTACAGTAAATGACACAGACTGACTAACCCAGACTCGGTTTTTGAAGAAAAGGCCAAAACAACAAAGTATGAGTACTAAGGCGTACTTTCAACTACTCCATCTTACCACCATAAACATTTTAAACATTCCATTAAAAAGTTTGCTCTTTGTGTGAACAAAGTACGAAGTTCAGGGTAACACACCCTATTCCCAAATTGGCTTCTACTCCAAAGAGATGTTTGTAAAACTTCCAAAGGGTCGAGTCAGCTTGATCATTTGCCCAAACTGAGCTCCTCAGCTTGACTTCATGGCTACGCTGCAATGGAACCTCATTTAGCTGCTTATATTGTCCATAGATGGTTCACAATGTTGAGAACGGTTTTTACTCAGATCTTGTTTTCATTTTTGAAGATATCAATATACCCTTTTGCTCTTGACATCCTGTCTGACCCTGCTTGATTTTGCACTCCAAACTTAGTATTATCTTTTATTATCAAATTCTCCCTTAGTTTGTGCAGCTTCACATCTTGAAATGGATGGATACACAACTGGATTTCACATTAGTTCCAGTATTATCAAAGACAAAACATGGCTCCAAGTTGTTTTAAATCTCAGTTACAAAATTAAGCATGCAGCTTTTGGCATCTTCCTCTTCTGATCAGTTATGTGATTTCAGTTGCTTACTTGTGTACTGACTAAAATTTAGACCTTTGTAAATATGGTTGCAGGGTTAAATGAAATACTTTCTTTAGTTGCATTCAATTAAAATCTGAACTGTAAAGCTCTACCAAGAATAAACGGAGTACAACCGTGCATTCTCACAGCTAAGCATTCTGTTTTTGTATGATTGTAGTTTTTTATCCATTCATTAAATTCCTGTAAGCGCTATAGAGATTCCACCAACAGACCTCCTGATGTGCAAAGCACATAAAGGCTTCTCTGGACTCAAATATTAGTTTAGCAGTTCTGCACAGGATGACTGAAAATCTCTTAATGGGATACTTTAAAGAGAGGCTCTTACTTCAAGTACACTATTCTTATTTGTAAGTGGCTGGATCCTCGACACAGAGACATGCTCGCACACAAAATGCATCCAGACTGCTGGCAGTAATTTAATCAGCTTTCACGCGGCTGTGTCCCTCCGCCCACGCTCCCTGTCCCTGTGAATATTAAAAAAACTAAAGGAAATGTCTTCTTATATATTTGGCACATCTGTTCCCAGTGTTTTCTGCCGTGGCTGTTCTTCCATTTCCCATCACTTTATCCAATTTCATGCTGCCGAACGAGACAACATAGACATTATCTTGGCTCCGACCACGAATTTACAGGAAGCTGAGGCTTTCTCAGTGAGGACTTCTGTAAGAGGAGCAGAAATGGAAGGAGATGTCCCACAATTCTGACATAATGGAAAATGCAACATCAGCTGTATTCACTTCAGATGATGGCTCCCCAATTACACTTTAGCTGTCCATGCCACTTTTCTTCTCACAGATCCAGTAATATTATCCATACTGCTCTGGTAACTTACTACCATTCGACTGATTCACTGAAAATCTCATTTTCCTGCACAGTCTTTCACTTTAAGACACATTATCTAGCACATCTCACCAATGTGCAGAGTGCAGGGATTGCTAAAGGTACCAACCTGGCTTTCTTTGATCCGCCAATGATGTTAAACGTCTTTGTGAGATGATGAGAGCAGGATTCAACTCAAAGTTCACCACCGACCACATTGCTCTTTCCTCAACTTTACAGACTCAACCCTGTATCCTGTAGCTTTAGTGCCAACCATTTAGAGCAGAGTTCTGCAACCCCGGTCCTCAACTGCAACTTAGAATAAAACTAGCATATGCATATTAGCAAAGGGCAGTGAATTGTGTTGTAAACTAAAGAAGCAAGTTCATGCAAGTTCTCTGCGATCTGTTTATTAATAACTTAAGGAACAACATTGCAGTTTTTATCAAGATAGTCTAGCCAAGGCTCTTGAGACATGAGACCCCTGTAACTCAAAGAGTTAAGAAATGTTGATGTGAGAGATCCTGATACGTTTAGAATCACTACGCAGTGGAGTCCTGTCAGGACTTATGCTTAAGCTTGTCAGGGATAATAAAACAGAGCGCTACAGATGAAAATGCTCACAATCTTCAGGGCTCATTTGATTCACTGTGCCAGAAATCATCAGCACATAGTGGTTCCATATGTCAAGTGAGTCCGTTCTTCTATTTTCTTTACATTTTTGTAGACTAAAGTCCTGAACTGTTGATTCCATGTGACATCCCTGCTGTCAAAATAAGCCCTATTCTGAAGATTAAACACAAAACTCTGGTAAAATAACGGATTTCCACCATTTTGAATGGCAGTCAATCATAAGTATGATTTTTCCAAACCCATGATGCGCTTTTATCTTTATTAAACTTACTGTGTGGATCTGTCACGATGTATTAATTGACATAGAATTTTAATGCAGCCTTTTCTTCAAGTGTCAGTGTTTCTGTGTGTGGAGACAAATTATGCAGATACTTGAGTACGGACGATTGATTTCCACCAGGTACAGACTGGAAGAATACCTAGAATTATTTCCAAATTGTAGAGAAAGAGATTAAGAAAGTTAAAAGCATCAGTACAGAGTGGGATGAAAAGAAATAAAAACATTGGAGAAAAATGCAATTTTATTTGAGTAATTTAACAGATAATAAAGTTTAAAAGAGATGTGAAAGAAATGTATCTTTCTAGAGGAGAAGACACTAGAAATATTCTTAATATTCCCTTTGAAATCAGAAATGATTGTGTCATCTTTTTGCTGCTCTTTGAACTACACATTCATGTTGTGGATTGTACCTTCCCATGTAAAATTCAGTCTGCTGAGTTTAGGTCTGCTTACGGGGAGTCGTGAAACCAGTAAGCCAAGTTAGGTTTTGTGGAAAAGTATTTTATTTTGGTAGCAGTAGTTGATTTATTTTGGTTATATTCAAGGAACTCGTCTTGTGTGGATGTCATCTATTTTGACCAAATATAAGTAGAACTCATACCGATTGCTAACTAATAGTCTTTGTTCAACTAAACTAGAACAGCAACCATCAGTTGTTCTAGTTTGTCATGCATGCTCACTGCTATCTCAGATTTATGTTTTTTACAGAAGTAAAACTGTATTTTATCTTGTTGCAGGTCATAATCTTTAACTTTTAGAACTGCTCAACACATGTTAATTTCCTCTTATTTCTTCCATTATGTGTTTTCATCCACAGTGTTGACTGTTTTTGGTTGCCTGCTGTTATTAAGTTGTCAGGTTATGATATTCTGAGGTTACTTTCAATCTTTTTCTGTATAAATATTTTCCCACTCGTGACTGAAAATAGACTGGAACACAAATCCTTCAACAAAGTGAGGTAGGTTACAGGAAATCGTTTGAAACCGCTTCTGCGTTTGAATCCACTTTTTGTTTTCAACTGCTGTTAAAATTGGTCATAATGGTCACTTACTGACTTCAGACATCCTGCAGAAAATAAAGCCATAATTGATACTGCAGTCTTGTCTGTTTTTAAATATGCTGGTACAATGGATGTTTGCAGACTGAAGCACAACCACAAGTTTCCTGATCATAATGTGTCATCTGTAGGGTTGAGACATGACAGAATGTGACTGACAGTAAGAACGTGTACATATGAAGACAGTATGGATTTGCTGTTCCCATGGAGTTTAAAAAGTGTCCAGAATGTCTGCTGTATATTTGATTAGTTCATTTCCCTGAGCATGTAGCTAGAAATCTGACTGAACCACTTAGGTTTTCTGTTTAGCAGCAAAAATTCTCTGAGATGTCAGATGCCCTCTGGAACAATAACTGAACTCTAGTGAATGTAAGATGAAGCTAATTTAATCATTTTTTAACCTTTTAACCTTCGCCCCCAAAATCACCAAAAATGCCTGTAAAGGTATACCCAAATTAAATCAGCTGCTGTTCTTGAACAATTTGGAGTTTAAACCCTTAAATCTCATTCCCAGAAAATACAAAGGAAAAACGACACGTGGGCGTTCCGGTGCAGGTTAAAGGGTTAAAGGAGAGAATACTACTTTTCAGCTCTGAGTCTGAAATAAATGTTAATGCAATCAAAAGGGACAGTATTAATGTGTTTCACTGAATTCTAATCATGTTGGACCTGAAGGAAAAATACGTCCAGTTTTCTGCCCCCTTATTGTTCAGGCCGGCCCTATGTTCATGGTAATTCGCTTGCTGATGAAGCAGTTATGAAGAAACGCAAACAAATCTCAGTTAAGATGCAAATTGGAGGGTTTGGCAAGCAGATGATTATTATTTTTGCCACTGTTGTGGCAATTATGCCTTCACAGAATGGTTGGCGTTTAACATAATCCTCAATGTGCGAGGGAATCCTCCCACTCTTGGCATTTTATTCATTTAATATGATTGAAACAATTGGCCAACAATCTCCATCAGCAGAGATTTACCATTCCTTTTGCCAGCTTCTTTTCCGCCTGCCAGAAAGCACCACGACTCTAAACCTTCTCTTGTCTCTTCGTGGTTACTCTGAAGCAGAAATGTAGTTTGTTAAATTTTAGCTGGAAAAACAAAAGATATTTTTGTGATCACAAGTTCATTTCTGTTGTTGAAATGTCTGTTGTCTCATTGTCATGGATCAACAGCTTTGCCTCACAGCAGATATGACATTTTTCTCTTTCAGGCAGCTGCAAGCTGCTGTCAGAAAAACATATAATTTTTTTATGATCATCCTTCAAAGTAAACCAATTGTATCCTCACCATTTCTTACATTGTGAGAAAAAATATCACATGGTTAAGGAGAGAAATCAAGAATTCTATGAAAACTATTATACTTTATCTTTATGAATAATATTTTAAAAAGGAGAAAATATGGCAAATACTTGCCATATTTCACCAAAATGTCCAGAAGATTTACAGTAAGAGAATTATTTATAGGATATGATGTAAAACTTCATACCGTCTTACAGCCGCAAAACCTACAAGTCTTGAAAGTTCAAATAAAAACCAAAAATAAATAGAGAAGCAGATTTAAAATGCCCTTTTCTATAAAACTGTCTTCTCAGTTTTCAAACAGCAGTCACATACACACTATAAACATGAACAACTTCTCCCCAGAATACTAGAAATATTAACAAAATACTGAAACTTTCAGTTGATACTTTGGTCAATAAATGTTCTGAGTAGCGGTATGCTAATAGCATTCAACTAAACTACTAAGTAACATTGAATAGAACAATAAAAGCCAACAAACTACAAGAAAATTAAGAATAAAACTAAAACTGACAAAAACTATTCAGGTATGTCACAGGTAAGAATAATGTTTAGAACCCATTATTTTGAAAAATTGAAATTGAGGCAAATTAGCTCTGAAAGCTAAGAAAGAGCAATCGTTGCGAGGTATTCAAACAGCTGTCTAGAGCAGACGGGAAAATAAAAATACTATTTTGATTTAAAAAAATGTTTCAATAATTATTTGCTGCAATGTAAATTAATATAACTGGTTCTTAGTTTTGTTAACGAGCCATCAGAGTGACTGTAGTGACCAGAGTTCCAAGATGGCACCAAAAACAAATATGGCTGACAGCCGGCAAGCTTGATGAAATTAGCAGTTCAACCAAAAACAAAGAAAATCCCGCTCCAAAAACAGGAAGCGTACTAAAGTGCAGAGCATTCTGGGTAAATATAACCAAAATATAACAAGCATCTAGTGCTTGTGGGAGAACGGACTCTTTGGCCATGTTGGCCAAAGACAAAAGAGAAATCCTACAACTGCTTAAATCTGACTCCACTACACTCTGTTCACACTTTGTGAAGAAGAAGGTCGCTCTCTGTGTCTTCTTCAGAGGGTTTTGTGTCTTTTCCTTCAGTGGTTCTTGATGCAGCGCCACTGGGAACAAGTTTTTAAACGGGTTTGGTTCTTTTGACACAGTGCAGTGTGAAAGCAAATCACATCAGCTGAAAATTTAACAAATGTTGCAATTTTGGTCTCCAATCGAATCAAGTCTACTAGACTAGTAGGTATGAAAACACTCTAAGTCTTCTATTCGACTGAGGTGGAGTCGTTGGATAAACAGACAGCAGGCTGTACTTTACTTGGATCCAAGGTTTCTTCGTAAATGCAGTCTTTTACTCAGCCAGTGGGATCTCTCAATGCAGCATATGGAGTTAAAGCTTAATGTTAAAGAAAGCTTTAAAACATCGTTTTCAGGCGTAGGGGCCAAATTTCTTGGTCCTGTAAAATCTGAAAAATTCCAAACATAAACTTTTACTAATGATGGTTCTACCTTATTGTTGTGTGTGTTTTCCCAAACAGACGAAGAAAACAGCAGGACACGTTTCACTGTGCCTTACTCACACTTTGCTTCCTTTGCATGAATTTATGAACATCTTCGGCTTCCTCCCTGCCAGGTATCTTATGTACTGCTGCCTTCACATACAAAAAACACCAGCTCCTGTTTCCGCACATGGATGGAAGGCAATAAAAGAATAATTTGAAACAGCTAGCTTCCACATTCAAAGCCAGCAGAGATTATTGTTTTTTGTGTTTTTGTGTCTGGTGACTATGAGCTTTTTAATCTTTATTATATGGATTGTTCAAAGGATGACCTTCCCTCTGCATCTGAAGTTGTGTTTTGAATGAAGACACCATCCAAAAATGTTTCCTTCAACCCTAAAAATGCAAATACATAAAAAAAAAATAATGTTGACAGTTCTACATTCCTGTTCATATTATCTTAGTGTGAAAACAATGAAAAATATTTTAAAAAATTTACATTTCTCTTAAAATAAAACTACAAAAGTAATTTTTTTAGTTTCATTACTCTGGTTAAGATTGAATTAAAGTGCACTTGCACTGACTAATTGTTTTGCAAAAGTTTAATTGTTTTCTACCTTACAGTGGCAGTAACCATGGAAACTAGACTTTCCTATTTGAAAATTATCTTCTCAACCAGTCTAATTGTATTATAATGCACACCTTACTTTAATGATCTATTTCAAGATGAATCTTGTTTGGTTAAACAGAATATGAAACCTGTAATGACAAAAATTACCAAAATGTTTACTGAGATAACAAATCAACAGAGAATGGGTGTTATTTTTATGTGAACTGCTACAGCTAGAATTCACTAGTTTCAAATTAAAAAGGAGGTGGCACGTCTACAGCAATCATTTTTATGTGCTCCATAATTGCATTCATTTATTCATTGATTCAGTCTGCGAGTCGGTATGTATCAAAGCCTAAAGCTGCTCATCTCAGCTCATGGAAATACCTCAGCACCACATCTGTATCTCCGTTAAATTAAAATGTCAAAAAAAAAAAAAGTGTCCAAGAGCCACAAGGATTAGAGATGATGGTGTCACTTCAGAGGCAGTCAAGGTCTGTCTGTCTGCATGCAATATGTCTGCATGATGAAGCAAAACTGAGAAACTGAACTTAAGCATAATTACCATGGTTAAAAAGAAATTTTTTCAAACCTTTACTCTTTCCTTTAAATACACCCTCCTAGATATATTATCATGCAGCTAGACTGGTCATGTTCTGTTATTGCTGCACTTTATCTCAGAGGCTTAATGGATATTAAACCTTCCCTTCTTAGAATATAAATCCTCAGTGTTGTTTTTTTTTTCAGAAACCAACCAAACCCTCCTTATAATGTCTGTTAGAGAGGGGATCGCTGCATCCTGAGCATCCCACAGCTCAAACAAGCCTTGCCTCTTCACAACTGTTGACTGTCTGAAATCCTTAGCGGTGAATGTTATGAACTTTATTATCTCTGCCTTTTCTGCGTCAGGGGCAACCTTTAACATCTCTCCTCAAGCCCCTCTGGCTGTTTGTCTTCTGCCTCTGAGTGAAACGGTGTAATATGTTATGTTTAAAATGATTCCAAATTGGGTTTCCGTTGCATTACATTTGGTGTGGCTTATATCCAAGTCATTTTTTATGTTGCAGAGACAGCAGGATGTTATTTTTGCTCAGCCAGCCCCTCATGTTTCTGTCATGTGGTCACCAGAAACTGTCCAGGTGCTGCAATTATGTGCTTCTGAGTTCCAGATTTTGTGATTGGTATGAATTCAGTTTGGTAGGGTTTTGTCATTTTTATAAGATTTAGAATCGTCAATGTCCACATTTTGATGCATTGAAAAATAGGACCTGTGCACACTTAGACAAGCACAGTGTATTTTTGTAAACGATTAGGAAAAAAGTCACATGACAGGTTGCAGCGCTGCAGAAAATGATGTAGTAGGTATGCCGGGCCAATCAGTGGAGCTGTAACACTTCCAGGAAATGACACAAAAACATCAAACTCTTTTTACCACACTTTTTCCTTACACTCAACTTCCAATTGAAAAAAAAAATTCTATAAACAGGTTGCTTATTAAACAGTGACTTTTTATGGTTTACCCTCTGTGTGGAGGTTTTCTCCTAGACAACAGTCAAGTCATCAGTCTTCCCTTCAACAGGGTAGGCAGTGACTTGACAAACATTCTTCTGTTTTAACAACATTTTCTAAGAAATTGAAGTTTGGATTGATCCTAGCTGCAATCCAGATTTATTCAAATTAACAGAAATACATTCTTGAAACTCATAACTATATCTTTATTGAATCTATATCATAAACCTGGATAGCTACACACACTATAAAGCACATGAAAGTAATGCTTTTGCAGCTACATTAGTTTTAAACCACATAATTTCTAAACCAATAGCAGGCTCAGTTGGATACTGGAGATAATTACGCTTTACTGCTGGTATTGATCTCATCAGGAAGCTTCAGGGTCTTCTATGCATCAATGCCGTTTGCCTGAAGAACAATTGATCCGAGGGAAGGTCAGAGACCATGAGAAATTCCTTACTTTGAACAATAAACTGCTTTGCAGGGGTCCTTGTGAATTTATCCCAAACACTTTTGAAGCCACAGATAATCTGAGTGAAGTGTTAGCAGCCACGCCGAGCTGAAATCCACTCATGCCCCACTGTGAGGAAGAGACGACACGCCATCTAGTCAGATAAGTTGGTTTCCAGTAGGCGATGAGATGCTGCCATTAATCCCTCACCCCTGTCCCATTACTCAGCTCTCCATCAACCCCGGAACAGACAGGCAGATTGTGACAGGTGAGAAAGGAGTCCTGCTGGCCATCACTAGGAGGTGACGTATTAAAAAAAGAAAAAGGAAAAAGAAGAAACGACTGGCTGTGTGTGTGAAGTGATTGATGAGAGCAGGGTGACAGCTTGTAGTCTATAGCTATATTTGAACACCACCACACACTGGTGTGATTGACACATTGTGGGGGGAGCAAAAGGGGGAATGAAACGGAACAAGCCATTTAATTATTTAAAAGATTTCCACTCTTGCATCAGGAAAGTATGATTCAGGGAAGTATAGAGTGGGTGAAATATTCAGGGAGTACGTGATCTTTGACCTGAAGTAACTTCCGTCATATTTGATCCCCTTTTTCTTAAGCATGTGAACCTGTAGAGTATATACTATAATGTAAAATATTATGAATGGTTGCAGAGCTTCGATATGAATATTGCACACTATAAATCATTTTTTCTTCTTTCTGTACAGAAATCCCGTCTTCAAGGCTGTTGAAGATAACTTGACAAAAGCTGCTGAATGCTGAATTCGGCAGCAGTGGGAATCTTTTAGGCAAAGCTTTTTAAGGCTAGATCTGACTTACAGCTTTAAATAATAGTTTTATATTTTGAGAAGCAACAGTGTTGGGGCTTTTTAGCCAAGTGGGAATTCACTGAAGCTCTCTCTTTTTTAGAAATACGACACATATTAATAGCTACATCAATCTTTTAGGCCAATGGCATGAGGAATTATAGACCAGGGACACATTAGCATTAATATTGCTCATGGCTTTATTTCAACCTGCCTGTAAAACTGACAGAAGCAGTCATTTCACACAAGATGGAGTGGAAAACAAGTCCTGTACAACACCACAAATAAACTTTAACTGCCTTTTTTATTTGCTCGGATGCAATGGCTCTAATTTAAGATGAACAGTTCTTTTTGTCCTCATCCTGTCCACTTTTATGATCTTGATGAGTCTAAATCTTAGATTGTGGTTTTCAGACATCAGACAGAAAATGAGGGAAAAATACAGCTAGTCCAAAGAAAATTAAAGACCTCTTTAAACAACTACTAAAACGTCTTTCTACTTGCCAAAGTGTGGGGTGAGCGGAGAGGAGGTGCAGCACAAAGTGATTGAATAATTGTTGCATAGCTACCTTTATATGATGCAGTTACGCAAAGGTACTGCATCATATATTGTCTTTGTTGATCTAAACAATGAAAGTAAACTAAGGGAGCTTTTTAAAAGAACTCCAGTTTATGCCGTTTTGAGATCTTTGGGTGTTTGAATATTTCTGATTGCACCTCTTCTAAAACTTGTCCTTCGAAAGGCAGCATTAGCATCGTGTTCCTGAAAAATGTCTGAGTTTATGCTGCTGTGTAGTTGCTTTTATAAAACTCTCAAAGTAATACCATGATAATGTGCAGCCAAGTATGACTACTTAAAAATACAAAACAATTAAATGAAAGCTTGAAAAGTGAAGTTTGCTTGGTTTCCTTAGATAAAAAAATACTCTATAATAACCTTGACTGCATTGTTTAATAACTAGGATCAATATGGAATATTTCAATATTATTGAACTGAATTGCCTATTTTTATTTTTGGGAGAGTTATTTTGAATTGCTCCTATAGCAGAATTGAATAAGATCTTGAAAATTGTTCATCTTTTTTAAAAAACCTTCGTTATATCTGCAAGTGCAACACAACAGTTAAAAACTTCATGGATATCATTCAAAATCATGCCAGATGTCCTTACAGGGCTTTTCTCCAATGATCATGAAATATAACAAATTGTATAACAATTTTGGTCAGCACCATAATATCACTTTATAGAACTACAAAATGTGCTACCGGAATTAGTACTTGTTAAATTGCATGAACGGTTCATGGCAACCGATGACAAAGCCCATGTGAGCCTCCTGTTACAGCTCAGAGTAACTGTATTTCACCAGAACCATCAAGCTTTACAGGTACAGGTTCACATTTTTTCATTTTTATAAGCCAGGGTCACAATCTTTTTTTTTTTCTGCCTTTAACACCGTGACTGCAGAACCACAGAGATTTATTTCCACATTCTCAGGTCATTTTATGGAAGAGTAGGTATATACCCATATTTTCTTAAATACTGAACTTTTTCTTTAAGGCCCCATCGGAACTGATGGGATGGCCTTTGCATATTGGTAAGCTATGTGCATCTATATATGATGATGGATTACACTGCAGCACTCTCGTCAGATCTCGTCTGTCCCTGTGTCCTCTGCTGCTCTCCTGTTCACACTCCTCTGCCGGTAACTTCTCGATGGGCTTGACAAGAAATGGACCAAGGTAGTTGGTCCTTGAAAGCTAATTCGATTCAGAGGCATAATGTAATAATAAAGAATGCCTTGTTTTTAAATTGATGCTTTGGGAAAATATGCTGTTCTTAAAAATAATTTTTGGTGGTTTGTACCAATCTACCACTGGAAAATTGTTTTGTCCAGTCAGCACAGCAGACAAAACACTGAGACTTTTGAGTTGCAGCAGTAGCTGTTAGCCTGCACGTGATCAGCAATGGGTAGGTCTGTCCATGAGCTTGTTGTGTTGAAATTAGGCTGGCATTATGAAACCAACCAATTACAGCAGCACTATTAGCTACAATGGAGTGGTATTTTCACATCACCGCACATTGCACCCATTTACCAACTTTGCTCTCAGACTCATTTCTTTGGCAGCTCAATGGTGTCATTTAGTTGCAAACGGACCAAGATGTACAACCATAATGAAACTGCTACATGGTTTTTATTTTCAAGTTTAGAAAGCATGCTGGGATTGCACAACAACTTTTTAAAAACCAGACGGATATGTTTTCCTTCACCTTTACTAAGTAGAAAATGTCTGGAGCCACTAAGTCTTCTTGACACTCGGGTCAGGGTGGGAAGTAAACCCATGTATAAATAAATGCTGTAATAAAAGTCTCTTGCTGTGAATTTAAAGAACCACATATTGGTTTATTTATTTCTTGTAACATAAAAATGAAAAACATCCAGGTTTTGCTGTGAGAAACTGATATTTTGCTTTCCATATTTATGAAAATATATATTGCACCATAATTCTTTTGTAAAAACCATTATAAGCATATATTGCACATAAGCCTTTTATATTTCATTAGCTTTTTTTTGCCCACATGTAACTGCAGATTACAGTCACCTGGGTTTGCACCACATACTGGTTTATTTGATGGCCAAAACACTTTATCATCCAGCTGTTATTTTTCATTTTTATTAGCTCTGAATTACAATCACAAACATCGAAATAAACTCTTGTTTGAATTTTATCTCTGTGTTTGTAATGGATTTATATATATATATATAATACAGAATAACTTTTCCCTTTACATGAATTCACTGAGATAAATAAAATTTTCAATAGTATTCTAATTTATGTGTAATGAAAATATAATATGTTTAACAAGACTCACTTAAGACTTTATTTTGCCTTAATGATGTGTGTGGCATTACCACAAAGCATCAGTGAAAGAATTAAAGCTAAATTATTCTTTTTGTTTCTTAGACAATGTGAAGAGATGCATGTTTTAAAGGACATTATAGACTGCAATTATACGTTGCAGTTGAGCACAATGTGCTGGTGGGATTAAGTTCATCTACCAACCTCTGCAATTTATTTTACATTCAGTATGGTGTTTGTCCTTTGAGTCCTGATGCGTTTCCCGCTCGCTCTCTCTCCGTTTATCTCTCTAGCTCTCTGTGTACTCATTGTTCACGCCCTTGTCCCCTTTCTCCTAAAGCATAAATAAATTGCAGGGAGCACTGCTTGCAATCCACTGTGTCCTATCGCTGTCCTGCCTCACTTAGGTGCTGCCTTGTAAAATAAAATATTATGGAGCGGCAAGGCTAAATTACATTAGGTTGCGATGATAAATATGTTCCATAAACCTCCCAACATGTCACCTAAATGACAGAATTTGTTTAATATGACAAATGTACATGCAGCGGTGTTTAAGTTGTGCGGGATGCGAGCCAGGCTTTCAGGTAGTGGAGTGGCATGTGTAAAACCATAATGATGAGTGAGGCAGCTGGATGTGTGTGAGTAAAATCCCCTCCATTCTCATGTTCAGGGCCAACTCCGTCGCTACCACAGCAGCCATCTGAATTATTTATCCCCACAGCAGTACAGCTACTTTTACTGCTGCCACACAGCGGAGAAAAATGCTGCCTTGCACCTCAAAGATCTTTTTCATAAACTTCATCTTCTTTCTTCTTTCAAATTAAGGCTTCCGGAAAAAATACCCTTATATCCTTTTTTGTTTGCTTCTGTTGTAAAATAGAAGCTGAACTTTCAAATAATAGGCATTGATTTGCTGAACAATAAAGCCAGATTGCACAAAGTAGCTTCTACGAACTGTTAAAACTCGTAGGATAATTACTTTGCTAAATATTTTAATTTACTATTCACTACTTCCCACATTGTATCATGCCTGCATGCTAAAAATATAATAGCTAAGAGACATGTTATAACGGCAGACGTTTTGGGGGTTTTTAGGAGTAGGAAAAAAGTAGTCACCAGATTTAATCCACTGGTGACTGTTCAACAAATCACCAATTTCATACAAAACTACTAAAAACCCTGTAATAAAAATGTGCTAAATCAAAATTAAACTGAACATAAAACAATACAAATTACAAATCACTGTATGGTAGAAGAAATTTAATAGGACCATGACATGTTGCTGGGAAACAAATATGTAATTATGACTTGATTTAGGTGTTTTGTTTCTCTTCAGATATGATTTTGGTGAAATGGCTGTAAAGACAAACCCCTTGTTAAGCCTTTCCAAGCTTTTGCAAATCAAACGCTTGAGCAGACGATGTGCAGTCACATGAATGAAGCACTCATTGCAAAACCAGACAGTGACAGCTTCCGCTATAATGGAGCACTGATAGAGCTGCGCCCACTTCATACCGAACTGTTCTCTGTAGCAGCTCAGAGGTGTAACAGCAGCAGGTGAACATCAAACTCCTTGTGCTGTCTTACTGTTTCCATAAGATGCACTAAAAACGAAAAAAAGGCTATACACAGTGGCTGGAAAATGCTTTTTGAAAGAATATTGCTACGTTCTAGACCTTGATCAGAGGGTTTATTTTTGTGCTATAATGTCTGCAACATTCCTGCTCTGCTCCTTCTGGAAAATAAACCAAGCTTTCTTCTACTTTAATTACTGTTTAACCAGTAAATAAACTTGTTTGTAGCATTTGGAACATAGCACTGAAAATAAGTGAGAACAACACTGAAGAAAATGATTAATTCAGAATGACAAGCAGATCTTTTAAAAGTCCAGAGACAAGTTTAAAGCTATTCAAAGATTTATTTTTGGTTTTTACGATGCATGCACCCATACTGTGTTTGTAGTTCTTTGTTTTAGTCGGGAGGTTGTTTAGCATCTAATTTGTTGGTGGTTGGTGTTAACAGCTGACCTTTCATCTTGACAGCAGCGTACACCAGTAGCCATGTCATCTTTGACTTCTCCTCTGTAGGAGGCACAATACGGCAAGCAGGCCAGGTCCTGCCATGTTTGCCCCCGCTCCTCCAGACGTTTGCGCACTCTGCTGTGAATGCTAATGAGATGTGTTTTGTTGATCAGGAGGAATTTTAATTGGCAGCCAAGTTGCTCGTGCTCTTGCTTGCTCTTTTCTGGTGCGCTGACTTCTGACTTGAATGGGAGGGAAGGTGATGTGATATTTGCAGCAAAAGAGTTTGACATTTTTAAAAATTAAACAGACAAACCAGACAACTCTGAAGAGTGTAAAGCTAAATGTTAAGTGACGTAGCATTAGCTGCAGACAGAGTGAGTGGAGGTGGAAGACTCACTTGGTGTTCCCCACATGTTGCACTGACACAAAAACATCCGTACGTCTCCACTGGAAAGTGTTTGTCCTTCCTGTTTTCTCCTCTCTTCCATCTTCTCATCCTCAGTATGTATGGAAACAGGTGGCTTTATGACTTTATTGATTCCATTTACTACAACCAAGGGTTTCACACTAAGTTGCAATTTAAAAAAAAAAGGATATTACAGCTGTGATTCTGACAGTTCTTGAGAAAAAATTCCTAATCCAACATGTCTTCTCATGACTGGTCTTAAGGGTGAAGACTTGAACCAATACTGCTTTTGAATAATCCTACTGAGAAGCAGCATTTTGAACCGTTTGGTCTCTTCATTGAAAAATGTGGTGAGGTTGATTCTGATACAAATTATTCATTTGACACTTTGGGGCTTGTATTGACCTAATTTATGCAGCAATATAGATTTTTTTTTTCTGTGACACCACCCAGGATAGCATATTATAACGAGTGGTATCACATTTATTGATGCTTGCCTCTGGGGAGATTTTCTTCACAATTCTAGGCTCGTTTGAAAACAGTTTCCTCTCTGACAGTTTTACTTGAAGTGGCGTCATCCGCTCCTGGAGGAAAAGGATGAATGCAAAGTAACTGAAATCTGCTCACAAGGTCTAATTAGTCTCTTTACCTCCAAGTTGTTGAACTGGAATCTAACTATTAAGGTGTTGTAAGATGATGACCTGACCTTTGACCATGCATGTCGGTTATCAGTAAGAATATGAAAAAAGGGTCTCTAGAGTTACAGGAACAGCAATTTGCCATATGAAAGACATATGGAAATGTTGAGAATAGATGTTTTGGAACCAATCTGGGCTTTGTTCATTTGCTCATGTAAATGTGTAGCAGAGGAGAAAATGACTGCTAGGTAATTACCTTCAATAGTACAGGCTTTGACCAATTTGGCTGTGCGTGTTAATTGTGAAACCTCAGCTTCATGAGATTTGAACAACTGTGGTAATGAAATGTATCTGGGGGGTCATTTAAAAACCCTTCACTGAAAAAGAGTTGGAGTAATTTGGTGGATTAAAATGATTTTAAAAAAACTGACTGCTCCACAGACCAGGACCGCACATAGCCAATACTGTGCTTTCCACTCTATTTTCTTTCCCACAAAGCCACTAAAAACCCTCCCAGATGAGTTATGGCTGCAGAGTGAATACATATTATCCACCCTCTTACCCTTTTTCCAAAGCTCCAAAAACCTCTGGTGTGTCATTTATTCTGTGCTTTGGCGTATCTGTCAGGAGCGCGTCTGTTTTGCAGAGGTGAACGCATCTCTAATGTGACACTTCATATTCCTGAGATGCGCTGCACCTCTGTGGCGGCGCAGCATCCGCCACCAAATCAGTAAGGTCTGTAAAACTGTTGACGGAGGAAGAGCATGTAATCACTATCTTAAAACACAGCAGACAAAGAGTTTAAGAAATGCTAATGGCTCTGCTCTTTGGTTCAATTACAAACCATAAAGCTTCACCACTTGAAATTTTCCTTTCTTGATTTTAATGTTCAAATTATCCAAAGCAATCACAGAACTCTAAGCTACTTTATGAGTCATTTAAACCAACGTAAGTCGTAACAAATGAACAAAATATCATTTGAAAATTATTTTTTTAAGATGCACTACTTATGCTTTTAATCAGCTGGTTAATAAACATGTTTTCTGTTATTATTCCAGTCTGTGCTTCTTTATTAGGCTGCATTAGCAGTGTTTTGCTTGAGACTGGAAGTAGTGAAAGGCAGTTTTGCTATTTTGTTTAAATCACTGGTCAGGTTTAATCTCTCCACACCTGAAAGTCAAATGCTGAAATGTTTCAGCAGCCAGAACCCATTATGCTGTTGCCCGTTTACTGGTTCCGTCTGAAATAACCAGTAAGTTGGTATAAAAATGATTCATTTTTAGCTTTAATCTGGTTTCTTTTTATTGGTTTTGTATTGCAGCCTAAATAAAACCACAACTCTTGATTTATAAGGTTACCGTTCTTCTCCTTTTGTTTTTTTTATTTGGTCAGTAGCACCAAGATAGACGGTTCATCTGGTGATTACTATTCATGAGCTTAAGGGACATAAATACACTCTCTCCCATATTTTTGCTCGTGTAGAACACACACATCTACCCACCCACACAAAAATATACTTTTCACCGCTGTGCAGTTTTACCTCTGTATATTATTCATAAATTCCTCTGAGTCATATGGTTGCTTGTGGTGAAACGGTGGTAAAAATACTTCAGAGGAAAAACAAGTATCCGCTCACATTAACTCCAACACAGGTCTGACGAAGTGTTGCCAACACTCACAGGAAGGTGGATGGTAAATATTTTCTGAAATCCAGCTGAATGATGGACTCTCTGCTTTTAAGTGTTTACCTTCTGACAGCTCTTTAGTTGTTTGTCATTGCCGAGTGAGAGCTGTTCAGATCTATTGTGTAATGAAATGAAGTGGCTCAGAAGACTGGACACAGCTACTGACAAATATGTCTTGTCAAATATTTTCTGTATAGTTTGACTCCAAAAGTAGAGCTTAATTTCTTCAAAATTTATATTTGTTGTCCCTAATCCTCTTCGTGACCGATTTAGCTTTGGTCATTTTCCACTTTGAAGATTGATTCCTCCCTGTGCTTTTTGTTCCTGGCTGATATTGTTATGTTACTTTAATATTTTCACATAATGTTCTTTTCTAATTACACCATCTGTTTTCACAATATATTGCAAGTTTATAGGACATTTTGGATATTTCGGAACCTGGGGATGTACTTCAGAAAATAATTTTGCAGCTTCAATATGAAAATGGTATCTTCTACAGCCTTTTAAATAAAGAAAACAAAATTTCTGGGAAAAAATTTCCATTTACAGTTGCATTAGTTAAAAGATTTCATTAATTTTTTTAACATTTAATCACAGTTTTGTGTCAACATCCAAAATTTTAGAAATAATTTCTTACAGGTTATTTGTTTCTCCTGGCAGGTGTTCACCAGGTATGGAAAGTGCTACATGTTCAATGCGGCAGAGGAGGGGAAGACGCTGCGCACCACCATGAAAGGAGGGACGGGGAACGGCCTGGAGATCATGCTGGACATCCAGCAGGATGAGTACCTGCCAGTCTGGGGAGACTCAGGTACGCTCAATAACACACACACCTTTACAACTGACTCTGAAGACTGTGAGGAAAAACAAAGCTCTTATATTAGAGGCTTTTTAAAAACTTTTTTTATTATTATTTTTATTTGCTTTTTTCTCTGCTGTACTGTTTTTTTTCCTCATCTGTCATCAAATGCAAATGCTCAAAACTTTTATCCAATATTCAGAGTTTACCTGCGAGGAAATTCAAAACTTTGTTTTATTTACTTATTTTCAGAAATAACTTATAATTTATTTTTGTATAGGCACAAGTTTACAGTAAACTAAAATTTCACAGTTTTTGCTCTTGGGTTGAAAAATCCAGAAGATTTTTTTTCTGAGCCACTAATGACATTTGATTGCCTTTTGTGTTTTCTCTGTCCTTTGCTCTTTATATGAGTGTATTGTGGGTGTGATGAGTGTCCATGTCATGTTTCCACATATGGCTCAGCCCTTTCTTCACTTATCTCCAGTCTAGCAGAGCAGCTCTATCAGCTTAGACTCATTTTTGTCATTGTCATTCTTCCAATTGAATTTAAGTCCAATGACCTTATATAAGAGATTTATACATGTGATATACCTCAGTAATCTCCTATTTCAGGACAAAGTAAATTAAACAGTGCAAATCTATTAAACTTTTTATTTCCTAACAGAGAATCTCTTGGCAAGTCATCTGGATTATTTCAGCTTATTTTTATAAAGTCTTTTTAGGGACATCTGGCCTGAAGTAATGACCCTAGAAAGCAAATAAGACATGAAAATGAAGTAAAAATAGTTTTACTTCCAAACTGCTTTTCCAATACAATGAGTTCAGTCTTTATACTTGCATTGTAAGAGCCTAGAGCAGTTTGGGACTGAAGCATGGCAGATAAAGCAGTTGCTTTATAGGGCACATCTAAAGCAAGTAATCTTCATGCCTTTCAGTATTTTTTACCAATTAACAATTTGGGGTCATGTAAAAACTTTTCAAATATGCTTCCATGTTAGAACATTGACCGAATACAAATTATTTTAAAATAATTTCTGTCATTAAGAATAATTCAGTCCACTTTTTATAAATCTAAGTATTTTAGATAAAGACTTGTTTAACATAATTCACATTCTTTAAAAGCTGTAAAAAGCAAACTAACATCCTGTTGGTCAGTTCTAAGGTTTCTTTAAACCTAAAATGTTACTTTGACATAATGTCCAACCGTTTTTCTATGCAGTTAAGTGATTTTATTGCATTTGCTGGCAGGGCCAACTGGTGGCTTTCCACACTTTTTGAAGATGTCACAAAAATATATTTTTAATTAATCTCCAGAGGAAGCAGCATCTAAAACTTATGACTTTAGGAGCTGCGATAGGCATCTGTGTGCTGAGTTTGAACATAGCAAGTCTTTGGAGTGAAACAAAGTATGTTCTGGTTGAGGTTGTTCTATGATCTCTGGCATTATTGTAAGAAATAGGTCATTGATTGTCGTTATTTTATTTATTTATTTTTTCTTTGCTGTTCTGCTGGTCAAGGTTGAATTTAGCAAAGTCAAAGAAACCAGCAGAAGTACAAAAACAGGTTTTTAAAAAATATGGACATCTATTAATCAAGACAATTTCAAAAGGAAGTCTGGCATTTGGGAGATGTTTTAAAACCTTTGCATAGTACCGTCATATGATGACATCCAGTTTAAAACTCTCAACAGAAAGTAGAAGCTCTGAAATAATTAGCTTAATCAAAATCCAAAGGGAGGCTTGGTAAGAGACCCACGTCACATAGTACGAGGCCTGATCACCATCTTGACAGATGGTTGCAGTAATTTTTTATTTTTGTGGGTTGTTTTCTTATAAAGTTTATTCATCTCTAAATTATATGTGAAATTCTTGCAGTGTTTTTCTTTTTCTTCTACTTCCGGAGCTCTACCGCTGTGATTTTTTTTTTACGGGTACATCAGATGATTTCTAATCAAAATAGAGGAGCCTCCAAATATATTGCTAGGAAAAGCTAACACCATTCGCCACAAATGTTTCTGAAAAAGTCAAAAGCTTCTTCTGACTCACATTAGGCTGTTTATCTTGTTATATCCTTGATGTTCTAGTTCAGATCATTGAACTGCAGTTGGTACAGAAACGTCCTATTCTTTCCTTTTATTTTTTCAAAACTTTTCCATTTAAATTACTTTAAATTTAAATTACAGTTAAGTATTTCAGCTTAGGTATTACAACAAACTAAGCCATGAGACTTCTTCTTTAAACTCCAGAGAGAAGTCAGCAAACCTTTAATAAAAGCTGGATTTTCTATCAGCTCAGATAACTTTGAAGTTTTAATTTCTATCAGAAAACTTTCTGCATCTGGCCTGTGAATGTAGAGCATTAAGTGTTTGGGCCTTTAATTTATCTCATTTGTCTTTGTATTTCTCCTTAATTGCATCATTACTATATAGACATGAATGTAATTAACTAAATATAATCATTGATCATGTGTGGATTATTTGATTGGTTTATGCATCTTAAGTTTGATAAATATCCAGACCTTCTTAAATTTGTGATAAAGAATGCTCACTGGGAAAAAAAAAAGATCCCCCAGACAGATTTTGATATATTATGTGATTAACTGTGGGAATAATTGAGACTGATTATTTATGTAGATTACTATTTTTTTTGCTGTTGCACATCAATCTGCTTCATGGGGCTTAAAGCATAAATATCCCCATAAATACTGCCTATTAACAGTTGGTTAATGTTTTAGGTTTGTTGGGATCTTTTTTGAAATCATTGAATAACAGAACTGCAGTTGAGCCACAAGGAGAAACAAAAGGTATATGGATATTTGTTTGTTTTGACTCAAAAACCTTATCAGTTTTCCTATTATGTCCTGCATTTCTCAGCTCTCGAACCGTCTGAACTTATCTTGGTGTAACTTGTTGAACTTCAGCCACCACCTGAACAGCATGCAGAAGACTGTCTCTGCAGGTTCCCGGGTTATGTGTCCTTTTTTGTTCCTCTTGGGGTTTAATTAGCTTGTTCAAGGTAATTCAGTCTCAGCAGGAAGCGCACTGCCTCCCGAGCTGAAGCAGGTCTCTGCTCTGCGCTGAAAGGCAGGTCACATTTTTAAAGAGACTCATTATCCATCTCCTTCCAGTGGTTTCTGCTTTTCCTACCAGTCACAACCCACTCTTCCCTCCTCCTGCTGTTTTATTGTTCATCAGCCAAAGACTAGCAGTGAGTCTGCGTAGTTCTAATAATGCACCGTTTCATGCAGGAACCTACATGCCCACAATAATACGCCTCAGTTTATCATCATGGCCAAACATTACAAGAAATATTGAATGTTGGTTTGTTGCTTGGACACCAAGCACATTTATAATTTTACCCCGTAGGACTAAAAAATAAAAGAAACAAATCATACTCAGAAAGAGACCGAAGTAAGAGAAATATCCCCAGTTTCCTTTTTCTTTTTTTTGTAATACGAGTGTACAGACTGAGAAACAGTTGACTTCTACTGCATTAAATGAAACATTTTAAAAGTCTATTAAAATGGAGGTTTAAATAACTATTTTTATTTATAAATCATATAATTCTGCTTTTTGAGTGGGTATTTCTCATTCATAGTCTTTGCTAAAAGCTTTTTGTAAAAATAGAGGGAGAATAACTTTGGCCTAACAAAATGATCCATTAAAGGTGTTTAGAATAACAATGAAAATTTTAATAAAATGTAACAAAATAGCATAATAGATCCAGAAAATTGCTTTAACAATGTATTAGTTTAATGTCATGCACACTATGCAACCAGATTGTCAAGTTATTTTCTAATTTATGCAGCTTCCCCACTTGAGAAGGGATGGACAAATCGATGTAGAATTTTATTAACAGGGGTTTTACTCAAAGGACCAAGCAGTTTTCTTCATTTTTTATCCTCCATTTATTTAATGTGTGTCATGATATTCCATGAATGGTCCAGAAGCAGGTAAAAACCTTTAAACAAACCCAAAAGAAGAAAAATAATTACTAATCTGCATGTAATTCTACATAAATTAATTCCACTCAAACTACAAAGCAAATGATGACAAACTATATAAACAATACTAAGCAAACCACTGTGAATCAAACCCACAAAGTAATTAAAGTTAAATGAACAAGTAACTAAACTTAAGTTCTTTAACTTTAAAATACATTTCACATTACCATTTACAATTACATAATATTTTCATTTATTTAAATATACAAATATTCACCTTTCAATATTAATCATAAACATTTACTTTATAAATGTAAATAGCTAATGCTAAATTGATTAATAGTTAACCTTAATACCCAATAACAACAATCAATTCAATCATTAAAATCAGTCAATCAGTTCCAGACTTCACCACCACAATCCACCGCTTCAGTTCAGACGCTGCGGTTAATAGGCGTTAATTTGGCCGGTAAAGCTGGCGGCCCGCTGTCGGGACATGAGTTGCTTTGCAGTCCGATCTGTCTTACCGGCTGCCTCTCCGCTCGTTTACAGATTCGTCCAGATCTGCACAAATTCCAGGATTTCTGATGAAGCGTCCCCAAACTCCAGTCCTCTTTGTTTGGCTTTCTTTTCCGCCTTTTTTTCTTTCATTGTCCGTCCCTCTTTTAGGTCCGTGTGGAACATAGTGAGCGCATGTCTTTTTTTCCCCCCTTCCTTTTCTGATTTGACTTCACACAGATGATGTTGCATTCAAATTTTTCTGCATTTTTTTCCTTTTCAGATTTATTTGTGTTTCTATTGTTTTTTACAGAATATGGTAAAAAAAAATCTATGATATGATTAATCACATCTTTGCATTACAAAAGTCTCAAAACTCATTACACAGACGTGGTTGTAATATGGTGTGGGATCATTTTGGTAGCTGCTAGTAGCTTGAAGGCTTCTGGAAAATAGTGTTTTAGTAGCTTGAATTTAATTTATTTACACATATTTGAGAAGTTACAAATATTTTGAGAAGTTGTTATTTGGTTAAAGTCTTGTCATTTTGCAAAACACCAACTTAAGGCACATTGAGATTAGAAACCAATAAAAATAGAGAAGCTGGATTCTTTTACGACAAGCCAACGGTGACTTTTGGCTTGTATCCTTTTACAAAAACACTTGGGGAAAGGGGAAGTTTGTCTTTTCAAAGAGAACTCGTAAAACACTTTTAGTGTTTGAACATGTGGGAATAAAAGAGAAGCAGAAATCATCAGTAGAAAGGTGCTAAAAGCTTCAAAGCAGCTGCAAAAAAAAAAAAAAAAAATATATATATATATATATAAGGCTCTCGTTTTTCACAAGTGTTCCTAAACCAAATATTACTGCTATAATTTCAAACTGCATGTGTCACCACCTTAATGTTTGCTACAAATATTTTGTCACCAAAACAACAATTTATTCAAACTCTAGGTAAAGACTCTCTAGATTGTGTGGATGAGTGCAACATTGAGAGCACAAGGGTGCATTTCAATATAATTAGATATAAATGTGATAATAGCATTCTGATGATAGGGTGATGAATGGGCCTCACTGGGTCTGTCATCAAGAGCATACAAATATGAACATTTACAGAGTAGGATGAATATTTTCCAAACATATTCCCCACACATGCAAATGTTTAACTTTATGTGAACATTTAGCAGGCTGGTATGTTTAAATTCAACATGAATGCTTCAAAATGTTCCCCCTCTTTAAAAAGACACATGAACAAACCACTAAATTCAACTTCGAGATTTGATTTAGTAACAGATGAACATTGTTTCTTTCTCAATCCCACATATCTTAGTTTTGTTGCATAGCAAATTTGAACTGTATAGAAACAGCCCTTGAAAATGTACGAATTCAGAACTCTAAAGCAGATAGAGTTCTGATAATTGAATTTTCTTCAGGCACTGTTTCTTATTTTCACTGCATTGTTGAAGGACAGCTAAACAGAGAGATTTTTGCAGAGATTCAGCTTTCTTTGTGGAAGTCTTGTTACATGGTTTTAAATCTTACACATCTCTTTATGTTCTTCAAATGGGATTTCATTTATAGCATTTTGCACTAAAGGCTCCTCCAGCAATAACTTAAAGTTTCCTTTTTTGGCTGCGTTCACACTGTAGCCTGAAGTGACCCAATTCCAATTTTTTTGTCAAATCAGATTTTTTTCCCCCCATACTTCCAAATATATGCGACCTGTATGTGTTGTCCAGTGTGAACAGGCAAACGACCTGAAAGTGTCCCGCATGCGCAGTAGAGGGCGCAATGACGTCAGAGTTCTCAGTGTTTTGCCAACCGCCATAAAAAGAAGAAGTGCTCAATGTTAACGGAAGTAAAAATGGATGTTAACAGCAGAGCATAGTTTACACATTTGAAGTTGTTGTCCGACCAGAGCCAGCAGATTAACAACTTAATACTTATTATAGTCCTTCATGGTTGTGTTTCTTCCCACTTGGGCGAATCAGGATGTAGAATACCGACATTTGTCGAGTATCAGTGACATTCAGGTCGAATGAATGCGACCTGGACATTAGGTCACATTTGAATTGGATACGTAACGAATACCCAAGTGGTCTGGGTCGCAGGAAAGAATCTGATTTGTATTGTTCAGACTATCATGAAAAGATCAGATATAGGTCACATATGACATATATCATGCAGCCTTTGTTTCACTTAGATGGAGAAAGTAAGTACTTCACACATCACAAATTTTCCAACTTTGCCCTTACAGAGACGAGAGATGTCTTCATTGTCATAGTTTCACCTCAACTGAGAAAAACAGAATCTAAGAAAAAAACATCCAGAAACTCATATTGTATGATTTTAAATAATTTATTAGCATTTTATTGCATGTAAAAAGTATTTGAAGCCTTTGTTTGCATTTACAGAGGTATAATATTTCCTGTAGTTCTTCATCTGAACTCCCACACCAAAGCAGGGGTTTATTCCTCGATACAGATAATAACATAAAGCTTCAGCTTTATGTTAATAACATAATAACATGAAGTTAATAACATAAAGCTTCAGCTTCTTCTAAAGATTTTCTTTTGGGTTCAAGCCTGGAGATTGTCTAGCCCACTGCAGGAACTTCACATGCTTCTTACAGAGCCACTTCTTTATTGCAAATTAATTATTAAAAAATTTGGATTGTATTTTATACTGTCTTTCACAGTTGAGGTTTACCTACGATGGAAATTTCCTCTTTCTCTGTTATTTATAAGTGTTAACTATAAATAATGTGTTAAAATCCTAAACCTCATCATATTTACTAAATTTGAATATGTGTTCAATGAGGCTTGTTTGTGAGATTAAAACTACCTTTTTGAAATAACCTTTAAATACGCATTAAACTTTTCATTAAGCCCACATTTCTGCATGAGAAAATGTTTATTGGTCTATGTAATATTCTAATCTTAGATCCTATGTTTTTATTAGCTGCAAGTGAAAAATCATCATCATCATTATCACCATCGTCATTATTCTTAACAGAGAAAAAGGCTTGAAACATCGGTCAGTGTTGAATTAATAAGTATGTTATGTTTCACTTAGTTAATTGAGTTTCTGGCGTAAATGAACTTCTTCAACATCCAATTTATTAAATATGGCTGTATATTTTTCAAATAATATTTAGTCTGGGAGCAGAATAGCAAACATGATCTTTGATGTATTTTTTGTGCAGTTTAAAGTCACATAGCTATATGCTTTGATGTATAAACATTAATTTACTGACCAGGATTTGAGTGATTGTTTGTAAATTTTCTGTTTTCCTTAAGGTCGTAACAGCCAATGGTGACTTTTGTTCGAATCCAGTTTCCCTCACAGTGTTCAGCACCACAAACTCATCTGTGTAGTTGGAAATTAGACAGTTTAATAAACAAAAATGCATCAGTAAGGACAACATTTCTGCAAGTGCCTCAACAACAATAATAAATCTAGCAAGAAAAAATGAATTATGCTGCAAATCCTATGTAATTCAAAATAAACTGCAGAAACGAACATGTAGTTTTTAACATTTAGAGACAGACAGTAGTTTGAGTTTCCATTTTGATGCATTTCCTGAAGAGAGAGGGGGAAAAAAAGCTTGAATTTTTTTGTATTTGGTGTGGAAATTGATTTTTGTATCAGACGTGTAATCTTGCAATCTAAAAATCTTCTATCAAATTGTATTTTGTATGCTTTTGTTGCTTTTCCACTTTCATCAAACTTAGTGTTTATTGTCAAGTAGAGGTCCAATCAGACCACCAGAAATCTCCTTGATCCATGGTTGGCAGGAGAGATATGCTTTTCACTGAAGATCAATAGGGACATACCTTGATGACAAAAAGGGATAATTTTCTATTTCTTTCATTTTGTGCTAGATTTAAAATTCCTACCTTTGTCAAAAAACCAACAGCACATCTAGTCTTTGTCATATAAAACACCATTGCTTTGCAGGAAGAAGCTCCTGTAATTTTAAATATATTTAAATAGATGACCCTTCTGATTGAGTTTTGGTTGAAATAAGAAAAATATGTTTTAATATTACACAAAAAACTTACAGAATCTGTAAAAAAAAAAACCTTAAATTTCTTCAGATTAAAACACAAACAGGAAGCTGTAGAAAGTAAAAACTTAAACACTTATCGTAGGTTTTGATTTCTCCTCTCTCCAACTTAATTCCTCTTTCTTACATGGCTGAATCATTGCAAGTGGAGTGAGTGTGAACCCTCTGACCACGCATGTCTGTCTAATCAGAGGAGCTGTCTTTGAAGCTGATTGAAGCCTGGTTCAGATATAACAAACATCATTACTCCTGATTCCTTGTAGATGGCCTGACTGCAACACAAACACAGCAACCTTTAACACAAACTTAGCGACATTATCAAAGAGCTGTGCGGAAATAAAAATAATAAATGTCCATGTGCCTGCTAATCAACGAGAGATCAATATCTTATGTAAAGAGAGTTTTTCTGAGTACTGCCTTAGGAGAATAAATTGTAATATTTTTTCTTATTAAGCAAGATTAATCTAGATCAGGATTATACTCAGAGTAATCTGTCTAATTTAAAGAAAAAATATGAAGTAAAGCTGCTAGTTATATTTGAGTAAACTAACTATGAAGAAAGATTTCTTAATAAATCTAATAGCTCCCATTTTGGAAACACATTATTTGCTTTAAGTAGTTGAGGTTTTAAATACTGACTCTCCTTGTATTAATCCCCACAAGAAGCACTTTTCAATTGATTTAATTGCCTCTGCCTTTTTGCTGTCAATATAATCTCAGCACAACTTCAGAGACAGCATTTAAAGTATTTATTTATCTTCAGGTTCATAGTGATTACCTTCTCTTTTTACCTTTACATCATCACAAAAACATCAGCATGTTCAATGTGTCTGTGACTAATTGCACTTTATATTAATTTTCTGCCTTTTCATCTCTTCTAAATGTGTGTTTGAAAAGTTGATTCAAAGTTGGAATGTGAAGTGTGTTTTTATTTATCCTAAAACGAGGTTAAAAGGCCTTTTATTAGTAATGCCATCCATCATTTACAGGATGTTTGCTTTCAGCTTTGTTACATTAAGATAAACTCCTGGTGACTTAGAAATTACACACATATTTGCTTATATACTTTATTATCTTTAGTGTAACAGGCAAGGATTTGAAGTGATCCTATATCTTTACGTATAAATGATATGTGATGATATTTTTTTTGAACTGTCTCTCATTGATTTCTGCACTGCAGGAGAGATTTAGACATATCACTTGGTTTCTGCTGGTTCTTCTGTGCCTGTTTTGTCTGCCTATATGTATATGTGTGGTTCTTAAAACATTAGACTTCAGCTTTTTAAAATCTTCTTCAGCCTACAACAGTAAATTAATTAAGATGTAGCAGCTCTTCAGCTTATGATGGACCGTTGGTCTGCAGACTAATAATGCTATCTAAGTTTGAGTACTGCACTCATGTCAAACTTTTAAAGTTTTTATTTTATGTACAACTTGAAAAGAAATAGATGTAAACGCTTTGTAACAGGTCATTTTTGCTTCTATTGTTTCCTATAAACGAACCAGGACGTTTCCCACTTGCTCTAATAACAAGATAATAGTTCAAAGAAGTCCAGAAAATAAGTTATGTATGTTGTTGCCATGAAAAAACAACAAATAGATTGCTTAAGTTAATTTTACTCTAACTTCATGAACAATTTAAAGCAATACTTGAGTTAAATAACTTTGAGTATGACAATCCAAGAAATTGTTTAGTCAAATCCAAATGACCTCTGTGACACTGTTTGAATAGTAGATGGCCCTTAATTTGGTTTATTATCTGGTGTTTTGTGGAGGAATATTACCTCTAAATTGAATTTGTTGAACTATAAAGAGTTGGAGACACAAGCTGCAAACCAGAAGGCACAAATGTTAACTAGTTGTCAGTTAGGATGCAGAATAAATACACCAAACTGCTTTCCATTAGCACTAAAATGTGCACTGCTTTATGAAATATGGTGAAACAGCATAAGAGCCAAAAATAATTTAAAGACACATACTCCTGTTTTACTTTTATCAGGGAACTTTTATAACTATGGGTTTGTTTTTCTGAAATGTAAGCCCGACCAGCGTCAGCTGCAGATCTCTCTGGCTTGCCCAAGCCATAATTTGAGCTAACACCAATAATGTGTGCACTAACTGTGTCTCTAAACTTTGGGCCAGATGGTGAATACTAAATGCCCACATGCCGTAATGCAGTTGCATAATAATGAGGTCTTCAATAAAATTGCAAGAATTCTTTGGCCACAATGAAGACACAATATTTAGAGAGAAAATGACGGACACAGCTGGATTATTAATAGATGCTCTGTGAGCTTTCACATTCCAGTTACTAAAATCTTTGTCAGGTGTGAGCATCAAGAGCAAACAGAATCAAATATATTATTGACATGGAGATATGACTCTATATTAGATCCAGGCAGTTGTTTGCGTTTGCACTATTGCAAACGCAAACAACTTATTATTATTGCAATGACAGTTGAAATTTGATATTTTGTGCATCCCTAAAGCAAATATGCATTGCAATGTTTTAATGACTTTATAGTTGGATTAAAGTAACTTTGATGTGTTTCCTCATTACAGTAAACCAATCACAGCATAACCTTTAACATGCCCTTGTACTCTAATGAGTTACAGTACTGGGACTTGGCTTGCTTAGAGAAACATAAATCAAGTCCTCATAATGACTACATATAGATTTATGTCTCCTAAATGTAAGTGACATGCACTGTCCCATCTTCCTATTCTCTTCTCTCTGAAAACTCAGAAAAGTTCTGTTTGATCCATTTATCAATTCCTTGGTATGAAACTATCATGTTCCTGCCACATCAGCCTCTGCAGATGTTTGATTAATGTGTGTATCACAGTGGGCTGATGCCTTCGTCCGTCTGTATTTGCGCTGCATCGATTTCGAGCAGTCTGGTCATACTCAGAGACTACCATGTCTTGGTCATAGAGCTCCCTGAGGTGTTGGGCTGATCAGCTGATGGGGAAAAGCCCTGATTGAATGTCAGTGCACTCACAACTGACTTTGAGCACATTATTGATTTCTGCAAACGCTGCTCATTCTTTGTCTGCAAATGTTGTGCCTTCTTTGGTCTGTACTTCTGTGTGTGTGTGTGTGTGTGTGTGTGTGCGTGGGTGTGGGGGTGTGTGTGTGTGTATGTGTTGAAGAGCTCCAAATGGAGGCATAGAGGCGCTTTCATCTGTTGAGTTAGTACCAAGCCTTATTCTGCACCTGTGTTTGATGTCACAACAAATAGGATGTCTGAGTGTGTGTGTTTTTTTTTCCTATTTCAGAGACGATCTCAAAAGCCAGAGGCTTAGAGTCAGAACCCCCAGAATTTATTGCTAAAAGGTTGTTTCTGAAATGAAAATCGGATTTTGATGCATTTGCATTCAAACGGTTGAGCTGAGTTAGTTTTTGAATTGTTGTTTTTTGTCCTTCCTGTTTCTCCATCTTTCCTGCAGAGGACACAGCGTTTGAGGCAGGCGTGCGGGTGCAGATCCACAGTCAGGCGGAGCCCCCATTTGTTCACGAACTTGGGTTTGGCGTGGCCCCTGGCTTCCAGACCTTCGTGGCCACTCAGGAGCAGAGGGTAGGTGCCCCATCATTATCATCATCACTCTTTTTGTGCACTTTCCCCACCTCTACTCCACACATTTTGCTTATCCCTTAGAGATAATGTGATGAATAACCTGCCATAACAGGCATGATTAGATTCTGTGCATCCAGGTTCATATGTGAGGGGGGAATTATGTTTTTTTTCTTGTTCTGCCTTGGGGCCTTTAGGTGACCTCTTCGGTCTCCTGGTGACTGTTGACAGATGAGTGATGAACTTGTGCCTATTGTTTCCATCTATGACCTTTCTGGTAGAGTTGCTCTCAACCCAATCTAAGCTTTACTCAATCATACTAAACATTATTCTGTCACATTAAGCTGCAGGGTCTACAGATACACACAGCCAATACCAGTTAATGTTTTCTCTCCATTGCCGTTCTTCTACTTCAGATGGCTGTTTATCAAAGCTCTTCACTGAAGTTCAAGTAGCCTATTCACATCTCAAGATGAATCTGTTTATTCTGCCCCCGTCAGACTTACCTAATGTAGTTATGAAGTGTTTTGTAACACTGACAAGAAGCAGAAACTTAAACAGACAAATGCCGATTGAATGCTAACAGGGAATTGGCCCAGATAAAAAATAACCGTGACACATAACCTACATATAGCTTCTCTCCATAAAAATATGAAAACATTGTTCCAGCTCAAATCTGGAGATACAAATGTTACACAGTTATCTGATAGAGAAATATCTGAAGTACTGTGCGGTGAGTATTTTCAATAGTTTGGAACTTTAAGGCAGAGTTTAGGGTTGAAATATCAAACTATTTAGTCTAACTTTGTTTTTAATGAGTATTTCTTTTCTAACATTGTTTTTTCAATGTTATTTCTAATGCCCTTAACATTACAACCCTTGAAGTTCTTAAAAATGACTTCACGACACCTTTGTCATTTCTGAACAATAAAACTACTGATCTATTTATTAGTTCTCTGCAAAAATAATATCCATGTTTCTGTCCCACATTTCTGTGACTTTAAATGTAGCACCGGCATTAATTTTTTTCTACTTAAAGCACTGCTGTCTTCCCAACATTCTTTTTCTCAGGTTGGCATTTGCATAATGCCAACCTGTTACATATTAACTTTGTTTTCATTGTGCGTTTATACGCAGTTTTTAAAGAGCTTTGTGTAAGCTGACAGCTAGATTACACATTTTAAAAACAGAAACCACATATTCGTTTTAGGCGGGTGCCGGTGCCAATTCCTTTAATGAACTAAGAACCTGCTGCTTCTCTTTTCATCAAAGGGCTACGAAATTGAAACATCACTGTAGCGATGTAGTTTCATAAAAACACATTTGTTTTTAAACCTCAGTTTTACTTGGTCTTCAACTGATGAGATAATTTCACAGCTACATGAAGCAATGCTACACATCAGTTAAAGTTTTTAATACTCAGCTGTGAAATGGAATAGAGTTCATGTAAAAATGTCAATCTTTGGGATTTTGTTTCTCCTGTTTCAGAAGGCAAAGAAAAAGACTTCAGATTACCATTGTGAAACTACTGGCTGTTGTGCAAGAAAAGATAACTCAGTCAGTGCTAATCACTGTAACAATGTGGTTAAGTCGAGATGATGAAGCTATGTCTTTGTTTCTTCTAGGTTATTTCTCAACATTTGGTTAGATTCACACGTATGTACTGTATGTTTCTTTAGGGTAAAACCTGAAGCTCACTACTTGCTGGTGTGAATCACAGAGAAATCCAAACGAATCTGGAACAACACAAAACATTTTATTAATCTTTTTATTCATTTTGTGAAATTCATTTAACAGAAACTGTTTTGCTTAGGGAGTTCAGTGACAACATGAAGGCCAAAGATACAGAAATGTATTGTTTTAGTCTTGTAAATTGAAATAGACCTCATAGTGCGGTGGAGAGCTCTGTCTGAGTGTTCCTGTTTTCTAAAGCTTTAAGTTAGTGTTTAAAATATTAGGCTACGCATTGGTAAAGCATTTTGGGATTTTTATTGGTGAAATGCATTGTTTAGCTAAAATCTACTACTTAACTCACTGTTATCAACATTGAAACAAAACTTTACTAAAGTAGCCTGAAAGGCCACACTTAGAAGAATAATCAATTTCTCTAAAAGACATTACAGTTTGCAAATGTTCTAAAGGAAATGGACTTAGCTTGTCATCAAAGTTGACCTGAGATAATATTATGAGGAGAAATCTGAATTGGCCAATTCTATCAAATACAAGGGTAAAGTATGTAAAGTTGGGAATTTGAAAAAAGTTACAATTTTCTCTATAAGTATTCTGGCATATGGTAAATAAAAATTATTTTGTTAATCCTAAATGACGTAAACTAGGAAGATTTACTTTAATGTCAGACAATAAGGAAGAAAATGTTATTTATCTTAGTAAGTACGTAAATATCTGATTTAACTGTACATACATTGGCACAATCGTCCAACCACAGCCATATTTTTTTTATTGCCATCAAAATGTTGATGGCATTGTTCTGATTGTATAATCTATCCACTCTTCCACTTCTTGGCAAAATTTGTAGAGTTCATTTGGATTAGTTGGTTTGTTGACTCAGTCCAGTCTGGCACAGGACTTAGGGACACTCAACAATTTTCCAAAATGGTCAAGACCAAAGCTTTGGGGAGGCTTTTCAGAGAGGTCAGGACAAATTGAGCAACTCTAAGACATTCAGCAGGAGTGATTGGAAACTTTATTGGAATGTATGCTTAGTTTTGAAAAGTGTTTCTGGAAAGCTCCTAGAAATGCTCCTATGTTTCTGTCAGAAAGTTACTTTGAAATTTTATTTGAAATTTAAAACAATTTTATAAACATTGAAAGGTTTTGACTTTCTAACATATTTGTCATTCTCCCATTGAATTAATTAACTTTTACACTACAAATCATCAGTATAATTCCTTTATTTCTAATGGAAATAAATATGGAAAAATTGGATAACACATGCAAAACAAAAAGTTTAAAAGTTTGATGCCAAATGAATAAAAATCTCAGACGTCTTAGTGGAAGGGGCTGCTGCAGAAGGTCCTAAATCAACGTTGGCAGCGCCAAAGTTTGTGCAGCAGCAGGCTGAGGAGCAGGTGGGGAGTCTCTGTAAATGGTACTCCATCCAGATGGGTTGGATCAAATGATTATTTTCAGATTATCTGTGATGCCGCAATGAAACTAAGCAAAGATGGGCATCCTTCCTGTTTGTTTGTTTGTTACATTGCGGTATTTTAGCTGAAACTTTCATCATCTGCGGCTTATAAATGCCAAGAAGCAGAGGGAATTGTTGAGTTTACTGCTCTGAGGAAAGGTTTGCAAAAGGCTTTTAGTACAAAACGTTTACATATGTTCTATGAGGGAGTCATGATCACCGATCAGTACTGAGTTTAGTTTTAAAGTTTCTGGATATGGGTGGGGGCTAAAGCAAAACAAAAAGACAATGGAATGCATTGTCCCATCAATGTAGGTATGGAAATAGTGCTGTTAAATGTTAAAATTATACACATACATGAATACTTTAACACAATTAATTAGGTTTTATTAGAGCTGTCATTCCTTGGTTTGTTTCACTGATATCAAATTACTTTAGATGTATTTCCACTGCAAAAACATAAGAACCAGAGTTTTATTCTGGCTGTAGTTTTTCTCTTCCTCTAGGACCAAATCAGACAAAAGTAGAAGGAAATCTGCCACAAAATTGGCAGAAGATTTTTTTAGATGGACCCTGAACTAAAAGTAGGGTTGGTATGGACAAGATGTCAACCATTTCTTCTCAGTTGAATATCCTGATTTCATTGTCGTCATCTCCTCCTCAGGATTGTTGATCAGTCTCTGAATTTAACTTTGAATGGATTTCTGTGTCTTTCTGTGTGCCCATTGTTGCTGTTAATATGAGGCACAAGATTTGTACAAAGTACTTCTGAGTCAAATTGATTTGAATTACCTCTCAGAGCGTAGCCACTATGAAATTGCCATAAATTACTACTTTAGATAGCTGATTGCAATCCCAATCTCAACCCTGTTCTTCCTTTCTTTCTGGTAGTCGGGATTGGTGTGATTTGTTTAAAATCCAATATGCCTACACAGTTCCACTGGGTTTTTAAGTGGCAGCCCATATCTTTAAACTATATTCACTGTGAAGCAATCTGAAGTCAATATTGTATTTGTCTGGTTTTTTTATTAATCTGCCTTGTAGATCAACTGTCCAGTGACAGTTAGCATCACCTTAATTGGCTCATTTTGTTTGAAAAGTTTTTCCTCAAAAGTTTTTAAGTCATCTCCGTGGCAGAATTGGGATACCCAGCAGAAAAAAGTAAACAAAGAACAATTTTTACACACTGTAAGAAAATATTACCATTAACAGGGCTGGCTAGCCAAAATTGATATCGAGGTAGAGCACCAATTTAGGGTTTTTTCATACTTATTTTGCTATCTAAGGAATTTAGACTGCATTAAACCTCCCCTAGTTAATTGTTAACAATTATTATGATTACTCCGATGAAACCTGAACTGAATAATTCTGCACTGAACAGAACTTCATTAAAACACAGTTTGCTATCTGTGTACCTTTTACTGATGTTAGAAAAACAGAGCTATTTCACTGCTATTTCTGTGTTTAGGGCAGAGGTGGGTTGGTCCTCAACGGTCGATGTTATGCATATTTTAGATGTGTCTGCGCTGCACCACACCTGAATCAGAAAATTTAATTACCTCTGTGGTTTGTTTCCAGATTTAACCAGCTGATGTTCCCTTCATGCAAATCAAGTGTTTTCTAGCAGGCAAACATTTAAAACATGCACAACACTTCAAAACTGCTGTACTTAGAGAAGCCAAATCCAGAATTAACTATTTATGGATTTCACATTACTTAAATCACAGGCTTGATTTGTAAGGCTACTGTATTTTTAAAGAATAAAAAGTTAAATTTCTTCTCAGCCTTTTCCTTATGACCCATATTGCTTCAATGATGTTTGTAATGAATGAATGCATGGTGAATATTTTCATATTAATGAAAAAGTGCTACTTCTAGTACTGGCACATTATTTCACTCTCAACATGGAAGAAATATCTTGTTATAAGTGAAAACCAATACGTTTTCTCAGTATTATGGAATGGTTGACTTTAAACAAGCTCATATAAATTGTTTAAAAGTTGCTTGGAAATTAGTTTGGTCTCATTTCAAGTGTACTAAGACATTTGCACAAGAAACTAGACCAAATATATTTGGTAAGATTTTGAGTTTTTGGAGTACAATGATTTAAAGTACATTTTGAAATGGCTGCACAGGTCAACTTATTTTTTTCCTAATCCAGTCCTGCTAGTGCATCATCACTGCCATTTTGTAAAATACCAGACCCAGAATGATCCAATCAGATTAAATCCATGCACATCTTATCTTTGTCTTTCAAAGTCGGTCAAACGACACTGAATGATTAAGTCATCCTGGAAACAAGATGAGATATTTCAGCTAAGAGTTTTGGGACATTTCTTCAATAAAGTTTAAATGTGACCTTCCCACATCAGAGCTCAGTGTATTGAAGTAATAAACAGTTAGAGAGGAGACATGCTCAACAATGTGTAGGCCTCCTGAGTAATGAGGCTCTCAGGGTCTGTGCTCGTCTCCCAGCCCTGTTCTGTGACTGGCAGGGCGTAGACGAGTCGTCCTCTGCATGCCTGTGAAAACGCTGCTCCTCTGAACAGAAGAGGAAAAAAGGGCAAATTTTACCCCTGCTAATTGATACAGAGCTGCTGCAAGTTTTGACCCGTCTCCTTCACCTTCTACTTTAAGTTGTTTTTTATTTAAATCTAAGAAATAACAATCAATATTATGACTGACACCATACCTAAAAGAAAGATCTAAATATGGCCGTGTGGCTCATTTTAAAATGGTGATAAGTGAATCTTGGTAACAGATACCAGTCAGTCTGCCTGGAAAATTTGCTTAACAAAGAGATTAAATTAACAGATTTTAATTAATACCATCAGACCTACATCAAAGCAGCTTTAATCAAGCGAACTTCTGGGCCGACAGAGTCCTCATGCAGCCTTTTTTTTTTTTTATTTAAGCTCTCTGAATTCAGTAGTAGTCTTTCAAATTAAACTAAAAGGGCATGCTGTTCCTCTACCACAGGACGGCAATATTTCCATGGACAAAACATCTTTATTTTTCCAGGAAGACTCCTAATTCAAACCCAGGGTCTTTGTATTGCTGGTTAGCGCTCTGCTCAGAAATCCAACAATAACACATAAGGGTGGTTTTGCTCGAACCCACTGTCCACAATTTGCATTTCAGCTCACCCAGGCAGCACTAATGGGATGACCTCATTGTAATTCATGCTGTTATCTACTTTTTAACAACATCCCTGGTCTGCAGAGCTGTATGGCCTAATTAAAGTATTGCTCTGGTACAACAGGGGAATCGAGCATGGATTAATAACACATTGAGTGGCCCACAAGCCTTGGCTTTTATTAGATAAGACCACAATAAGGTCCACAGGTCTCAACATAGTGAGAAGTGATATTGAATTATCTGATTACAGAGAATTAATCAGATCTCACATCAGCTACATCTGACTTTAATTAGGCCAGAAGGTGAAATGTGAAGGTGATTGTAAAGGTTAAGGATTGCTAAGAAGAACATTTTTTATATCTCTGACATAATTAATAGCTTCTGAATGTCAGTATATGGCATGTAATTGCTGCTGGCTTTGAGAAAGGCATATTTAATTATAATAAGAAACAATTTAGCTGCATCCAAATGAATGAAGGTTTCTGGACACTGAAATGCCGAGCTTTCCAGACTGCTGCGTGGATTTAGTCTAAATCTATTGTTCTACTCTAGTGTTGCTAAGATAATAGCATCTTCCATCTTGCACCATAGCTGAGAAGCAATATCACCTGAAAAGAAATCAAGCCAAGGCTTCAAATTCTGTCATTACCAACAAGCAGAGTGGAGCCAGGTTTAATCTGGCAGGATGGTCTACCCACCCAAAAAAACGTCTTTTGGCAGAACAAGCTGACTCACTTGGGATGCTCTGAGATGACAGCAAGGGAAACTGGGAACAGAGGATGATGGATACAAAGCAGGGCTGGACCTCGATGCCTGTGCTGTGGAGCAGATGGGCCTCCATGCTGCTCAGCCTACTGTCCCTCAGTCCTCATCTGTCGTCCCAGCCTTCACGACCACAGGAGCATTTCTACGTGCTTCCCTCACTTTATGTTGGGGGATTTTTGTCATAGAGTCTGGCTAACTGTTGAATTATTGTCTGCCGAGCCATCTTGGTTCTTGAAGCGCTCTGCCTCCATGTGATCTTTGGAATTCAGTTGGTTATTTACAAAACTTTTCAGTGGTTTTTACTTAGTTTTTATTTTCATTTCTATTTGTTTAAAGTCACTGAAAAGTGTATAGTTTACTCGTGTTTATTCAAACCTAATAAAGGAGCCGTCCTTTCAAAGTGCCAAATTTTACCAAGTCTTTTTGGTATAACATCTTAACAGGCTTGAAATAAGATAATAATAACTTTTCAACAAGAAATAGGAGCTTATTTTAAGTAAACAATTCCTGAAAAAGCACCAGTTCAACTGGCTGATAATGTCACTTATAATAAGACATTTTCCCCATGAGACAGTGATTTGCTTTCTGAAATCTTTGGGTCTTTTTTCATGCTAGTGTGTGACTAAGAAAATGTAACTCTGCTTTCAAAGAATGTTGATAATTCCAGTTATTTTATAATTTAACAAGAAGACAATAACTTTACTTCTGGCCTTAAGAAATAAAATGTTTTGATTTTCTTTTCCAGTTGACAGAGAAAGTTAACTGGACTCCTGGTTCTCTTCTTCCCCTCAGTTGACCTACCTGCCTCCCCCATGGGGAGAGTGCGAGTCCAAAGCTCTGGAGTCGGGCTTCTTTCAGGTCTACAGCGTAACGGCCTGCAGAATTGACTGTGAAACTCGCTACATTGTGGAGAACTGCAACTGCAGGATGGTGCACATGCCAGGTAAGCATCTCTGTTATACTCTGCGATGATGTATCGAGCGTTCATTCATCAACAAGAGTTTTCAGCAAGGTTGCAGTATTTTCCAGGAGATTTACCAGCATCATATTGATATGACAAATCAATACTGGATTAGTTGTTGGCATTTTAAAAAGCCCTAGGACTACAAGGTGTACCTGGGAGGTACATGGAGGCTGTTTCTCACAGAAAAATTCTCATTCATTCACATTTTCACTTCATTTGTTAGGTTTTCCAATAAGTTCATGTTTAAGCGTCAAGACTGATTAAAGAGCTGCTGTAATGTACAATATTTATTCTGTTCCCAGGTGACGCCTCCTACTGCACCCCTGAGCAGTATAAAGACTGTGCTGAGCCTGCCTTGGGTAAGACAGCCTGGACACACATGCACTCACCCCTACAAGTCAAGAAGAAACACATACAGTAGCATGGTTTATGCATGATTACAGCCTCTGAAAATGACTTGGCAGAGACTGTTGTGGAGATGAATTTTAAAGAAGTGAAAGATGAAGTCAAAAAAATATATCTGGTTTATAAGAAATTACTGCAAAACAATTTACTCAGAGAACAATTAAAAAATACTCCTACTCGTTTCAGAAACTTTTATTACGTTCTGCGGTATAATCAAATTGCACTGATAAAACTGCAGATTTTTCCCCATATCACTGGTGAAGTGCATGAGGTTCAGATGGTAGCCATCTTAATCTTTCCACTTTTGTGTGAAGGACTCAAGTCTGTAACCAGCAGCAGAGTCGACAGGGACCGCAGTGTTAGAGTTCAATTTAATGCATGGATAGTCAGAGAGATAATACATCACAAAGCCTGGACTGACGTAAATGGATGGAGACATGTAAAAGGTTTTAGGAGAGTTAACTTCTTCCTTCCTATTCAAGAATTCATATATAGGGATTTAAAATGTACCTGTACGAAGTTCAGGTCCGTTTTGGTTCTTTTTTTAACATACACAAAAAGGGAAACAGGTAAACATTCACAGAAGACCTCAACACCATCACTGAGGTTTCATCTTCAAAATCAGTTTTCTGTTTCTTTTTTTCCTGAAATTAGACAAAGAGATATGAATAGAAATACAATGTTCTACATTAAATAAGTAGATCCAAGCGTCAATTTCAAGAGTAGGGTATAAATATTAAGCAAAACAAATGAAAGTCACTAAAAATGTATCTCTATACTCATACAGATGTCATTAAAATCACATTTGATGTCATTTTAATCGGTTGGTAAATAAAGACCTCAAAGAATAAAAAAAATATATTAATGACATAAATTTTTGGCATTACAAGCAACAAAATCTACTAAGAGAGGAGGAAGGTCTGCCAAATGAAAAATGAACAAGCTGTATAATGAGTCTCTAGATGGTGTCACCTCCAACTGAAGGAGAAATAAATGCCTCTGTTGAAGTGGAGACTCAGGCTGAAGTAAAATTATATAAGAAAGAAACAGGAGGTATGGGAAGCTTTACTTTAGGGAGGAACTGAGAGGTGGAAAAAAACACAACCAGCACATCATTTTATCTGGAGTGCTATTTGTAGGCTGACCAAATGTTCTTGAGAATATTTTTAAAAAATAAGTTTCTTCTTTATTTGGAAAGAAGCAGAACAATCGCAAAGAAATCTTATTTTGGCTTTGGTTTAATCCAACTTGTGCAAAAATTCGCTACTCCATTTTCTACCTTTACATTTAAATGATAACCATTTTAGTCATGTGTCTACGTTGTTGCAAATCTATAGATAATCACAGAGAAAGAAGCTAGGTGTGGCTATAGACTTCTTACTATTTTATGCATCCATAATTACATGGGTTATTTATATGCTGTATTTTTAATAGTTCAGCAATATGGGATTTTTAAAATTAAATTTATAGACGAAGCCCTTTAAGTTTGATCTTTTTATTTAAACATTAGTTCAGAATATCCATAAAAAAATAACTGAGGATAAAGGATTATGCTGCAGCTTTATGGTGTTTATATTCTCATTTTGTTCCAAAAATCCTGGAATGAGCCAAAACATTTTCAGGAAGTGAATAACAAAAAAAACTTCATAATTAATATTGACTTTGAAGAAGCAAGTTGTGTATATTTATTGCAGTTATCATTTACAATATGGTTGGACAGTAACCCATTTTTGATGCCATTTAAGACCTTACTTGAGAAATGTTGCAGTATGGTATTGTTGTCTCCATGGAAACAACTCTTTCTACTTCTCGAGGCCCTGATTGTGGAATTTTTAAATGATCCGTGAGGAATCTTTATCCTCATTACCTGTCTCAGATACATTTCCCCAGGTTACGTCTTTGGCGTTGATTATGAGACACGGCCATGTTTGCATGGCCAATTTTTACAATTATGGCTTTTTATCTTGTGCATGGTTTGCTAAACCATGTTATTCATTCATTCGGAGGCAGAAAATGAGAGGCTGCTGAGGCTCTTTGAACCCAGAGCACAGATATAGACAGACAGTCCTTGACGTAAGAGAGAGAGACATGCACAGAGCACAGAGCTTAAACACAGGTCATGAAGTTTTATGATGCACTGAATTTGTGTATTTTAGTCCACTTCTGATTAACTGAACTACACTTTTTCCTTCCTGTTAGAAGCTGTAAATATCACACTGAAACATGCTTCAGTAATTGCTTCAAACGTAAACACTTCCAGCAACACCTCATGTGTATGTTTTGATTGCTATCCATGTTTAAAATCAAATTATTCCTAACCCAAAAAATTTTATATATTACGTTTGCAGCATCTCCTAATGATATAAGCCACAAGTTTAGTTCACTTTTAGCATCGTTGAAATGGACTGATGACTTTATACATCTGGCAGCATCAACAATACATATACTTGAGTCTAATTCATATTCACATGTTGGAATATTCCTGTTTGGTCAAATTAAGGTTCTGATAGAAAAGCATCAAATATCAGGGAAACAATGTAAAAGTTTGTCTGCCACCATGATAAGGATGTGATTGCTGTAAGGTCATTAAAGATATTCCAAATAAGTGCTCAAATATGCAATTTTTTGAATGTAAAACAAAAATAGATTTTTAAAAATGAAAATTAAGAGCAGTGAAAATGTCAGCTCTTAGACAGAGGAAAGTTGTTGTAGCATTTTTTGGGGAGCAGAGAGCGAGTCTTTGAAAGAGCTCCGCTGTCTCTGCTGGAGGTCCTGAACCGCGCGGGCTGGACTCCCCTTGATGGAGAGCAATTTGTTCCGTGACCTCTTGACCCCGACTTATTCTACTTATGTCCACATCCTGTCCAATAAGTCTACCTGCCCTTTCAATGACTTTATCGAATGTGTTGACATCCCTGGTGCTTCCTCAGCTTACCAAAGTGGAGTAGATAACACTTGCAACTGCAGACTGGAACGAGATCTGCAGTGTTTTGCTGCACACACTAAAGATCAGTTTTCTTAAAAAATAGTCTCCAGTCCAGCCTGGTGTTATGGTGGAAAGTCATTTAATCTAAGCTAAATACAGGGAATTGTTACGACGGCTAACCCTCAACCCAAAGCCATAACATCACTGCTGCTTATCAGCCTAATGTAAAAAAAGTAACATTAATTAATTGCTTAAATCACCCAAATTAATGGAAATAAACCTTTTTTATTTTTTATAAGTCATGGCTAAATTAAAACTTAAGTAACAATATGAATTGTTTTGTAGAAAAAAACATTATACAGTACAGACCAAAAGTTTGGACACACAGTTGTGTCCAAACTTTTGGTCTGTACTGTATATATTTTTGAAAAGGTATTAATAACTTGTTTTAAAAGTTTACTGAGTGGTTTCTAACCCTGTTAACTTACACAAGTGGTCAAAACACCATTAGTGCAACATTCTCTCCCCTCACAGCATTCTGTCTGCTCAGCCCACACTTCTCCCATCAAATGGTAAATTATTTCTGCAAAGCCAGAAAGGTTTCCAAAAAGCAGAAAAAAGGCAGCCAAGGGCAACAATACCTGCAAGCAATTGGCATCAAAGCTGTACACTCCCACACCATAAGGATATTTAGTGCAACATAATGTGACTGAGTAAGCACTCTGAAGCAGGAAGTTGCACTATATGATGTAGGAAGGCAGAAAGATTTGGTGTATTTTCCTGCAGTTGGCTTCCCCGTTCAGAGGATGCTGCATGCACCAAAGTTTGATTGGATTTTTATACCTCTGTAACTGTGTCCCTTAGGTTATGGAAGCAAATCTTTATTGTTTTTTTTTTTCTTTTTTCTTTTTTAAGAGACTGCTGCATCTTTTGGATTCTAACATCTCGTTTTTCTAATCTTCCTTGATTAGATGCAGACTGCCTGATAATTGATTGTAGTTCCTGCTGCAGCAGCTCAGTGATCAGTTCTTCAAAAATGGTGCAATAGTTGGACTCTATCAGTAGTTCTGATCCATTCAAGTTGTTTTTGTTTTTTATGAGGTAATATTCCAAAATATGCTGGGATTTAAGTTTGCAAAGTAAGAATGCCGTAAGGAGCTTATGGTAATTTGTTCTAAGTAAGAGAAAATGTGTAAAGAAAGTGGACAAAAGGTTTCAAGGCTCGGACAAAGAATTGGTCATTTAAATGCGCAGAGAGGTGCTCTTATGAATCCAATAACGTCACATTTGAATAAAAAATAAGCCACCACTGTGGAGCTGTATTAAATCCTCTCTCTCCCTTACATGTCTGCGAGGCCCCGGCAGCTATTATTGCACCGTGGGGGGGGGATCTGCTTTTTGCTCTGTGATCTGCAGGTCTGCTACAGAGCTGCTAGAGTGAGGTGCAGCTCTGAAAGCATTAACCCATTTTTATTTTCCATTCAAAGAATAACCAGTGAATTTCCTGAAAGAAAAGAAAAACTGAAATCTAAGGATTTCTTAAAACTGTATTGGATAGGTGTTTCAGTAATGCCATCTGTTTAAACAATTTTAAAGTCTCCAACTTTAGTGAAGGGTGTTTGAGCGACAGACACTTCAGACTGAGCTATATTTGAAAGGCTTGTGTCTCTTTGCATTAGAATCATCGCTGTCTGAGTTTTCCTATAGTAAGCTGAAGGCGTCACACACAACTATTCACTGAGGGGTTTTTTCCATCTTCAAGCTGCCAAAGTAGAGCCCTGAATGTAGCTTTCTGTGGCGAAAATTTGTTGCTGTCAGGGTGAAGGCTGTTTCAGCTGAAGCCGCTCCAGGGCATGTTTGTGTTCACAGCTTTACATTCTTCCCCTCTGTGATGCAGACTATGACTTACGCTGTCATTAGAGCTTCTGTGGAGCAAACATTTACACGACCTGAGCCGCTGTGTAAAATGGGGCAGTGTTCAGCAGTCATGTTTGCTCTCCTTCTGTCCTCATGTTGTGTGTGTGTGTGTGTTTTTTTTATGCATGACCTTTGAATTCAGGTGGAATACAAAAGCGAAATGTCAGATCCACTTGGCTTTCTGAAGCTCAGAGTGTGTAGAGGCAGAGGCTGAGAGGCTACTTTAGTCTGAAACTGATCTGTTTTCCATGTTTATCACATTTGTAAAAAATAAATAAATAAATAAAATCCCAGCAGGCACTTCACAGTTTCTGTGGAAATTTACAACTAAAGCTGAAGAGTACATCTTCATTTAAAAAGAGCTACCTAAGCTGAGTTATGTTTCTGTATAGACAGAAAATAAGGCACTGAAAACATAATTAACTGCAATTAGATGCCTCTCATGATTATTCTATGAATTATTAGATTCATAATGTCACCTATCTGCCAGGAAATGGGACAAGCAGATTAGCAACGTTGTCAGAACTCTGTCGGCTCAGTAAAATCAAAGCCTCCATCCCTCCTGACCCGTCTGAGACACTAATCCATCCATTTATTACATCTCAGTCAGATTACAGGTGTTAATCAGGCATTGCTAATGGGTCTGCAGGCAGTAGAAAATGCAACAGCTCCTCCTGACTGGAAGCAAACTGCAAAATCACACCAGCCCTGGATTAGAAATCTTGCACCAGCTTCCTATTTATTACAGTAATCAGTTTAAAACTGTATTTCTATCTTTTAAAAGTTGTAACGACTTGACCTGACACTTCTAATCTGATCTTCTTTGCTATTACAATCCGTCTTGGTCTCTTGTTCGTTGATTGTAGAGACAAGTAGAGCAAGTCCACCTTTTCTCGTCACTCAAACAGCTAATCAACTTAAGTTTCTGCCTAGAATATATATTTTTTCAATCACTTCACCTGTAGTTAAGCTGGACATCAATACGTGTGTTGTGCTACTTTTGATAATTTTGCTAGCTTTAGTTGTCGTTTGCTAAGTGAACCACTTTGGTCAGCTGTGGTTGTTTTAAGTTATTTTATATAATTAAGTATGTCTTGATTTGATTTTTCTAATATTAACTTGAATGATATCTTAAGTTTTTATTGATGTAAATTTATGGCTTTGTGTGAAATTTGCATGAAATGTCAGAATATGCTGACATTTAGTCCTGGCTGTCTTCTTTATATATAACTTCAAGTGCAAATTGTACAAAGTCAGGCAGCTTTTTTCAGTCAGTAACTGTCCTAATTGATAATATAATTCATCAATAACGCTCTAACAGGGCAGAGACAGCCGACCAATCGTAATTTTGTTTGCACGTCATTGTATTGTGTAAAATACGTCCTCACTGTGTGGTCATTACCTTTTTACTGCCCTTGTGCAACCAAGAAACTCAGTCCTTAATGCTCCAATAAATCTGCAACGGAGAAGAAACTGTTTTGTTGTCCTTCTCCTTTCATTAAATGAACATGCAAAGTTTTAATAGTTATTAAACTAAAGACTGTCTTTCCAGTTCCACACACTAAATATAGATTTTTATTTTGTTGTATAAAATTCTCACATATCTCTTACTGAAATAAAACACCAATTAAAATGCTCTGGCTGGCATCAGCTGACAATTGATCTTCTTACATAACATTAGATTAATGTGTCCATTGTTTGATCTGCAAACGACTTTCCTTTTGGCCCTTTATTTTATGAGATTTTATTATCACATCTCAACCGAGGTCCTTTAAACAAGAGTTATTTTTTCATTGTTATATTTAAAATGTCTCGAGGGTAGAAGGCCTTAATGAAATTTGCACAGGGTCAGCACAATATTCATGAGTCCATCAGAAGCTCCGAATTAATAATGTGATGGAACCCAGACAGCTACAGCCTTTTAAAGTGGATGTGTCAAAATATTTATGACCCTGTTGATGGAAAAGACTGACTATGCGCCTAAAATGTTTCCCATTTCTGTCAACTTCATCCCATCCATCATCAACGCATTTCATTTTCATCGCCCAAATTCCTGCGTGGCCATTACCATTTCTGTCCAAAGCTAAACTGTCGGCTGTGGAGAGCAGCAGCTGCATGTGCAGGACGCCGTGCAACATGACCCGCTACAACAAGGAGCTGTCCATGGTCAAAATCCCCAGCAAGACGTCAGCGCGCTACCTGCAGAAGAAGTTCAACAAGTCAGAGAAGTATATCTCGTGAGTAGTTGTATTTTTCTAACAGTTTGACTGCAGCAGGACCTAAACATTTAACGTTTAAGTAATATATTAGCACGTAACAACTGACTGTTTTAGGTTGTCAGACTTTTTCTGCTTAAAACGATACAATTTGTTAAAAAGACAATTTCTCAATTGACTTGCTATGAAATGTTTAAAACGAATATATGTAATAAAAACATCTTGTTATCATTTTTGGAATTACTCATTAAATATAACATTACAATTATCAGCCTTCAATGGATCTATTGCATATAGGCACAAGAGTTCAAATCTTGTTTTATTATATTTATTCATAGATGGGTTTTTAATGACTGAGAAACTTAGATTTATGGAGCCTTACAAAAACCTGTTCTTATTTTTAATGACAGAAGTATTAAATATATTGTATTTTACTTTGATTTCACCCAACATAAGAAAGTGCATCGTTGTAAACATGAGGTTTTTTTTCTAATTTTCCAAGTTAAAATCTGATAATTATGTTATGCATTTCTAGTTATCCTCCCCTGTTTAGTACTTTGTAGAACCACATTTTACAAGCCTTTTGGGATGTGTTCTGACCCACTTTGCACATCTTGTCTCCTGATTCCTACTTCAGGTCTGAACTTTGACAAAGCCACTCTGACATGCTTAGTATGCCTTGGCCTTAACCTGTAAATAATATAAAAATTGCAGCTCTGAGTGTATGTTGTTATTATTCTGCTGGAAGGTGAACCTCTGGCCTAGAATTGAGTCTTTGCAGCCGCTGACAGATTTGTCTGTTTTAATCCACTTCACAACTTCACCTCTGACCTTTCTGCTGTGATTCTTGGTCTCCATGTGGCTTTCTAACAAAAAACCTTCACACAGCAGCTGGATTTCTACTGAGATCAAATTACAAACATGTGAATTTGATCACATGATTAATAATCAGGAGACTTTTGAAGGAAATTGGTTGCAGTGGCTTTTATTTAAGTATATTTAAGTATATTTTGAAAAAAAGAGGCTGAATAAAAATGCACATCACACCTTCTTTTTTTATTTGTAAAAATGAATCACACAAAATCTAAAAATACATTGAAGCTTATGATTAGAAAAAGTTTTAAGGGTTTGAAAGCTTTTGCACTGCTTGTCCAACTGAATGTGATTACGTGCTAAGTTCTATAACATAGATAGTATCAGATACTTTTGCTGCACCTACAAGGGCGTTCTCCGTCCATGCGGTTAAAAATCGTTCATCATTACGTTTCCTACGTTAGAAAAAAATCTGACTATATTTCCTCTTTTGCAGAGACAACATCTTGGTGCTGGATGTGTTCTTTGAAGCTCTGAACTACGAGACCATCGAGCAGAAAAAAGCCTATGAGGTGGCAGGATTACTGGGTATGTCTGCTGGACTGGCCTTCATTTGGCTAAACCTGGGTTCATCGCTCATTCATTTATTAATCCTAGATATGCATCCGATGACATTAATGGTAATGGGTCACCTTGACATTTTTGATTTATTTGAATTTTTATCACTTCTGTCCCAGCAAGCCTTTTATTAGAATTTATTTCCAGAACTTGTCTGTTAAGTTAGATGGATTTCTGTGAATGTTAAAGGTTTGAAGGTCCAGAATTAACACAAAAATGGAACTATTATCCAAAACTCAAGAAACTGCTCATAACCCTGCTCATAGAACATTTCCTTTAAGTAATGCCAAGCCTCTACGCAAGTTATTCTGAGAGTTTTGAACACATCTTTATCATTGGAAAATACTGATAAATAGTGTTTTGCTTTCTGCCGCCTCCTTGCTTGAAGCACTACAATAAGCTAGCTCCGTGTAAAAGAAAATAAATATTTTTTTCTATTTGTTAATCTTATGATTTGAGGTCATGTGGGCCATTTCTTCTTTTTTCTTACTGCACACACATCTTTCTGCAGGTGATATTGGAGGACAGATGGGTTTGTTCATCGGAGCCAGCATCCTCACCATCTTGGAACTGTTTGACTATGCCTATGAGGTCAGTGACATGCCTTTTTTTTTAGTTTTACATACACTTTTTCCAAAAGCCGTTTTTAGAAAACAATATTGTAAAATCATCAGCATGGTGAAATGAAACTACATGACGCAGATTTAATGTTTGTATACCAACCACTGTGATAAAGTCTTGAAATGATTTTTGAGAAGCAAAATCTTTATCTCCCGTTAAGTAATTACTATTTTATAAAAAAAGAACAATTTCAGTACAGATCTACAAAATATCATTTGTTTCTCATTTTGCTTTTTTATCACACTTAAATATTAAAGTTAGTAAAGTTAATTATATTAATCAGACTTGAGAAGATTAAATACAAAAAAACACTTCAAAACTACTCCAAGAACAAATAGCCGAGTGATCCAGGAGATTTCAATCTTTAAGTTCAGCCATAATAATCATTTCTCTTAAAGTTTGGTTTTGTTCTGTACTTTAAGGTATGTTACCATTTTACTTAAAAAACTGTTTTACATACCGAGTCAGTGTGGTGTTAGCTTCACTGCAGTACTGAATGGTACAGTGATGTATTTCCCGTTTAGTTTCCATATTTTTAAAAAACTTTTCTTCGAAGTTGAACATAGCAGGAGCTTTTGTAGCATCTCATTTCAATGGTTTGTTTTTCTGGTTCTGTGAAAAGCTGAAGCACCGACTACCAAAGCAGCTGAAACTAGAGTCAGTGTCGCTCACGCTAAAAGCAGATAAAAGCCGGACTTACTTTAGAGCTGGCTGAGATAAAGAGCCACGGATTGTAAATTTCTATTACGTTTTCTCAACTGAATGCTTCTTTTTAAGGCTTTTGTGTTTCTTTCAGCTTCATCTTTTTTTCAGATGAGCGGATAATTGTCTACACTTTTTCAGATTTCTAAAATTCAGAGAGAAAGTAATTGCAAAGATTTTTTTTTTCTTCTTTTTTGCTTTTATTCTGATGGCATAATTGAAACATTGCTATCTAAAACCCCCAAATCACCCTGTTCTTTCTCTCCAAAGCTAACCTGGAGAGCTTTTGTTCTGAATCATACTGGAATGATTTGCTTCTTTATATACCATCCATGTTCACCTTGACTACAGCCAACTTTCTCTCTGCACTCAGTGCAGAAGAAGAAGAACTGTTTAGATGCTTTTCTACAGAGCTCTCTGTGTTACTTTCTGATCTACAGGTGGTGAAGGACAGATTACTGGACTTACTCAGCAGAGAGGAGGAAGATGAGAGTCATGCTGAGGAAGTGGTACCTTTGCATATTCATTTCAAATCATTTAGCATGTGGATTTTCTATCATTTTCTTCAAACTTTGTTCTTTTCTGTCTCTGCAAAAGCAGGTGAAAGAAACATGAAAAATGAGTGAACAGTTAAAAGCTTTTTAGCTTAAAAATAAAAGAAAACTCACCCTGTAGATTCATCCGTATAATGAAACCTATGTGTCACCATAAAGATTCAATCAACAGGTTTGTTGATGGGAGGTTTTTTTAAAGAAAAAAAATTTGTCTGCGATGTTAGTCGAGAAGGGAAGTAAAAGTGTGTGAAGCAGGTGTGAACAAAGCTTCAGCACTGATAACTTACAACACGAGATGTCGCTCTGCAGATAATTTTGATTCTCTTCTCTGTTCAAGGCAGATAGAAATGACACTGTTGCAGTTTAGGCAAAATAAATATTCTTAGTAACAGAGACAACACACCGCCTTCTGAATATTCTGCCTGTGTTGGTTTTGCAAAAAAAGCAATGGCAGTGCAAATATCGCAGACAGGAACAGAAGATTTGGGCACACAAAGAAGTAACAGACACGGTTTGATCTGTGTTCAGATACTATTGTTTGATTTTGGAGGCTTCTCTGGCACTCGCCCATAATTTATTTCTTTCTCACAAAATGAGATGCTGGTTGTGTTTGAGCGTTTTGTTTTTAGATCTGGAGAACAGTTTGTTTTCAAATATGACATGAGTGCATTTATATCATTGTTAATTCATATGAAAAGCATGCGTTTTTCAAACTCTATATGAAAACTGTTTTTTATTTGGCAGGAAGTGAATTTAATATTTCTTTGACAGCATTTTATTAGGATTTATTTTGAATGTCATTAGACCTTATTACAATGTTTTATGTTTTATGTTTTATGTATTCTTTTTAAGGAATACCTTAGATGTGATTAAACAGGCTTGTCTCTGTAACATTATTTCTCTTAAAACACAAGACTAAAACTAAGCATTGCTTGTTCTGTAGCGTTATAAATTACATTAAATCATATTAATGCTTATTATTATATATAGACTTTGTTGTTGTCATACTGAGGCTGTTTATACATTTAAAAATTCCACCAAAAAAAATACATGTTCACATTCTGGGAGACATATCAACAGTGAATATTTAAAACTAGTAAAAAATTGATTATATGTAGATTTTTTTATTTTTAAATTTGCAAAATAAGGTCATTTATATGAGGAAATTGTACAAGTGTTGTCAGACATTCAGACAAATATTTTTTTACCATAACAACAGAGATTTTTCTAAGACCTCTGGTATGGCCTATATGTGAGTGAGAGTTTTGTTTTCACTTGATCTGAAGTTCAGTTTGGACACTTTGACGCTGAAAACAAAAATCGTTCTTGTAAATGAAAGTTCAAATCTGAGGAAAGCACACCTGGCTAAATGACTTTGTCTTGGTTTTTCTTTGACTCAAAAGAGACGTAGTTCTCATGTTGCTAAGGCTTATCTTGAAACATTTGGTCCCATGAGTATCTTTACTGTTTTCATCTTGCCTTTTGTAGCACAACTCAAACTTAACAGGAATATTTCTCTTAAAATTTTGCTCTATGTTTGGTTTTACTCCCCATTCATTGTAGCAGAGATGCTGAATATTTCTGCTGATTTGTTGCTGTTTGAAGCACCCTCACTTGGTTATACAAACCAGAAGGGTTTGTAGGCGTGTTCCTGCTTCGGCTCGATACCTTTTAAAAGTCTTTCCATCTTTCCTTCTCAGAGCTCCTGTGACCCAGTGGCAAACCACTCAGAATCCATCAGCCACACGGTGACGGTCCCCCTCCAGACGACGCTGGGCACCCTGGAGGAAATTGCCTGCTGAAGTCCACCCCCGCCCTCCCCTTCACAGCCACACATACCCAGCAGCGAAGAGAAGTCCGCCTCCACCAGGTTTTGCTACAGATCCCTGTTGTAGCATCCTGCAAAAATCTTAACTGGATGGCGGGGAGGAGGCAGTGGGACTGAGGACAGGCTGTGCTCCGTCACTGCCCTCTGTCTGAGGCACTAATGGGGATTAAGGAGCTGTCAGCTGGATTTCTCAGCTTTTTTCTCTTACCTTGGACCATAGTGAAGGACGGGGAGCCTCCGCTCTGCTGGCCCTTTGACGGGGTTTCCACATATATGCACAAAGAATATCAAAGACTGTGTGGGACGCATCCCTACTGAGGGGTCTAATTCTTCTGCAGTATATCTATGTAAAAATCAAAAAAGAAATGTTGACATGTTGCTCACTGCCAAAATAGCTGTTCAAAACTGTTCTCCAAACTGCATGTGTTGATCTATCTTGCTCTCTTTGCTGATACATAGGCTGGACTTGCAGCTTTAGAGTACATGTGTGCCATTTTGTCTTTCTACCTGCAGGAAAGTCCTGTGCTAAAGGCCCAGGTGAAGAATCAACCTTTGAATGTACAGATTGAACAGACGGTTGTCAAAGTCACCAGTCACAAGTAGATGATCATTTATTATTTCAATATTATAAGAGAATAAGCCAGATATTATTGGTTTGGTTTGAGAAGAAAATATAGGCTTTACTTTTTCCCCCCCAACAGAAAACAGTCAGATATAAATATTTTTCTGCCCGTATTTTGTTTCGTTCACATGCTGTATTTTTGTTAGTTGGTTTTAACAGCTGGCAGGTTTGCTGTGTGACTCCTGTAGCATTGAGTTTTTATTTACACACCTCATTGAAGGTATGTCAGACCCTAACTATGAATTACCAACTCCTGGCTGCCGCATCTCATCGGAGCACTCAGCTAATTGACACGGAGTCTAAATTATTAGCTTACCAAACAAGGAGTTATGTACACAGAGGGATTGTTTGGGCATTATTTGATTAACAGAGTGTCAGGGTGATGCTTAAGGTTGACTATTATTATTTCAACAAATCTCTCTTTATTTTTATCCTCAACTAAAAGAGGATAAAAATCACAAGCTTGACAATTTTAATTAGTATAAAACTACAACAGAAGCACCATGAGGAGGCAGGATGACTTAATCCAGTGGGTTTGCTGTGTGAGCTGTAAATACGTTTTTAATTTTTTCCTTATGAAACGGGTACCCAGCAAACACACCTGACGCAGATCAGAAACAGCTTTGACTCCAGGTGAAGAGGCGTGGTTGTATTTTTGGCGGTTCTGCTCAGTCTGCAGTTCTCGGCGTGATCTGCGCTTCGGATTGGCTGAATTTGTGAAAACGAAGGCGGCGCTCTGCTGCGAGCATCACACGTCCACCTCAGGACGGATTCAGCTGGATCCCTCAGAGATTATCAATGGCTCTACACCAAAAGCTCCTTTGAGACTGATTAGAAGATTTAGTGAATCTGAATTTTCTATTTCCAGTCCCTGATCATCCTAGCATGGTCTCCGTCATCAGAGTAATGCGCATTGCAGGTAGGAATGAATTCAAGTGCTTTGTGAGAGTTTGAATTATGATTTCCCATCTGTGTGGCGTAGCCTGCTGTCTCTGTATTCTCTCTCATGTCGTGGCTTCTGACGAACACGGTGCTCTGCCGGCCTGGGGGAACGTGACATTGATGCTTCTTGCCGTGGCAACAACACTGGCTGTTTCCTCTCTTCTTCTTTGGCTTCAGTTGTTACTGCAGGACAGCGTTTTTCTCATTGTGTGACGCAGCATACAGTGTGTGTTTTTAATGTGAAATGATTAAATGAAAAAACATGTTTTACAGTCACTTGTGTCTTTGTGGTAATGACACACACACTGAAGACCAGCCGACTTATTTAAGTATAATGACAGAGGTGGAGGTTCAGGTCATTTCATCTAGTAAAATAGTAAAAAGAGGATTAATATTTTTATTTTCATACACCTAAAGAAACTACCTTAACAAGTCACATAATTAGGAAATAGATTCCACTTATATGTACGTTCAATGCATGTCACCAGTAGGTCTGCGAATGAAAGCTCACATCAACACAAAGAATTGGCTGGTTCAGTAGATGATTTATGATTCACTAAATTAATGTTGGCAGAGCTCGTTCGCAAAAGAGCCTCCAGTCAAAATAAAACAAAAGTGTAAATTCATTTATCCATATAAATTTTTTTCCAAAGAGTCAGAAAATGAAAAAGTAAACTTCTGCACAGTCAAACTTTGACAAGTTTAATATTATGTGGAAGGTATTTTATTGTTCTGTGTTTTTAAAAAATATATATTTCACTTTTTATTGCAAGTGATAGATCAGGCCACAAAACTTCTCTATTATCAATTTGTTAGGTTTACCTACACAAGTTCATCCTCTCCATATTCCACTGACGGGCTGATCACACAGTGGAAACTAATTTAATAAAATACAATGACATGCAAACACAATTACAATAGGCATTTCCATTGACATGCATATTTGCACAATTTGACACTTCGAAAAGAAATTTCCCATTTAAAAAATAAATGTTTTTTGATCAAGTTTTGGCGATCTGCTGAGATGTTTGTTTTTTGCCTTATTGAAATTTGTTTATTTTGCAGAACTGCAGTGTAAACACTTTTTTTGCATCACATGAGTTGCACGATCAACCACCAGACCACGAAGAAGACGACAACAGGAAGCAGCTGAAAAGTTATGGCACGGCATAATTTTTAATGGCTTATCATGTGAACAAACATCTGCGCACGTGAATTTAATCGCACTTTTTTTGTCTTTTTTTCAAAATTGAGGGGTTTTTGACATTAGTAGAATATTGACAAAGTTTTGTGCATATTTGTAAAAGAAACAGCATCTATATTATCAGTCACAATAATTACAGATGAGGTGGCCACTGTAAAATTAAATTTTCTTGCTTGATACAATTATTTTGTTTTCTAAGAAAATCAGCACATTACATCAGTTGAATTAGTTGGTTGTTTCAGTCCACAGTCCATTATCTGCCTTTTAATTACAGTCAATTTTATATTGGATATATGGGAGCTTTTTTACTAACAGTCTATAGCAAACGCTTGTTTTATTCATGTTTCTTTTGAAATAATAATAGGATGAAATACAGAGAACGTTTCACTTTGATGTTGAATAACTTTCAACATTAAATAAAATGCATCAAACTGAAAGATGATGTAGGTGTTGACAATTTTTTAAAGATGTGACTTTCAGAAAATCAAATGCTGTAATCACCTGTTCTTCATTTTCTTCACTTTGTAAGCATGCTCAATATGTCAGGTAAGTACAAGGGCTGAAAATAGTAAAAAATAAAATCTGGACAACTTTTGATTATACAATTTTAAAAGATTACAAGAAAATCTGTTTTCTTGACACAAAGTGCTAAAACATTATGGCGGTTTAAAATGTATTTGCTGTACTTTTTGAGCGGTCCAGTGCTACATATGGACCATCATCGTCCACTTACTCTGGAACATCTTAAAGGCATCCTCCTCTGTTTTTGCTAAGGTTTATTTAGGTGACTTGAATCGTCAAGTAAAGGTCTTGACTGAGTTTAATATGAAACCTTTTTACTTGTTAACTTTTGAAAAACAACAGATTACGTTCTAGCTGGGAGAGATTTCTTATATTCAGAATTATCTTTTGCTCTTTAGTCTTATTTAATTAAGGGAAATAAGCTTTTCAAAAGTACCTAGCCTATTTGAGGAGTTAACTCACTTTAAGTAGCCTTTGTATCCTTTTAGTGTTTTTATTGACTAATTAAGGTCCAAAGTATGTCAAATGAGACTGAGAAAAAATATTGCACATAATAACAATGTTTACCTTCATTCTTGCCAATATTTTTTCGCTTTGTTCACAATCAAAGACCAAAATGACAATAGTAAAAACCAAATTACAAAATAGTAGGAGCAAGAAATCATTTTCTATCCTAGCTCTTTATTTCGAAATAAAATGATTTTCTGCTAATATAGAAAGAAAAGATATTTAAGATTAAAATATGACATCAGTGATAATATTTTTATTACAGAAATGTACACTTAAAAATAAGGTTATTTTCAAAGGTAATTTAGTCTGACAAACAAATCTTGTTAGAACACGTATACTACTTTATTAATTATAACTGCATGTCCATTCTTTAGTTTCTCTTTTCATTCTTTGATTACCCAAGTTGCAGTGTTATTTTGTATTGTGAGAGGAAGCTTTCTTTAAAGAAATGAGATTTAAGATGAGAATTGCCTCATTGTTAGATAATAAATGAGTGTAGTGATAAACTGCTGCGTGAGGAAAATTTTCCTCATGGGGGCTTCGCATTTAGTTTAAATTCAGTGCATGGCATCATCATCATTGTTAAAGGTAACTGTTATGTAAAAAGGTTAATTCTTATTTACACAAAATGATATTCCACACATCTCTGGGGACTCCTATTAGAGGCCGGGCCTCAGCCTCTCTTCAATCTCGGTTCATTTAGCAGATATTTATCCGTCAGAAATTGCCTGCAGGTCAGGGGAAGTGCATCAGCAACTTATTGAAAATGCACTGATTATCTTAGTGGGGTGGGGATTTATCCATAGCAGAGATGCATAAGCCCTGAAGACTATTGTGGACAAGTTATAATCAGATTTCTTATTCTTTCTGCATGTTTCATGATTTAGTTTCGCTTCATAGGTGCAGAAAAATGTGATATTTAAGGATTAAAAAAATAGACTATGTAAAAGTTTGGTGAAAGAAAATTATTTCTTTTTTCGCAAAAGAATTGTTCTTCGATTTTTAGTTTTTGTTCAAGAAAGATGTGATAAATTTGGATTTTTGTGTAGTTAAAAATCGGACGGGTCTGTGGAACAAAGGTGCTAATTAGCAGAGGTTAAAAAAAGACGTCAAAGATATTTGAATGGTTTTTACTGGGAATGTGATGGTACAAAGTTTTCTGAGGATAGTGTAGCATTGTCCAAAAATTATTCACAAATTCCTTTTTATATATATAGTTTGCAGCTGTGGAGCTATGAAGTATTTAAAAGTGGTCTTGTTTAATAGCTCTCCAAGTTTTCACTTGATTTTTTTTTTTTGGAAGACTGCAAGTAAAAGTGCCTAAAGATCCAAACCCAAAATGATTCTTTGATAGGTTTTCTGTTATGTGTAGCTCCAACACTGGTGCATTTCTTCAGTTTGGGAGACTTTTGTGATTCCTTTTTACTAATAAATGTATAGTGATGATATAAAAATATCTGGGTAATAAAGTACAGAATTTCTACTTCACATATAATAGATTAGATTAATAGATGCAATGACACACATGAATCAAGCTGATCAGCTGACAGAAATAAACACTATAAGCAACAAGAAACTTTGACAGATGTTAAAACCAACTGAAACACTTCAGTTGCATCGTGTTTATCAAGAGTGCAGCTGTATGTGACTGAGTGATGCTAAAGAAAACTGCTGAATGGTCATCTTCAGAACTCTTTTGAATCTATTCCTGCAGTGTTTTCATCTGATTGGTTTCTGTGTATATTCAGAAAAATGAATGACACACTCTGCTTGAATCACCTTAAATGATTTACCAGTACAGTTGCACTCCTTGGCTTCTCTCTCTGACCGCAGGCTTTGTGTTTTTTACTTCATCCTTCTGGTTCTGCCTGTAATGATGTCCATGCTGTAGGATGTACTGTAAATGCATGGTGAGGCTAACTGGTAGCACTGGGCTCATTATAAATTGGTCTGCCTTGCAGTCCTCTGGCAGAAGTACTGGCTGATGGACCAGTTCTGCTGGAGACATTGTGGGGAATTATAAATCATCTCAGATCAACCAGACCAAAAGCTTTTCAAACATTCGCAGAAGATGTTTGATTATAAGATCACGTCATTCCAGTCAGCTTTGGTCCTCTTTGAAATCCTTTTAATGTGTTTTATTGTTGCTTAATTTATGCTGAAGTCCATTCAGCATTCTCACGTGGTTTAAACATTGGGCTGCAGCTGGGGAAAATACAAATAAGCACAACCAAAAGAAGACTTTAAACTCATTCATAATACACTTACAGCTGTCTACATTAATTATTGTTAAGAAAAAGTGATTGATTTTAATGCTTAATACAGTTAGTCTTGCGACATGTGTAAAGGGATGGCCAACGCTCTTGTTTGGAACAGTTTTCTGTTGAGCATGGGGAAGCAGGGCCTTTTTCCTCCCCCGCTGACACACAGAGCAATAAAATTTACAGGCCGATAGGGGTTAGAGACTTCTTGGCGCCTCGGCCCGTATCAGGCGGAGATGGGCACGGAGTGGTCCGCCCTTTTGCTTGGACAGAAAACAGACACCTTTGCCGTGGTGGGGGGAGTTTCCGGGGTTCTTTGGGGGGCCGAACAAGGTCTCTAATTGGTCAAAGAACGGAACGCCTTCTTTGCATATATTAAATAGGGAAACGCCTCTTTGATTTAAAATGCCAGGACAGCAAACAGAGAGAGGGTTTTTTTTTTATCCATCTTTTCTCCACGTGGGCGCCTTTGTCTGTCTTATGTGTTTCGTGTTGTCTGTTTCCCCTTGTCTGTATAAAATGTATATCTCTGTACCTCTGCAGCTCTGTTAACGGATTCATGCGGTGCTTTGTATGAATTAAACTCTGTGATCTGTGACGTCATTGTGCCTCGCCGTCGTCTTGCAGCCGTGACGACATCCGATCGGGACCCGGGCTAACAGGAGGGAAAGAGAGCCATGCTTTTTCCAAAATTTAAGCTAATCTAATAACTTTCCTCTTTAACATTATTCAGACATCAAATATACCATAATATGCACAATGGGAAACTGTTTTTGCAGATTGCAAAACTGATATCCTTATCTTCACTCTTTGGAGTACAGCTAATCATTATCAAGGAAAATAAATGGCAGTCCTGGATTGGCTACAAATGCCAGCCAATAGCATGTCAAGTAGTATTGTGCCTAGGTATTTCTGCTTTTCAATTTACATTTTGTTTGGAATATTTTTGATATACTTTGCAAAATAATCTACAGAAAGATCTCTGAATAGGTAAACCAAGGAATACTGACCTGCAGGTGGGTTGTGGTCTACAAATGGAATCTTGTTTGAGGAGTTTATCCTGATTTAACTACATCATACAACAAAACAACAACACAAATAAATTAATTTACATGTTTTATGGTGAGAAAGTGTAGTTGAAACCGTTATATTTACATACATTTTATTTAAAAACATTTTTTCTCATGATCTGACAATAAATCAGACTAAAATTACTCAAATTAGTTATATTTCCTAAGTGTCAGAATCATAACACACAGAATTGTTTCAGATTTGTTTGCATACATTAAAATAGCCAAATGTTGAATAATTTGTGATCTGGATGACGATGTCATGACTTTGTAAGTTTCAGATTAATTGACAACATTTAACAATAATACAGAAAGTAATAATAGAAAAATAATACAAATATAAATGACTCAATATAACCTTTTTTGCTAAATAATAAAGATGTCCAACTCTACGCTATAAAATGAAACATAATAATGAAGAAGAAGTATATTAATTTTATATTTTTTTACACATCCAAACAGGAATATCCTGTGATGTCACGGTTAGCTTAACAGCAAGAGAATGTCAGAGATAAATTATCCTTACTTTGTTCTGAACTGATCTAATTCCATTTAGCACAGTGTTCAGTTGGAGAGGCTTTCATGTAGTCATTATTATGAAGCTACAGCTTGAATAAACAGATTTTTATGAGCAATTAACAGCCCATAATCCACAAACGTCAGTAGTCAAGTGCCTCCTTTCACAGTGAAACGTGCAGCTGCTGCAGTGTAGCTTCCTTCCAGTCTTTATTACGTGACATAAGAAACCTTGCTAAGACTTGAGGGTCAGACTAGGAGTCTAAGTCGAGCTTCAAGTCTTTAGGCAGCAGGTGAAAGTAATTTTCTAAAATTTACTTGTTGTCCCAGTATGGAAATGTTTTCTTGTACCCCAAACAAACAATATCCACCAGCAGGATGACACCTAATCATCTTGGTTGGATCAGGAGTCCTGATTTGTTTTCAGATTAGAACCAAAATAAACTGCAACAAGGTCTTCAGGTGAAATTTGAAAATGTTTCCATTTATCTCCATATATGATATGGAAATAAAATAACATTTATTTAATGTGGATTGGAGATCAAACCACTAACCTTCTAGATGCTTAATAACCACTTTATTCCATTAATATAAGATCGCTTTTATCCTTTGTGTCTATAATCCATAATAATTTTAATACTTCACCACTCAGACATCACATCTTCATTCTCATTATTCATGTAAAAGGGAGAATTAGAGTTTGCGTAGTACAAAGATAATTTTGAGGATAATGGCAGTTTTAAAAAAGAGAAATTGTGCAAAGTGCTTTAACCCTGGGACCTCCACTTGAGAGACGAATGAAGAAATTGCATCTGGGAGAAAAGTTTGGCCTCATTTTGTCATTTTCAGCAGCTAGGGGAGGTGTGAGTTATTCATTTGAATTTTGCCTTGCAGTGGATTTCCAACCTGATCTGTTGAAGCTTTTTGCTCACAGAGCCTTTGATTTTGATACATTTAACCTTGGTATCCATAATTAATGTATGTAAATCTAATTTTACCGGAGCTACTGAACACATAATTGCATTTCAAAGTAGAAGCAGGCAAAACATTGACAGAGCTGTTGACTCAATCTTTCAGAGTTTGATCTGCTTTATCACGTAAGAAGTCTAAAAGTGCATCCTCCATTTTAGACGCATTTCTCGCTGTTACCTGGAGCTGAATTATAATTACCTGTTGACTGTTTATTCCTGAAGAGTGTTGATTACTAATTTGATGGCTGGTGTCAGACTCAACAGGGTGCTCTTTTTATGTGTACCTAACATGCTCTTGGGAAATCAGTGGCATTCAGAATACTTAGCAAGGCTAATAATCTCTTCTTCATGTAATTAAACGGCAGACTTAGTCTCTTAGCAAGTCTACTGTCATTTTCCCCAGATTCTCAGGACATTTTCTCTTGCATTGCATGGGGATTCTGTGTGCACTCTGGTAATTAGTAAAGTGAAACTGGAACATCCCACATGCAACATAAATCATCACGCCCTGATGAGTTAAAAAGCTCCGTATCAATTGCCCTAAAAACACTTTCAAGTAGACTTTGAAACTCTAGCTACAGATTCGCATGTGAATTGGAGTGTCACATGCACAGCGAGAGGCACACTGCAATATTCTCACTAAACTTAGATGGCTATAATGTTCTACAAACTCTGAATTCTCAAGAGAAATATTTGATGCTGTATTCATTTGTCTTTAATATTCGCTGCACAAGATCTTTTTCTGGTTACATTTTATTTAAAGTGGTAAAATATCTAAGTTTGGTGATTGACTGATCTAAAACTGAACTTTATGGATGGGTGGCTGTATGGGACACACATCTTCCTGTCCACAGAATATTCATCCAGATATCTCAGAAAGGTATTTTTTGGTGAATATGAAGGCGGGCTTTTGTGTTATTTTTGGTCTCCAGCTTGTTAAGCCTTTTTAGGTCTTTGGCTGTGAAGGTGCTTAGAAAAGTCTTGTGAAAACTCTAAGTCAGGGGTCTCAAACTCCAGTCCTCGCTGTCCTGCAACTTTTAGATGTGCCTCTGCTGCACCACACCTGAATAGAATAATTAGGTCATTAACAAGGAACTTATCTACACAAGTTCTCCTTGGGTAGATAAGTTCTCCAGCGTTTTGTACCTGTGGCACATCTAAAAACTGCAGGACTGTGACCCTAGAGGCCAGGAGTTTGAGCCCCCTGCTCTAAGGACAAACACTGGAAAACCAGGATGTTCTCAAGAAACGGTCTGCTCTTTCCCTTCTTCCCTTCTTGCTCCCTCCAATCCAGTCTGCCGTCCAGGTGGACATCAATTTATATCCCTCCCCCTCCACTTCCTTCTTTGTCATGATGGAGGTTGTGTTTGACATATTCCTGCTCTTCAGAAACCATCCTGACTCTATAACTCTTCTAAAAATCTTGGAAATTTGATTTTGGCCTAGCAAATGAGGTGTTAGGTTGAAATGTTTTTCTGTGCTTGTTTTGTGACTTCCTGTCTGAGGCATCGTCAGGCTTTTAGAGTCATTTTGGTAGGTCTTCTGTTTTTGTGAATAATGGCTTTCTTCATTTTTCACTCACATCTCAAACTCAGAGAAATAGCTTTGTAACCATTTCCAGGCTCAGAGATGTTAGTGGGTTCTTTTTGGTAGTAACCAGACCTGAGTGTTGCAAGTCAAATTTAACTCAGTATTCCACAATCTGTTGTTAATTACAGTCTGTTCATGATTGAACTTTTTCACAATTGGTCAGTTTATTCTTTTATTGCAATAAGTGAAATCACGTGAAAACAGCTTTTTGTATTTGTCTTATTTGAGACAAAAATAAAAAAGATAATAAAAGCAGGTAAATCAGTTTTTAAATTCTTCTTTTATTGTTTATTTAAATTATTAATATATAACATAAGACATTAGCAAACTTGGGGCAAACTTGACTTGGTTGATTTTGGATCAGGGGGTTCTTTCTTGATCGCCTCCTCTATGATGCATAGATGTCGTCAGTTTTTTTTCCAAACAGTTTCTAAATCAGTGGAGACCTAAAATTTTGGTTCCTGAACTTCCAGTTTATTTGTTTTTTTTCACCTTTGGGCTACAATTTGGGTCCTGGTCCGGCTCAGTGTGAAGAGGTGCTGGTGAATACCACATAGCTGGTTTGAACAAAGCTGACGCCGTCTGGGTCAGTTTCTCCAGCTGAGTTTTTCCCTGGCTCCTAATTGAAGGCGAGGGGCAGCAACATCAGGCTGATGTTGTTGGAGACGATGGCGGAGCAGCAGGATCCATGACTGAAATGGACAATGGAAGTGTTGAGGTGTAACAGGAAGGCTGAAGGTCAAGAGAAGGTTGAGCGGTTTGTGGGTCTCTGGGAAGGAGAGGAAGATTCTGAATTTGTTTTTGAACTGAACGTGTTCAGTTCATTTCCCAGATACATGATCTCTGCTTGAAACCTGTGAACTTCTTTATCACTGACCATAGTTTATTATTCTTCTGATGTAGCTTGTTCCCCAGCTTTTCTCTCTGCACGTCGGTTTTCCTTATCTTGACTTTGGGATGTTTTTGTTCACTCTTCAGTAATTTCCTGTCTCCACCCTTGAAGCCTAGTGTTTTGTTTGTTCAGGTCACCACTGACCCAGAGTTTATTGGGATTTACCTCAGTGTCATGGTGGGGAAGGTTTTGTCCACACTAAAGTTAAGTCAGTTCTGGCATTAATATCCTTTCCAAATGGCTTCTGTCTCTCACCATTCTTTTAAAGGAGGAGTATTATACGTATATTCCCAGCCACATACTGCTGTTTTATAGCACAATCAGGTCACTGTTTCACCATCAGTTGATATGAATATGCTGTGTATATAAAACATGATATAAAAGAAATTTAACTTTGTTATTTGACCACTTGAAATGGGGCCTCTGCCTCTTTTAGAAATGTCTGCTCTTTCCAACAATCTGCCTTCAGCATGTCAACACAACAATGACAACTAACTGAGAAGTAGTTTGTCTGAAAAGCTCAGCAGATCACCAGGTTTGCTAATTGCTGCTGCTGCTAGTCTAGAGGAGCTGAGAGGGAATAAATCAAAGAATCAAAGCAACACTCCAAAAAATGTATGTTTTTGATGAGGGAATGACATTATAATATGATGTAAAATCTAAAAAAGTTAATTTTACACAATACCCCCCTTTAAATCATAAGTTGAATCTGAAAAAGAAGATTCAACTTCAGAAATGCAGAGAAAGACAAGGTTTTGATCTGCCTTTCTATGAATAAGTTTTGCAGATGACTGGTATGCATCATTAATGTCTGCATAAGACAAATGCAAAGATTTATAGTCTTTGATGAAACCGTTGACATTCATTTTAAATGTTAAAGTCTTACAAGAGACATGCTGTTAAAATCTCCATATATTGTCACTATTGTTATTCACAGGCTTTGGTTTCAGAGATATAATCCTGCAGTTATATGAAGCTCAACAGACTGTATTCCCGATACTATGACTGAGTGCTTGTCAGCGCTCGAAGTTCATCCATCCTATTTGCTAAAGATCTCACATTCCCCATAATAAATAATAAAAAGAGATGAATTGAACTTCCTCGTTCTCTCCCTCTATTTTTCTGCTGCTCCACATCCACAACCCCTTTTCAACTTTTTAGGGATTTGGGATTGCAATTTAGGTATTTCTTGAGCTTTTGAGGTGCTTGTAAACAACTCTCTTGTTGATAATGGCAGGTGGTAAAAAGTTTTAAAAAAGAGAAAAAAACATAACATCCAAAATCAGAATAAAAACAGCAATGCTTCAACAGAAGATGGAAAAATCTTAGTAATAAACAAAGTAACTGCATCATGCCGCCATTTTTTTGCGCTGCTATACAAGAAAGCCACTAAAAATATTGTTCATATTTAACTTAAGAATAAGAGCCTCAAGTAAGACCTTTAGAAAATCCTTCACAATTTTGTTAATTTGCATTCTCCTTCATCCTTCACTTAGAAATGAGCTTTGTTCCTGTTTCATTATGAAGAAAGTGTTGTTGGGAGATAAGTGGGTGGCCTGCATGCTGCATTACACCTAAGAGGCGGCACAGATCAGATTAGATCGCCTCATAGCAGAGAAGCGGCTTGTTGCTGTGTGTTATTATGACCAGATGCAGAAATCTGATTCAATAACACGTGGCTTTTATCAGCATCACCCTTGAGAAATATGAATTTAAAGGCTTTTTATTTCCTCCCATATCTCACAGCGCAAGTCAACAAGTGACACGCCTATCGGTGCCCGAAAGCGATTACGGTTGGGATGTTAGGATCGTCATTACAAAACAATTTCAGAGAAGAAATGTCTGTAGAACCATAAATCTGTCCTTCACTGGAGTGTGTGTGCTCTGCTTCTGCCATCTAGTGGTGACACAGGATGATACTGGTGTAATATTGTGGGTTTATTGTGGGTTTTCTGATAACATTTTAAAGATAATTTAAAGTATGTGCAGCCGTGAGATGATCAGTTTAGATATGAAAACATAATTTATTCAAACAAGGTTACATAATGAGTGCTGTCTCTACTCGGCAGTAGATACATTTTCTCACTTGCAATATTTATTTCTTTGCTACTTTAATTTTTTATATTTTTTTCTTTGTTTCATTTTTTGGGGGGCGGTTAATATTGACTGTGTTAATAAGCGGTGTGAAACAGATGTGGGCAAAAAAAACTCTAAAACTGGTTTATTAAAAATGCATGAAGAAAATTGTGCATTTATATAATCTGTTTTTTTCTTTCTTTATAACACAGATATTCAGATTTAATGCTTGTAATGCAGATAATTTACTAAATTCTACCCAACAGGCACATTATCACTCCTTAAAACTGAATATTTAAGCAGGAAATAACAACAATCTGCCTGTATGTATCTACAATTTGTTCCACTGTGTTGTTGTTTTTTCTATGGAGAAAATTAAATTATGACATGACAAAAAAACATCTTCACTTCAACTTCCAGCTTTAACTTTTGCATTATTTACTGTAGAAGGCAGATTGTGTCTCTGCGGTTTGCAGGATTACAAGCCATGGAGACTACTTTGCCATGTTTGATATAATACTGTACATTAAAAACTAATTTTCCTAAAGGTACTAATAAATGTTAAGCACCTGCTTCTTCACTTAAACAAATGGAAAAGGTTGCATAGTTGCACCATTAAAAGACATATTTCCTAGAAGATAAAAATGAGTGAGTCTTTTAGATCCTTTGTGCTGACTTTCATTATTTCAGTACTACACAATTATGGCAGACCCAAGCGCTGGCAGTAAAATCTCTTTAGGGAGAAACGTTTTAGCAAAAAATGTTCTTAAAGGATAATAAAGAAGAGAAATCTCAGCCAAATGGTTAAATCAAAGTTATCAGAGCCGTTTCAGTGGACTTTGGTTAAAACTGTGACGCTGCAGTATGTAACTTTTACAAAAATATGTTTTTTCCGTATTTGTTAAAACTGTCACCATGTCGAGACAGTTTGGTATGAGACAAATAATCTGTAAAACAATAAAACTCCTCCAGCTCCTACCTGAACTACTGTTGCTTTGTGAAGAAATTGCTCATGATCAAAAACAACTAATCAGAGCCAGGAGGAGGGGCTTAGTGCTGTCAATCAACACTACTCAATGTGTTACTGGCAGAGAATCAACTTACTGTTCCAGGAAAAACGTTTATGCGCCATCGTCAGTGGTGATGCTAACTAGCATTAGCATACGGCTATATTGTGGTGAATCAGCTGTTGCATAGCAGTATGGGATGAGCTAAAGCCCTCCTCCTGGCTCTGATTGGTTGTTTTGGATTGATTGCAAAAAAAAGAAGATAATAATAAATTCTAGGGTTTTTTTCTAGGTGATCAGTTGTAATTTTCTCCAAATACAAAGTTATTTGGAGAATACATCAATAGTATTAGTCTTTATGGGTTACTTGATGTCACTTTGTTTTTTTACCTGGAAGAGTAGAAGGACATTCCTGAGTTGCTTTTTCGTCTGTCTGCCATATTGGATTTAACAAATATTTTCTTGCACTTGCAGTGGATGGCCAGTAGTTGGCAGTGTATTGTATGATGCGCTAGTGTCCACTTCAGTGGTCTGTGTGCTTTTGTAACATAAAAATACTCAAGAAACACAAGAAAATGGCTTTTAGATAATTCTCCACTGCAGTGACTGCTATACATGAAAGGAATATACTGTCACAACATAATGATCAAGTTAGGAAATATGTAAAAAAATAAACATATTTTAGAATAGTTACAATTAAAGATTAAAGAAAATATTTCCAACAATACTAACTTATAAGCAGGTTCTGTAAGAACTGCGGTGTTTTTCTCCAGTGAGATAAAAACTTCACCATCACAACTCCGTCTGCAGCTGAGTTATTACCTCATTGGTAACACCTGTCATCATTAGCTTCACATCAACATGAGCAAAGCTGAGGGAGGCAGCCGTAATGGACTGGTTCAACTGTTTATGCAATAAATCAAGGAGCCATGAAGATGAAACAAGGTTAGATGTATTGATCTCATCCTTTTTAAATCTAGAAAGAAGTATTTTAGGATGCACTCTTCTCACTGTCTTTAGGAAACCAGCTTTATCTAATCGACAGTGAAAAATGTTTCTGATTCAAAGTCTAAAAAGTGGATGTACTTAAAAACACACTCACAGCTAGACTTATTACGGTGCGAGGCTTCAACCTTGTAACAGTTTATAGTTGAACTGAACTTGTCTTATTCTGCTCAAGCATTAACATCAGTCTAGAAAATTGAAGGTTACAGTTTACAGGACGAAACTAAAACATTTTTCATTGCTGAAGTTTTATTTCCCACTCAATGTAGACAAAATGTCAGTCATTTGGTACATCAGTGCAGCATTTTATTATTCCTTCTTCCTGGTTTCTTTAAATTTCAACAAATACTAGAAAGAATCTATTCCTCAATTGTACATTTTGAAATGTGAGGAGACTTTAAATGGTCCAAAGAAAGACAAATGGGTTCCATATCCAGAGGCAATTCCTTTCCTTTCCAGCTGAACTGATTCCTATTTCTCTCTCTTAAGCTGAGATACAAACTAGAATGACTCATTTAGACACTCTGCTGTCCAAAAAGTACATTCATAATTAATTCAGACTTTGTTATAGTCTAATAAATCATCAGGATGAGTCTCCACTAAGGGTCAGATGAGTTCAGAGTCTGGCATCTAGCACCAGCTGTACTTAAAATGTTAGAAACAGTATGAATCAAAAAGACTAGAATGGAAACTTAAACTGGAGATGTTAATTTTAGTCATCAATTTTGATTTTTTTTTTTTTTTTTTTTACAGGGAACATGTTTATCTTTACAGCTGTGATTCATTGGTGCCTCATGCTACACGACGCAACGCCAAATATGTGAGTAAAAAGCCTCGTTATTTATGTCTGACTGAATGATTTGTTGCCTCATAACAATACAAATAACATTCAGTCTCTGCACATAGTCTATATGGAAATAAATAGGTATGCCTTTTAAAACTCTTTGCTTTCTATGACCTACTTATTGTGGTGCATGAAAATGCTCTGCTCAGATTAGTTACTAAAACAGCATTGCTGTTCTAAGCCCTGAATACTGGAACATAAATAATGTGACCTCCACCTAATCTCCTGCAGGTATTAATTTTTTTATTGAACATGTCAAGAAATTCTCTGACATGTGAATCACAACAGGAAATAACTACACAGGTTGTGTTCAAAAATATTAAACATCACTAAGAGATCAGTTACGGTTTCTAACAAAAATATTTTTTTACACGGTGAATAATTTCACTAGTGGCTGCAGTAGAGTAGCAGTAACAGAGCAAACAGTCATGCATGCATCCCCCTGATTCTGACATCTATAGGTTTTTCTCTTGATTGAGTCATCATGTATAAACTGTTGTATTCTGTCATGTTATCTGTATTATAAATCATAATATAATGTAAAATATCAACGGATTTAATCTCTTTTGACTGACGGTCAGTTCTAAAAGATTAGATGACTCTTTTATTCATCAATATTCTTGTTGCCTGTCAAATATGAAGCTCCACACTAAGAAATGAATCAGTTAACTTTTTGGTAAAAAGCAATTCTCTTGTTTTCTGGGCTCTGAAGTTGCTACCGTGTAGAGTCATCACAAAAAATAGTCTTTCTATAAAAATAAGTCCTAAGAAACATGTTAGTTTGATTTATGTCAGATGTTGCGTTCAGTTTCATCTTTCCCTTTCTGATGTAATTTAACATTCAGTCATTTTACAGATGAGGACAGATGTTTTATGTGCTTGCTGCGGCCTCCATAAACATGAACAAGCTTGTAAGTTATGCCATATTTTGTTCATCCGTGATGAATGGGGATCAGTTTCCACCCTCGGCACACCTTCAAATATAACGCGGCTCCATTTTCTCAGCAGAGCAGCTTTGGTAATTAGAAAAGTAGTTACACACTTTAATTGAATCTGCCAACTGCAGAGTCTCAGGAGTCTCAGGCTGCCTGCAGAAGTAAACAGTTAGTTTTAATGGTGGATCTTCCATTACTTAAAAGCGGCATCACAGGCACAATAATTGGCTTCTTATCTTTTTAATTAAAAATATTTTTATAATGTTTACTGGAGTAAAATAAAAATAATACTTTTCCTGCTAGTTTAGTCTTCAGTTAACATCCTGCCTCGGGTTTTAGAAGAAAGCTAATTTGTGTGAAAAGCACACTGAACAAAAGTTACTGTAAATGTTGAATTATTAATAAAATTTGGGGTAAAGTTTGCACTATTTAATCTGACACTGGAATGTTTTATTGGCTTTGTATCATAGGTTTGGCTTGTTGCACTCTGGTTTGTTTTAGAAAACAAGACTCTAGTCATTCAGTCATTAAGTGCAATAACTATGTCTAGCAAACATTGATGTTTATATTATTGTTTGCACAAACGTCAGTGAATGATTAAATCAAAGAAGTAACAATGTAAATTCTTCTTCCTGTGTGACATTATACAGTTTTGCATTTTCAGTTAGATGTCACTAAATCTCTGCGTTGCACTTATAAGTTAATTGCGGTTAATATTGTCAGTATCAACCTGCAGAAACACCAAAAAGCTGACCTTTGACCTATGAGGGCAAATTTACAGTTTATGGCAAAACTATTTAGACAGTAAAGGTTGCATTTGAAGAAAGAAAGGTTAACATTGACTGGCTGTTGTTTTGTATTGAGCATTTCAAAGTCTTTGCCAGGTTTCTGTTTGTCACTCTGACATTAATCCGTCCTCGGGGCCAAATACCAGCAGAACACGGACAGAGGAGATAACTGACGGAGGGACAACTCTTAAAACCCAGAGCCAAGGACTTCTGGCAGGGTTTCTGATGCACTTGACTGCACTGGAGTCTATAATGGTGCCAAGGTAAAAGCACACATTAAACATTATGACGCTAAAATCTCTAAGGAAGCAATAACAATAATTAAAGTTTGAGTCAGCTTCCTTTATTATGGCACTTTGTACATGACAGCTTACAAAGTCAACATTCTCGGTTTAGTTCACACAGCTCAAACTCCGTCGCATGTGACAAAAACAAGTTAACAAATATGATCTGGAAAGTGTTTGATGCTCACATTCAACACAAAATGTGTTTATTCCTGATCTGCGTTGTCAGTAGGTTCAGATCTTTCAAGTTTTAATATAGTACTGGCATGCCAAAGAAAAGCTCATAGTTGCTACAAACATTCCACCCCTCTTGTCCTATTGTTTAAGCTTTGAAAAAAAAACAAAGTCCACTGACGTTCTGCATAAAAAGTTCTTCAATTCAAACATCTGTTCTCCAGCCAAAAATACAGATATATTCAAGAAACTGTACAAAATCCATTCCGATTTGCAAAACAGGGACAACATTAACGTATGTTGACACACACAGCAACATCCATCCACAGAAAATGTGTGCACAATGTTTTTACAGTCAAAATGACGAAGGTAAACAGGTTGCATTGAAGTGCTACGACGTCTTTCGTTGGCACACCAGGAGTAACATTTACAGTTTTTACATCTGAGTAAGTAAACTGTCGACATGCATTTTCTAAAACCAGCTCAGCAAAAAATATCCCTGCATTCCATCTGGATATTTCTTTAATTAGTAGCTTAGTGATTAAGCTGTATCATGACTTGTCAGATGTCTTTCTCTTCTGCAGTTTATTGTGCGACAGGCTCTTGTTCTGTACATGATGCATGAGCAGCAGGAATAAACTGGAAGCATTCAGCAGCTGCTGTTTAGTAAAGCTGTAGAACTAAAAAAGAAATCATGCTACTAAAAGCTGATATGTTACTGTAAAGTTCAACGGTGTGAGGAATAAAATTGAACTTGTGCAAATTAGGTAAATGGTACTTAAACTACAAACTTGTCAAAAAGCATTCTACATGCTGTAAACTTTAGCAGAAGAAGACTTTTAAAAGGAACTGATCTAATTTGAGATGTTTGTCTTTCAGGAAAACCGAGATATCTTCATCTGCTCTTCTGTTTGGACGGGAATTCAGTAAGTAGAAATTCTTCTGAATCTACACAATTTTAAAAAAGAGTTGGTAATTACGAAACCAAATATGCATAAACGTGACATGCAAAACTATTTATTACTTTGGGAAGTTGGGCAATCAAATGGTCAGCCTTGCTGAAGAACTGAGGTATTTCTTTGACTTCATCTGCTTGTGGTGCTGCTGTAAATTAGATGGCCCTAGTTCAGTAAACTCTTGGGTTGGCCACCAGCCTGGGGGTGTAGAGGTATTGGCTCATGAGAAAACCAGTGCAAGGATTGGCTGCATCAGAGGATTTTCCAGGGGTTTGTGGGTATTGCGTTTAGGTCCGCATCCAGCTCAGAGGCACCCAGAAGGAATCGCGCTCCAATCTTTCCAAAATGCCGCGCAGTTCAGCGCAAGCACTGGCCGAGTCCTCCTTGATGAGGACGCGGTCCACCAGGTGTCCGTACTGCTGGTCGATCTGAACGGCAGACTGACGCATTTCCTGCAGATCTTCATCCTGAGGGGAGGAAAAAATAGCAGTGGTACGTGCTCAGCAGGACTGAAATTAGACTTGTGTGACTTTAGGCTAAGTTAGGAACTTGGATTTTAAACATTCCTGCCAACGAGTGATTCAGTCAGCTGCTGAAAGTAATGAGTCGACAGAAAATCCTCTACTTATGATTAAATTAATTAATCATAAGATCTAGACTGGATTAAGCAAAGTGTGCCACGATAATGAAAGTATATAACATCTAAAAAAAATATCAAATCTTTATTTCACCAGAACAAAACAATCTTTTTCAAGGTAGTCCTGACCAAGAGTCAACAAAAAATACAATACAAACATTTTGTCACTTGAGGAGCTACTTTTAGGACCCTATGAAATCCATTTTCTTCTGCACTATTAATTTATTTGAAACAAATATAGAATTCAGAAAAATAAAGGCAAGATCCACTAACTTCAGCCCTCTACAGTTGCTTATAAAGGAACTCCTAATAAAATTAGTCTATTGTAGTTCAGGACCTTTTCTGTAGTTTAGATCTGTATTTAAATGCTTACTATTTGTACAACAAGTGTATGACTTCAACATTCTCTTGTAGATTAAAAATACCACTGCACATTTGTGTAAAACATTAAATTTGTTTTCTTTTATGCAAATCAGTCTGCTGTTTTTATTCAATTGTCAAAGTTATAAAATTTCCCTTTTGTCAGTCTAATCAAGTGAAGAATGCTGTCCAGCTTATTAAAAGGATGTCTGAATATGAGCAGTACTCACTGTAAGACGCCCGTGTTCGCCCCCTCCTGGTGAGGTGGCTGCACTGCGGCGACGCCGGCTCTCAGGAATTCGCGGTTTGACAAATATAACATATGGCTTGAACTCTCCAGTTCGTAGTCTCTTCAGCGCCTGCAGGGGAGACAGATTTACACACAGAGGTCAGGAAGAAGAGGCAGATTGGCAAAGTCGAGAGGGAAATGTCAAACTGTTTGCTGAACACATGTAACAAGACTGCAGCATGCAACTCATTTTGACATGTTATGATAGAATATTTTGGTATCTGTTCTGAACATTCAAAAATAATAAAAAAAAATGTCTTCTCACCTCAGGCTGCACATCAACTATACACATCTTATTCTTGGCTTGAACAGAGCGGATGGCCTCTATACTGGTGCCATACTGGTTTTCCTTGTACTCCCCATGCTCTATAAATCTATGGGGGGAAAAAAAGAATAGATATTGTACCCAAAGTAGATGACTCTTCTGGTTTCTTCCATTTTTATAAATTCAGATCAGTTGGACAAAGAAGTTGAAGCGAACAGCTAGGTTGAGAAAAGCTAAAAAACATTTCTTCTAAACATTAGATTGTGGTAAACTATCTTATGAACCTTTACACTGTTGCTATGTTTGCATTGGGTGGATATTAAAGAAGCCAGTGGAGGAAGTGACGCTCTGCAAATGATCGTCCTGTGAAAAACGTACCAAGTATATAAAGTCATTTTCTCAAATAACGAAATTAACAAATTCCCTTAAAAGATGGAAATGTTTTATGAATTTAAATCAAGAACATTTTATGTCTGAGTTTGTGAATAAATCAAACAAGCTGTGCTTTTAACTTGAGTTTTTTTTGAGAGACATCTCTGCAGTCACTGTTACAACACTGAAACAAACATGAACAGATTACGCCCTCTGTGCACAAAGCTAACATAACTAATCACCACACACTCATTTGCTCAAGTCGTGACCTGATTCTAAGACATATCTAATATTTCTTGACTTGTTTACATTGCAGGCTTACATCCAATCTCTGTACTGAGAAACACTGGCAGTCAGCAACTGATGTAAAAGGCAAAAATATTATTGTCTAAATGAAAACATGCTATGAATGCTATTTTTTGTCTTACTTTGAACAGAAACACTAAATCAGTACTAAATCAATTGCTCAGCAGGTTTCAGATGAGCCTCTGCTGGGAGAAGGCAGAGGATCTGCTGCAAATGTTTTAAACATACAGTATTTCAAAACATTGAGGTGGTTTAACTATGAAGCAGTTTTTATTCTTAATCCACCTCAAATGTGAACATCAAAACAGCCTGAAGGTTTATAAAATAGCATTAACCTGACAGCAGCAGCCATTCTGGGATTGGAGTTGTTAGTTTTTGGTCCCTCTTAGATCAATCAGTTTCAGCCCTTACCTAGACTTCATGGTATTCCTTAACTGTATGTTAGACATTAACTGCTTAAAAAAATGTAATAGGGACCAACTTAAAAAATAGAATCACAAATGTTTAAATAAAAATCCCCGATGCAGGAAAAACCTACTTGTTGTTTAAAGCGTCTGCATCAAACTGCTGTTTGGTGACAAAGTGATACTCCACTCCGTCCTTCTCATGAGGTTTCTTAGGCCTGGTAGTATCTGTGTTAACATTGAAAAAAGAAGAAGGAACATTTCGCTTGTCGTTTGATTCTGTTACACTGCAGAGTAAAAATGCTGACAGACTTACGTGGAACAGCTACAGCATAACGATGTGGGTTTTCAGCTATCACTCGCTGCTTCAGCTCATTGATTCGTGCCCCAAGCGAACCTTGGAGAGAGATATTGAGGAGAACATACTCTGATCATATTTGGATGTCGTAAATGAAGATTGCGTCTGCTTTTAGAGGCTCCGACTTACCGATCAGAACCACCAGCCGCGGCCTCTCACTAGACCTGTGCTGGTAGCGGGTCACCTCCTCATAGGTCAGGAAGTCCGGCTCTCCGATCTCCGAGTCCTCTCCGGACGATCCCTGCCGATCCTTACGACTCAGGCGGAAGCTTCTCCGTAAACCAGCTGGAGCAAGAATGAGCAGCTCTGCTCAGCTGGAGCACACACACCCCTCCTCACACACAGCCTGAGCATGTGCATTACGAACAATCTCAGCATCATGCATTATCAAAACATTTGTCGAGGTGCATATATGCCCGATCAGAAGAAGTTATTAATGGTGTGAATTTTGAGATTTCATGCTACAGAGAATTGTATTACATGCAACTAACAAAAACCTGCAAGTTTTGGTTTCTTGTAACAAAAACATTTCATTGACAATATTAATATTGGTCAGATTTTGTTCAGGACATGCTGCTTTGCAAGAGATTACAGTGCTGAGGCAGGACACTGAGGACAGCCTGGCCCAGGGAGACCCCGCACTGAAACACAGGGACTAACCGCAGGGTCTCCCACGGCCAGAACGGTCTGGCCCCCCTCCCCCCTTCAGATGATTGAGCCGGCCACTGTACCTGAATAAAATTCCCAGGAAAACACCTGGCCACAGGAGGGCGCCACTGCTTTACACTTAGAAGAGACTATAACCGGTGTTAGAGCATCACACAACCCAGCCTCACACCTCCACATAAAGGTGAACGAGCAACAAACGTGCCTGGTTGAGTGTGCAATGCGTCCAACGCAGGAGGGCCCTCGTGAGGGTGGGGGAGGATGTGAAGGGGAGCTGGTTCTAGGGAGGGGAGGAAAGGGTGGAGCAGCGCACTGACCACAACAACAGGGGCAGTTAGCTAGAAGCAGGGCAGAGGGAAGAGGGGGGGTTCAGGAGGATCCAAACACTGTGAGGCAAAGACAGCGGGAAGAGGAGGGAGGGTTTACGGCTTCAAGCAGGTCGACTGGAAGCACAAATATGGGTTGTTAAGGTGTTTCATGTCACAGCAAATGTGTGGCGTCAGGCTTTCAGCTGTGTTTAGGTCACGCCGTGTGCTCAGCATCATTCGGGCAGCGGGGCAGGGCGGGAGAGCAAATGACGTTCAAGTTTCAGAAGGGAGATGGAGGGAGGGGGGAGAGCTACAGAGGAGGCTAATGCATTAGCTCCACAAAATCACAGTAAGGAAAAGACTGCAACTCCATCATACATACCTATAGCCTGGCTTTCTGTTTTGAATACATGAAATGTAACAATAGTGCGTTATTTTATGGAGAAAAAAAACTAGTTTTCATTTTAGAATTTAGCCTGGTTTCCAGAAAATTAGAATATTAGTAAATGAACCATTTCTTGATTTGGCAAAAAGGGTCTGCGCTTCCCCACCTGTATCCAACCCAGGCAACTTAACCTCAGACTTAAAAGTTAGGACCCCTTGAAATGTTTTTACATTTTGTCACATTATAAACTTTTAATCAGCCTAAAAAAAAAGTCATTTTGACCCCAACCCAAAGCCCAGAGGGGAGCAGCGCACAGCCAGGCTGCAGCAGGCAAATAAAGCAGAGGAAGAGCAAGTTGGAGAAAGATGTGCACACTCTCACCTATGTACTGTCCATTGAAATAGCCCTCACAGTCACAGTCCTCTGTTGGGAGGCAAGCAAGGTAGAGAGGGGGGGTAAGCATTCTGGGTAAGAGACCTGGAAAAATTAAAGAGAGGATGGAGGGAGGGCCGAGGGTAGAGGAGAGGAGAGGAGAGGAGAGGCGAGGCCCAACAGGAAGCAGACAGGGAGACGGCAGGTGGAGAAGCAACGCTGCTGGAGGAATGATGTAGAGCTGCACCGATCTGATATCAATATTTCTATTGGTCTTGATAATGAAAAGAAATCTTGATCAGATATCATGACAATGTGCCTGATTCATAAAGGCGGATCCATTCAGTCTAATTCTAAGCTTTGTGCTCTGAGTGACGTAATTTTTTATTTTTAATTTCACTTTTCTGAACCATTTCAAAGATTTGTTGCAGTTTTTTACTTGTTTGACCAAAGTAGTCAACCTGTTGTTTTTGTCAACAGTTTCAGTTTCTTATTTGTTTTACATTGGATGTTTTTTTTTACTCCTAACTGAACAAATTAAAGCTGTGTTGTTTTTACATCTTTGACCCAGCTGTTGATTTATGTAAGTGTGCTGTACCGTTGCTGAATTGTCACACAAATGTATATTTCACTACATTTATGTCTGTGTTTAAAAAAAGAAACGTTTTAAGTCGATTCAGCAACGTTTTTCTCCATTGGCCAATACTAAACTGAAAATACTAAAAGTAGATCGGTGCATCCCTAGTTTAAGCTTGTTGCCTTTTCCTCATAAAATCTATACAAAACTCAACATTATTTACTGGAATTTTTTTTCTATCTACGAGAGTTTAGAAAACATAAAAAAGCTGAACACATGTTGCAAAATGGAAAATAAGAGAGTATTACTCAAAAGAGAACAGAATCTATTTTTGCCTATCAGCCTTTAACTTGGTTGAGCTCATGTCTCCAGTGATGCTTCTCTACCTGTGCTTCACCTGCTGCAGTAAACACAAGAATCTGCCCTGATGCTCCAGCAGCAGGAGGGGAGGAAATAAGCTCCAAGCTGCAGAAATCCCAACGCCTTTCACCCACACACACACACACACACACACCCACACTCAACCTTTAAGGCCTCATGATCTGTATACATGTTGTGGATGGATGAGAGTGTGGCTGCACATTCACCCACCTTTGTCGCATCCTTCAGCTGATGCAGAATGCAGCAAAGAAGAATAAACAGGATTAAAGAAGGAAAAAGAACCAGATTTTATATACATGACAGCTGATAATGGGGACAGGGTTGAATGAGCTTCAAATACGGCACTAGGATGACATCAGAGACGAGAAGGGAAACACTAATTTTAAAAGCTTATGTCAGGGTTTGGTTGGATAAACTGAGCAGGAGGACTGGAGAGTCCCTGCAGGTTTGCTGCTGCTGCTGCTGCTGCGGCTTAAAGTAGAACAGTGAGCTGCATCCTGCTAAGCTCCTGCCTTCCTGCGGCCCAGGCCTAATCGGATGGCATACAGTTAATGCACCACAAAACAGCCTCTCAATGTTTGCATGTTGTGTACTGCATCAGGTGAGAAGTGTGGTATATTATTGATGCAGGGAACAGCTGCTGTTTTGCTGTCTGGAACAGCTTGGACTTGGCCAGATGAAGTGAACATTAAAGAGATTAATTCATATCTGAGATCCCTCCCCTCCTCCTCTACCTCATCCCTTTAAAAACATGCCTGCACCAAGGGATGAACAGTGAATGCTAATGGATCCAGGAACAAAGCTAGAAGAATGCCAATAAAAATCAATGAAGGTGAATAAATATCTGTTAAAGACATATTATTACATTAGTGACAACAGAAGACCGGTGGGGGCAGCTGGTTGTAAACTGGGATTACGTAAAAATGTAGACTGCGAGGTGAAATCCTGAGAAGCAGAAACTTACAAGCAGGCTTTTTAGGGGATTTTGGATTCGGTAGTGTGCCCATTTTCATCCTGTAGGCCAGCCGCCTGGAGGGATGTGCAGCATAGAGCCAGAGAGGATAAAAGCAGGCGGAGAATCATCAGGGCAGAGACGAGAGTAAGCAGAAAGTAAGAGGGGATTGTCAAGAATACAAGACAGAGCAAACATTGACAGATTATGACACAAAGGATTACCAGATTCAGTAACACAAGACAGCTGTATGTAATGTTTAGCAGTTAAATAGAACTAGGACAAAGCCATGTTTTTTATTTTTTCATGTTTTGCATGCGTGGAGCCTTATATCCTTTTAATCTTTTGAAGCTTTCTAGAAGTTTAACTTTGGAGTTTGGCTGATCCATAAATTTCCAATATTTACACAAACTATTATTTTTATTGTTCTCACTGTCGGTGTTTTAGTCTCTATATCATGAGGTTTATGCTTTTTTAAGACAACGGTGTTTAGATCTTTGCTTTATGACAGTTCAGTTAATGAAATGTACTGTCTTGTAGCTCAGCAGTTTAAAGTTTTTACTCCTAAAAATAATTTTAATTTCATTAACTTGAATGACATGTCAGACAAAGATTCAGAATCAGCAATAATCTCAAAAGACTGTTTAGTATTTGGGACAAAAATCTTAATTTTGACATTCCTACCAAATATATCCCAGACATTTATGTCCTCTACTTGTCAACTGTCCTCATGTTTTTTTAAACAGAAAAAATAGTGAGAAAACTACCAAAGTCTAAAGAAAAACTTTCAGATAACATAAAAAATCATTTTTGGGGGGCTCTTTAACAAAATATAATTTGTCTTTATGTCCTTGTAGATACTGCTGATCATCTGTCAGTACGAGTATTTCAGCAAAAGTCGAGTATTTCCTCAAACAGAGAAATGCGCTCTAAAACCCACTCAGTGATTTCCTATTACAAATCAAAGCTTATGCCAGTATTCTCGTTGTTTAATCCCTAAGATTAATGTAAACTCCACATATGTGCATTTTCTTCTCCACATTCCTGTTGGTTGTTAATCCAGCCATGGCTGCAGTTTGGCAGCCACCTCCCAGCTGAGATCATCTCACTGGTGGATTATGACACTCAGTATCAGCATGTGCCCGTTCAACGCTGTATTTCTGCTTATTTTTTTCCCCCACTTCTCTGATGCTCCATCTAATCACAGCTGACCTCTGTCAGTGGAACGCATGAACGTGGATTTGAAGGGATGAATGAAATAAACGGGTGATGTCCGGGTGAATCCGTCAGCGCTGGAGCTGCTGGACGTTCTCACCTCTCCTGGAACTGTTTGGACGGGATGAGTCCGGCCCGCAGGTTGCTGTCTCCCACGCGTTTGGCCTGCCACCACGTGGGGTCGTCCTGCGTCACAACCTGCAGGATGTCGCCCCGTTTGAAGGGAAGTCCCGCTTCCTGGCAGGGGGTGGCCTTGTCTTCCAGAGGGGTGTAGTCAAACAAGGCTCTCATGTAAACCTGTGGTAGAAAATCACAGAACAGTTTTAATGAGCCCAGGTGTTTTTAAGTGGTCCTAATAAACAGTGTATTATAAATAAAAGTACATGCAGATCCAGTTGGACATGTTTTCATCTCACCTTGCTCTCCCTCAGTCTGTCCTCCTCTTTGATGGCTGGGATTATCTTTAGCGTGATGGAGCCCTGGGACTGGGACTAAGTCACAAAATAGGAGGGTTAGAACTGCAGCTGGATGCTCAAGACAGAAAAACATGAAGTTTAGTTGTAATTTATTATTTTGGATCAAAATATAGGGTCAATATACTTTTAGTGACGTATCTATAATTCCTAACAGTGACGTTTTACAAAGAAATTCTATCTTTATTTTGATTTTCTCTGTAATTTGTACTTGTTATATAAAGTACTTATGGTAAATAATTGAAAGCAGTAACTTCCTGCCTGAATTCAACTTCCTTGGTGAAAATTTTCACAAGAATGTATAATATTATGTGTGGTCTTCTTACCAACAGCTGACTGATCTCGTCGGGTCTTTTGTGGATCACTGAAACTCCATTGACTTCCCTGAGTTCATCTCCTACATGGACCAGACCTGTAAGAGGCAGAAATGGGTTAAAAAATAATAATAATAATAAAAAACAGTCCCAGGGAGCTTCCAGTGTCGTTCATGTTGAGTCGTATCCTAACGTCTGTCTGGTTGTCACAGCAACAGACTCCGGTGGTTTCTATCCTCCACATGAGATCTTTTGAGCTGCAGCCACAACAATGAAACCAAATCTGAGAGAAGATCAATATTCCCTCTGGTTAAAGAGGCTCAGAGAACACATTATTATACAGTCACACATGTATTATGTATGTATTCAGCAGGCAACACTCCTCAGCTCCTTTCTTAACACTAGCAACACGTTTTTAATCCTGGAAGAATTCAAGAGGATATTAAAATTTTATGGATATGGGAACTAATTGGTTGATGCACCCAGCATGCACTTGGGTCTGGCTGATATTTCATAAAGATCTTTTTAAGTGTGTATTGCGTGATGGATTCTGACTCATGGAGCGCTTTGTGTTTCAGCTACAGCTGCAGAACCTCTCATGTTTCTCCTGCTGCAGCATTTCTCTCCTTCCAACTTTGATCATTCTGTCTTTACAGAAACCAGCTTCTTGTTTTTCAGCCCTTATATTTCTGCATATTTGTTTTTTTTCTTCTCTATTTCATTTTCTGTAAATAGAGAAATAAATAGTAAATAGAGTATTTCCCTGCTGATCAGAAACTCTGATCATCATCCTGCTTGAAGGGAGGCTCAGATACACAAGTACAGCTTTTATTTTGCATGTAATTTTTATTTATTGCTGTTTTTAGAATTTAAAACAAAAAAAATCCATCTCAGTATTTTGAAAGGAAGCATCTTTAAAACACACAGAGGAGCCTCATCTGTGCTTGGAAAATATGCCAAGCACTGACTCTTTTACATAGTGTTTTCAGGAAAACTTGCCAAATAAACCCTGAAAACTGAAAAAAAAAAAAATATATATATATATATATATATATATATATTTATTTATTTTTCGGTTGAATTTCTCATTTTCAGTCCCATTTGATTTAGTCAGTTCTATCGAGCTCACAGAAAGTGAAAAGGTTTAGAGACCAGACATTTGAGGAAAAAACTCGGAGGATTTGACAAACTAAGCAAAATAAACATGGATCAATAACAGCTCAGATTACTGAGCCTCATGCACAATCTTGTTCTATTTCTCGAAACAGTGCAATCTACTCTTCTGAACAGCAGGAACATTTTTAATCTGTGATTGAACCACAAAAACATTTGAGTGTCTGTGTCCCTTTTTCCCTGCTCAGCAGCTACATTTGCATTAATGCTGTGAGTTTATTTGATATTTAAAAACATACATGTGTTTCATAGTTTCTTTGTCAAGATAAAATAATTTACTGATTCAAGATAAACAGGAAAAAAGTTGAATTTCAACATAAACACAACAAAAAGCACAATAAGTTATTAAATGTCAAAAGAAAACTTGAAATCTTTACGTACCGCTTCGATCTGCAGCACCTCCTCTCATAATCCGCGCCACGATCACAACTCCTGTTGCCTCATCCCGTCTGATCGTTGCTCCCTGACAAGGAAACAAACGTTGACAGAAGGAAGCACCTTTCAGGTTCTTCATCCTGTTGCAACTCACCAGAGGCTCCTTGTTCTTCACCAGTCTGACAATCTTCACAGACTCCTCATCCAGCTCGTCCTCGAAGTCATCGGGCAGCGGAGGGAGCACGGGGTCAAAGTTCTTCTGGGCCACGGTGTCATGCACTGAGAGGACAGCCTGATGGGATTAAAAAAAGAGAATAAACTCCTGCTGCTGAAATAAACTAAAAGAAAGGTTATTTTAAAGGGGCAGTTTTCTAGGCACATAGTGCAATTTGCAAGTAAGTGTGTTACCTTCAGGTGTTGTAAGAATGTTATACATACAGAAAAAATGAAGAGTCCACTGCATTGAAAATCTCATGGTTATTCCACCAAATATAATTTCTGAACTCTTCCTGAGTTAAAACATTAGTGTTGTTGTTGTTTTAAATGAACATAAACTTGTTTTCTTTGCATTATTTGAGGTCTAAAAGGACTGCATCTTTTTCACTATTTTCACCATTTCTCATTTTATGCTAATAAATACTAAAGTTTTGCTTGGAATTTCAGAGACATGTTGTCAGTAGTTCATAGAATAAAAGAACAATGTTCATTTTACTCAAACATATACCTATAAAAAGTAAAGTATCAGAGAAACTCATAATTTTATGTTTTCTCTTAATTTTTTTCCAGAGCTGTATATCAAATATGACTTGAAAGAAATTTGACTTTATAATTTACAGCCTTAAAATTGGGCATTTGTCTCTTTAACATTAATAGGATTAATGTTAAATGAATAACAAATTATTCATTTGTCCACAAAGGGATATTTCAGAGTTTTGAAACCTTACAGAAGGATCACGGACTGGAAAAAGATGATTTTTTTTAGGTACCTGCAGGTGAGACATTATTTTAATAGAAATTTTAAAGAGGTGTTGAAAAAAAGTGATTCAAATTTCATGTGGGTATTTCTATCACTAATTAAACCCAGATCAGACAGCAGAATTATCTCTAAATTATATAATGCCATACAGCTATCTAAACATGAGAATACAGAATACATAAAGAGAAAATGGAAAAAGGAAATGAAGGTAATCATCTCACAAGAAGGCTGGGAGGAAATATGTCAACTGCAGTGGGTCTCGACTGGATCAAACACATGGCGGGAGTTTTGCTGGAAAAACATCGCACGATTTTTTTGTTACACCCATTCAGAGACGATATCAAAGCGACGGGGACGCCTGCTGGAGACTCTGCAGGTCTAAGGGAGCCAAGCACTTCCATGTTTTTTGGGACTGCCAGGTAATAAAACCATATTGGGAAGAATTCCACAAACATATTGAAAATATATTCAATGTAAACATTCCATTCAAATGTGAAACGTTGTACTTGGGCAACTTACAATTGGACACATGGACCAATAAAGACCAAAAACTGCTGGCTATACTACTGGTAGCCAGTAAGAAAGCCATCACAAGGAAATGGCTAAAACCAGACCCACCCACTATCGATGAATGGATGTAAACTGTTTACCAGATTTATGCTATGGAAAAGATTTCTTTTTCCCTCCAAGTTGAAAAAGGAACATTTTATAAGACCTGGACCAAATGGACTGAGTATGTAAAACCGATTAGATCTGACTTCATTTGATTGTTCTTGTGAATTATGTGCCCTGCCCTTGTATGTTCTTGTGGTTTTTATTGCTTGAGGTGGTGCAATCTCCATTATTGTTAAATTCTGTTCATTTTTGTTATCGTTCACAACTAAAATAGTAATAGTCTGTAAAAGAAAATACCAGAAAGGCAGTATGGACAAAAGCACTTGGACTTCCCACTTATATCCTCATGTACGATCTTAAATGGGTAAAGCTGTAATTAACGAATGTGATGGAAATCTGTCTAAATAAAAAAATAATTACAAAAAAACCCTCCTGCTTTTTCTGAAACTCCGCCCTCTGGAAGTCATCTCAACGTCATCCTATTTTAACTCTTGAACAACATTTTTACCAGCGTTGCACTAAGAAGTAGCTGGTATAATGAGTTCTGCAGGTGTTTGCTAATTGCTCCTGGCTAGTTTGAAGGAACTGAGTAGTGGAGTTGTGGGAGAGAGCTGCTCTGTGAGGTGGAAGCTCTGAAGCTTGAAAGCCTCAGCTCTAAGGAGGAGCTGCGTCTTGAAGGTGGAGCTAAGGTCCACCCAGATGTATTGCGCAGCTGAATGGTGAGATTAAAGGATTCCTCAAACATGCATGAAAGAATCAAAGCAACACTCCAGGTATGTTTTTGATGTGGGAATAACTTTACAACATTATGTAAGATTCAAAAAAGTCACTTTTACATAATACTGCCCCTTTGGATGTGTAAAAATGTAAAGTTACTGCTTTAGTTGCAGGTCCTTAAAAGAAGTTTCTTAAAATGGTAGCACAGTTGTTGGGATTTGAAAACAGAAGCTGCTGGTTGTGTGTTTACCTTCAGATGTGGTGACATCAGCAGGTGCAGCAGTTCCTTCTCCTCTGTGCTCATTGGTCCAGTCTGCAGCTCCTCTGCCACCTGAGAAATTCCCAAAAACCTTTAAATCAGGTGTTGTAAGAGCTGAACACAAACGATGTTTCACTCAGCTTACTGTGGAGTAATTAGAGACTGCTACACAGACAAACAGACGGAAAGAGGAGTAGCAAATAACTGGGGTCAGCACTTTCCTCCCACTGACGTGAGCAAGAGAGGAGCAGGATGTTAGGCTTCATTAGAGGAGCGTCAGGATGATTCAGCACATTTGGCAACATTAAAATTCATTTTTGAAACTTGCACTGTTTCTCCACAAGAGCTAACTCACAGAGGCTGAAAGCTGCGCTCAAGTGGGGAAATTATTTATGGAGTGTGTGAGATGAGCTTACATTTTCAGCCAGAGAGGAAGCGCTGTGGAGCACCGGCGTGGGGCTTTGCCTCTCGTACTGTCTCAACTTCTCGTGAATCTGGACAGAAAAATATTTCCAGAGATTATTTCAGCAAGGCTGTGGGTTAAACTCTGATTGGCTATGGCACCCAGTCTAATTTAAACAAAGATGGGTAAAATATATTATTACAGAAGACACACCAGAAATTATGGAACAGATAACATTTGAACAATATCAAACTACCAGTTTTATGTAGCTTAGGAAAAAACCTAGCACACCCTCTTTCCACATTTTGGAAGCTGATGAGTCCCATTTGGAAAGCTTAAAGCTGAAAACACTCATAAACCTATCGGCTGGGAAGTTACTAAAGGAAAGAGCTTCAATATTTTTTGTCCACCCTTTGGGGAAAAAATACTATTCCACTGGTCACCGCTTCGGACATATAAACCACAAACCATCAGTCCGATAGTGAAAATGAGGATTTTATCTGTTCAGGAGAAATAACTTTTCAACCCTGCAGGTCCTTTTTCCTTTAAAGTTAATAAAAGTGAACTATGTGGGAAAGAAAAAGGTAATATTGTGAAATAAGAATCAGTATTTTTCTTGTGCTCTTTGGGAAAAACAACAAACTATTTTTATGTGTTGGGAGCTCCATAACTCCCAACATGTCCTCTTGACGACAGGAGTGTTATTAGACAACAACAGTATTGGTAAGGAATTAAACACAGTACATTCAGGAATGTTTGAGAACACATTAGTTCAAAAAAGTATTTGGACAAAATATCAAAAGTAATTTAAGGACTTTCATAGTTATTTACTCGGCAGGTTTTGCTCTCAACTCAAAAAGTAGTTTGTATAACATTAAATTTGCATTTACTGATTTTTTTCTAACATTTTTCTACAGATTTTCTGCCCCTCTTATAAATGTGTTCCACATTCAAAACTAAACTCTATCATAAAAAAGGAAATTGTCTGCTTTCCTATTGAATTCATGGAGTAAATCACAGACCTCCTCATCACATTCTTCTTGTTAGTGTTTCTAAGCCATTTTCATCTTGTTAGATTAATTTTATTGGCTCTGTTTTACATAAAAAGTAGTTGCTTTTTTTTTAATGAATGGTTACCAGTGCAGCTTCTGTTGCTGCAGCAGTATCAGATCATTGGTGGGTAAATTCATGATTTTGGAAATGTAATGATACCAATATGAAAGACACAGAATCAGAGAAACGCCGGCATTATGGCTGACGCGGCCCCGGGTCTGTCGCCAGGTCTTCTCAGGTCTCCAGAGAACATAACCCTCAGGATTACTTTCTACTCATGGCGGATCTAATTTTAGCTTTGGAAAACTCCTGGGATTTGAGGACCTCAAACAGCTGAATAAAACATTTTCACTGACGTAGATTCTCCTGACAGATGTTTCCTTCCTCTCAGTAATACCTGACTCAATGGACAAACTTGCACTTTCAGTCTACATTACATAGGACTGTGATCTAGAAGGACCATGCATTGAAAATAAACTTTTTAAAGAAAATTAATGAGATGGTATTTTAATTCAAAGCAAAAATAAAACAATACTATCTTTTTCAGGAGAATTTCTCACCTTCATGAGGTATCCCAAACTCCTCTCACTGAAGACGTCTTTGAGGAAGACCATGTCCTCTTTGTGGTTGGCATCGGGCCGCAACTGAGAGGTCAGCAGGGCCAGCGTTTCATGCAGTCCTGTGGAGAACAGAAACACATTGTGGACATGAACCCAAACAGACGGAGCACAGTACGGCACACCGGCTGTCGTCTTACCCGCTCCTGCTGTGAGAACCGGCATGACTTCTTTCATGTGTCAGTGAGGTGAGGAGGGGAAACCTGAGGGGAGGGAAGAGGAAAATATTAATCAACTTTTGTCTCACTCACACCTCCTTTGCATAACATTTAATTCATGTGCACTGACATTAGAGACCTGTTTCTCATATCTTCTCTCCTTGTATGCTTTAGTTTTCCTTCCACTTCATCTGTAAAGATTTAGCAGTGGATGCTTACAGATAAAACTTGCTTTTGGTGCCATTAATCACAGACACTAATGCAAAGCTCTTTCAGCTTTTTCTGGAGTTAAAAACCTTTATAAAGCAATCACAGTCGTACACCTGAAAGGAAAGCTCCTGATTGGACAGAAAGGAGACTCAGTCTGCCTACAGAACGCATCATCTTTACTGTATGAGGGAGATATGCTAGGAATGTGCTTCACCTCAAAGATTCAGTATGAAAAGTTCATTGCAAAACCACAAAATCTTACCTAGTATGTTTGGTCAAGTTTGTAGTGCAAATATTTTAATTCAATCAATCAATATAATAATCATAAATTCAAGCCAAATGAGTTTTATTATGTTGTAGAAACCACATATTTCTAAATAAAAAAAGACAGTTAGGAAACAACATGAGAAAAATACTGAAGTAGTGTCTGGATATCAGCCAGGGAATTAAAGCTTGGGTACAAACAAATCCTTTAAATGGATCATATAAGCAAACACTGACAAATTAGCTGCAAAGAGGCTTAAGGACAACAAAGTTTATATTTTGGAGAGGCCAGCACAAGTCTGATTTAAAGGGGCAGTGTTATGTGCCACTTTACAGCACAATTAGCTAAGAATGTTACTTGTATTTGTAATAAAAATGCTGTATATACCAAGCAAAACTTAAAATAAATTTAAACTTCACAATTTAATGCTTGAAAATTGGCCGTGGGGCAGACTGACAGGAGCGAGACTGCTGTTCGACCGTGTCCTCTGATCACCTCACCTGCAGCCAAAGTAGGTGAAGGACACAACGGCACAGTGACAGACAGATGGAGCGTGGGTTTGAACCAGCAACCCAGCGGGTACAGGATGTACTCCTACAGCCACAGCGGCTTCCTCCCATTTCTTTGTTTAGCAGCTAAAAATGCATAAAACTTTCTGCAAAGATTCAAAGTTTAGAAAGTAGTTGATATATTTTATTGCAAAAGCCAATGCAGCTCCTGAACTGAATGAGTTTCACTAAGAAACATGAAATGGTCATAATATCTGTTCTTAAATGTACCTGCAGGACCTTCAACACAAACTTTTTTGTAGTGTCATAAACCAGGACAGATCTAAGTGTGTTACCAGAGCAGAGTTGTATTCTTAGGGCCTTTAACCTAAAAACATCAACATGGATATGCAGCACAGCATGTTGAGGTATGCTGATACTTTACAGGCAGCTTATCTACATCAGGATTAAAGCTGCTATTAAGCACAATACAGCTGGCATCTGTGATTCTCATGTCATGTTTGGACAGAAATCCACATCTACTCAATTCAAGTATTTACAGTATCAATATCAATTCAACGCAACATTAACTATTCAAATTGTTCAAGGCGTGAAGAAGAATAAAAATGCATTTCAGGGAAACTGCCTTATTTCCAGTTTTATTTTTGGCTTGGTTCTGGATTGAGGTTAAATTTGCTTAAAATCATTTTGTCTAAATTGCCTGAAGTTAGGAGAAAGTAAATATATATATATATATAAGCAGAAGGAGCAGCATTGTTGTCATGTTGTGCGGAAAGCGGAGTGTCGGAAAAGAGCAGGAGCTTCTTAAAGAGACAGAGGCCCAATTTAATGGTGTCCAATAGTGAAGTCAAATTTCTTCTAAGTCATGTGTGACATAAATAATTTTTAGAACAGCTGAAGGCAACATAGCTACACGATTGTGCTATAAAATGGCACCATGCGCCTGGAAAATACACAATGCAGCCAATTTAATTAAAGCATGACGTTTTACATTGCAGAGAACCTCCCAGTAAAAAGGGCGATTAATCATATGATTATGAGCAAGATTTACATACATCATGCTCACGTTTGTGTCTTTCATAAGGTTTTATTGCTGCCAAAATTATTCTATTTAAAAGTAGAAAAAGCATATGCATTAAGATATATAAATGTTTTCCTGTGATTTAAACTGTAACAGGAAGAGGAGGAAGAAGCTCCTTCCTCATCAGCCATATTGTCAGCTCTTGAACACCAGACAGATTTATGTTTCCCTCTGTCAACTTCACTACTTTGCAGAGTCTTTTATAGATTTTAGTCTCACTTTCATCAGTGATTAGAAGTATCTCTCTGCGAGTGATCATCATTTAATCATGTCTTTAATTACAACTTAAAATGTCTGAAGCTTGAAGAAGACAAATCCAGAAAAGAAAAAAAAAAGTTTCTTATTGTAAATTTAATGAGCTGGAATCTGGGGTTCACTAATATTTCTGAATAATTAATGTTTCTATGGATGTGTTTTCTTTGAACAATCAAAATAGAGTCACAGCTCACTATGCTGCTGCTGAGTTCATTCTGGGACAAAGACAACAGCAACAATGCTGCTGCCAAATCAGTGTGATGAGGTCACCGTGGGAACAACTAAACGAGAGCCATGGGAGGGAAGTGATGTAGATAAATTAAAAACAGAGGATCAACAAACTATTCTTCTAAATCACGGGTGTCAAACTCCAGTCCTCGAGGGCCGCTGTCCTACAGTTTTTAAATGTGCCACAGGTACAAAACACTGGGATGAAATGGCTTAATTACCTCCTCCTTGTGTAGATCTGTTCTCCAGAGCCTTGCTAACGACCTAATTATTCCATTCAGGTGTGGTGCAGCAGAGGCACATCTAAAAGTTGCAGGACACCGGCCCTTGAGGACTGGAGTTTGACACCCCTGTTCTAAATGAATGCTTTTAAAAGTTTTCTTGTAAACTCTGTCTTTAAATATCCTTTTCAGGAAATACCCTGTGTGCCACAACGTAAGCCTTTCAACAGTTAAACTAATTATTTCTTACATGCACTGTCGTTACTGAAAAATAAACTGACTTTACATCAAAATAAGCATCCTGAAATTAATCCAATTCCTTTCATATGAAATGGGAGGATCTCTAGTATAAATTTTAAAAGTTTAAGGCTGTTATTGTGTCATTTGAAGGAAGCTATTCTTAAAAACAGGAAAAACAAAACAGGCAGACTAATCAGTGATGGAAAGAAACTTTCCTCAATATGACCGTCGTGTGGCACACCGGGACTACAAATTACTGCTTCACTCTTTAAATGATATCATCCTTTTTCACACTTTGTTTCCATATATGCCTTGTGCCAATTGGTGAAAAAAATATTCATTCTGAAATTAGTTATTTTAATTTTATGAGTGAAATTTTATTTATTTTACAGATGCCGTCAGCAAAATGTGAACAACTTAGTTGCTCTGCAAAACAACTTTTATTTTTATCTCACTTAAGAAAATCAAAATAAAACCTCTACTGAAAAATATGCTTGAAAGCAGAGTCTATGTCTAAAAAGTAGTCAAATATCCAGTCATAATTACGTCAGAAGGTTGTTCACGGCAACAAAAAGACATGCAGTTGAGGTGCAGCTGTGCCCACATTTATATTTGAGCCTGTACATATAAATTTGAACATGCATTAATTAGAGGAATATTAAACAAATTAAACCCTTTTGCATTTTATGATGCTCAAATACACGAATAGTCCAATATTGATGTTCGTATCCATGGATACAAACCTCTAACCAAAACAGTATGCAACTTGCCCAGTTTATCCCACAGTATATATATATTAAAATGTATGCTTACTGATTTGAACAATGTTTTCTCAGCTTGGCTGTTGTGAATCTTTGAAGTCATACAGGATTCAGTCTAGGTTTCCACGCTCCGTCACATCAGAATGATTACCAACATCAAAGCAACAGACGTCACTGATCCAGAAATAAACTGAAAGATGATGCTTTTTGGATTTTGTTCCCATCAAAAATGATGTTTCTGCCTCTAATCTAGTTAAAGGCTTATCTGCAGCTCATGCTAACATGAGAAAGCTCAGAAGTCCAATGATTAGATAACAGCCTTTATCAAACGTCAGGACTTCTCTGAAAAATTTAGCTAAATGCAGATGAATCACACGCTACATCCATTTCTCTGACATTTGTTCTCCATTTTACACCAAGACATTTACATAGTTTTCAGGCAAAACTAGGTTATGTTCTACGCACACTACTATGTAAAAGGATTTCTCAGTTATACACTATTAACACAATTAACGAAGGCAGTTAATTGTTTTTAAGATGGGGACAAGTTGTAGCTTTTTTCCTTGAAGAAAATAATCATTTAAAAATGCCCTTTTTTATTTACTTTATGATGTGAACATTTGTTTGGTACAAAACATTTAAGTGAGATCAAAAAAATTAAAACAACAGAAATCTGGATTTAAGTGCTACAAATACTTCACAGCACTGTTTGGTGGTGGGCACATTTCCACTGATCCACTAATAGCTGGGCTAATTTTTCAGCTAATACGTTATCGTTTTTGCTAACTTCAAAAACGGTTAGCACACTTAGCTTCTCCCAAATTAATTTTCCCAGATAAATTCTAGCCTGATTAATTAACGTTTAGTTTAACAAAATTCAACATCTCCGTTGAAGTTAGTAATCAACTGTTAAAAATTCTTCGAATAGTTAGACGGTTTCTCAAACAATAAGCAGAGGAAAAAATAAAACATGGACAAAGAGAACAAGATAAACGAATACAATATCTAGGGGCACTTATAGAACATAGAAATTTTAATTTCAGAATTAAATTGGTGCTCGAGGATTGTTGTCTGTCAAGGACAGTTATAATTTCAATTGAAGTTAGCGCTTTAGCATTAGCTTCTGCTAAATGCTGTGTTGTTTGTTTAGCAGAACTAATGTTTATGAATAGTGCTCTAGAGTTAGCACAACTTTTCAGTTTGTTTGTAGCACTGCTGTTAGGAATCAAACAGGAAGTTCATAACTACGAATTATCATGTCGATGAAACAAAGAAACCTAGAAAAAATACAAAAGTAGGTTGTTTTTAAACTTGACACCTATTATTTCCAAGCAAATACATTTACACAATTCCTTTCTCTGCTTCTTTGATTTAACCAATAAACATGCTTCTGTTGTATATAAAATCAGTCTGAGGCTGGAGGAAAATAACTTGTGCAGAATGGGGTTAAATCACAGCAGTTGGTCTCAAACTAGCATCAGTAATTTCAAGGTGGGGGATGTTGAAATCAGTACAGGACAGACAGCTGACCGTTCATGTATTTCTGTTTGCTGGAGTGAATCATCAGCCTGTAATGCAGCTTGTTGTTGTTATGTGCTGCTAATATGCCCCTCTCTGTGTATATCTAAATATGCTAGTAACACAAACTGTGCCATCTGGAGTGTCTGCTATGCTGCTGGTGCATATGTTCAGGAATTATTACAGACATCCTCTTAAAATTTATTCTTATTGGCGGTGCAGAGTCTGGTTTTCTGTGAAAACTCCTCAGCACGAGGACAGAAACAACAAATGCTCAGTCACGCTGTTATACTGAGGATATAAACAACACAATTTGATAATATACTCAGCATCTCAGTTTCAGCCACCAAACAACGGCTGTAAACAAGAACAAAAGGAAAGTGGGTGATGAGTATCCACACATGGATAAATCTGATAGTGACAACATCTCGGTCTGCTCGTGATTGAGCATCTTTGCTGGTCTCTTTCACATACAGCTAATCCATTGCCCTGACAGGAACGGGAGGCAGCACTAAGCATGTCTGGCCACCATCCAACATGCATTTTACACACATACACACATTTCCTCACTCATCTGCAGCCACGAAAGCCTCCCATCATCTAATCTCATCTCGCAGAGGGTGTGACCAGACCCAAACTTATATCATCTCCAACATGGAGGGAAACTACTGATGCTGACAGCTGTCTCTCCTGTACAGATGCTGAAAGGGTTACACTCCCTCCTCACCCCCCATCCCATCGTTTCCATGCAGAAAAGCAGAGGCAGATGTTATTTTTTTCTTCCTGTTTCCACTGGTTTTCCTCACAGATCTCTGTTTCTACTTCCTCTTATCTGTAGAGTGTAATGCTGCTCTCCCTCTCTTGCTCCCTCCCGCTCTTCTCCATCTCTCTGCAGTGCTACTGCACTCTGCTCTCTCCACACACAGCGTGCCGTCAGCTGGCAGACGGAGGAAGAAAGGGGGGGGGAAACGCTCACTGAATGGAAGATACACCCAGCCTAGTCGGGCAGCTGATGCTTTGTGTTCACACTGAAAACAAGCAAATGCTGACAGAAAATGCAGCCTTCTTACCTTCTCTTCTCTCCGGATCTCCACCTCCCTGCCTGTGTTTTGTGTCGCTCCTGTGACTGCAGCCACAGTTTCTCTCGTTCCAGGTTCTCCTCCTGCTTACTTCTTCCTCCTCCTCCTCCTCCTCTTGTGGCTGCTGCTTTCACTAACCTGCTGCTGAGTGGCTGCTCCCTCCTTCCCTTTTTCTCTCTCCTCTTTGCCTCTCAGCCCCTCCCACCTCTCCTCCCTTTTCATGTCTGATGTTCTCTGTTCACAAAACCAGAGGAAAAAGCCAAATAGCGCATCAGAAGTCCTGAAGATTATCCTTCATATTAATGTTAAAAATAGATTCAGTGTTGATAAATGCCACATCGATGTCTAGATCTCAGAGAGACAGGGTTTCAACCACAAATCAAACAAACATGCAACAATATGACCTTAGTCAGTTAAAACTGGTAATAAAATGGTACCAAATAGTAGCTGAATGTGACGGTTTTTAAGCTGAAGCTGAAAATGATGTGCAGAGAAAAAAAGAAGCCATTTTGTTGAAAAGAAAGAAAAAGGAAAGTGATAGTAGAATTGGACTTTTTGGCACTTTGCAGTTCAATTGAAACCAAATATGAAAATACACTGCATAAAGACGAGAGCATTTTTTTCCTCACCCTTTGAAATTCAATGAGATCAGACATTTCCTGTTTTTGGTCAGTTTGGATTGCCAAAATTATTTCTATTTGTTAAATACCAGAATCCTGAATTCCCTTTTAAGATAATTTTGTAGTACTATGCCAGCTATTGTTTTTTGTTTGACATGTTAAGCTTCACTTAACAAAAGCAACTGAAGATTCAAGCCAGTCTGGAGATGATCAAGTACTAAGAGAACAGCATGAAAATAAAGTACAGCGTCATCAGCATAAAGATGTATTACAACAAAAATCTCCTGGCATAACTAAAGACAGAATAGCTCCAAACACAGAGCTTTAAAGTCCAAGTTGCTGGACAACCTGCTGAAAATTATTTACTATGGAAAAAAAAGAAGATAAAAATGCTTCCATCACTGTTGCTACAGGTTGCTATGTCATCATTACTCAAAATCACCAAGTGCCAGGTTTACATAGATTTACCATAGACTAAATAGTTCAAGCTTTTCATAAGTACCACCAATGCAGCAGCAAATCCTCTGTTTCCCAAACACCATCCTACTTCCAAACATTTACTATCATAAAAAAAAACAAAAAAAAAACATTCTTGCATAATAGGTTGCATTTTATTTTACCAATAAGTTTATGGTACATATTTTTAAAAGTTTCCATAACGTTGGAATTGCAAGTGTGAAAGCAAGAAGTCAAATATACACTATAATGCATATATAATGCATTTAATGAGTCCTTCTGTTTTGGATAAACAAGTCAGATTTGAGTTCTAAATCAATGTGGAAGACAAAGCTTTGTTTTCATTCTTTCAGCCCTTTACTTAGCTGACTTCACTTTGAATTAATCTGATTGGCTGCTCTTGACAGAACTGAGGCTTCGGCTGTATCAGCCCACATCCACCTACAGAACGTCTGCTCCCTCTTTGTCTGGCTGCATGCAGCTCTCTCAGCAAAACACGGCATCTTAATGATGTCATGACCCTCCCTTCCAAGACACACACCCTCCTTCATTCACATGGTAATCACATGTGCATCCAGGCTGTTTTTGTGACCCCTTCTTTTCAAGATCAGGCTGCTACTAACCTCAAGGCATGAAGAGGTGAACAGAAACATGCAAACCTCTTATAAACATACATTTTATTTCATACAGTTCAAGAGAACAGCTGAAGTATTCAGGACTTCTGAACATCTGCAAAAATTTGTTGCTTAAGCGAAGTAATAAAACATGTCACTGTGGGTTATAAAACCCTCCTCGCTACGTTGATGAAAAACCACAAACAAGATCTTTTGTTACAATCTTTCCTCTGTAAAGGTGAAAATAACAACTTATTCCACACAGGCAGCATACCAAGGTTCCAAAATATGATAAGGATTTGACCCTGTCAGTCGTTGTGCTCTAAAGGTTTTGTCTGATTGCCTGTCAGTACAATTCAGTCCAAAATATAAATGATTATTTTACTCATTTAGAAATTCAGAAATCTTTTTTAAAAATGTGTAATTATTTGTTCAAATATTTATCTGTGAATCCTTACATTTATTTCATTCAGTTGCTGATTACATGTTTCAAAACAGCCCCAGTCATGACCCTCAAAATTAAAAACTGCTAACATTTTCAGAAGAGTGCAAACTCAGACCATTATCCTGAAAGGAAGAGGGAAGAAATGTAGGCTCTGCCTTAAAAAAGATACATAATTATAGATGCTCTATCTGAGAAGCTCTATTCACAGAGAACAGATTGCAATCTCATGAAAAAGATCAATACTGATTACAACAGGATTACCTCTCCTGAGATGGATCTTATACTCTATGAGAATAAATTAAGGTGGGAAATACTCTGCTCCCTTAAAGGACACACTCTGATTTTTATAAAAAGATAACACCTTTAACTGGCTTAATGTTATTATCAAAACTTACAGTTTGGTAGGAGTGACCAACCAAAAATACTGCAGTAAAACTAATTTTCTTATTCATAAGGCACTTTGCTTTATCTGTAAAGTTCAGAGTTTTTGTTTTCTAATCTAAAAAAAAGATTATTGTTATGTACTGGCTGCATTAAAATGAGGATAGAATCAAAAAATAAACTGTGCTCTGAACGGTAGCAGCTATGACTCTGCAGCGCAGCTAAGGGGGAAAAATCTTACACACCCCAAACACCGGAGTGATTTAGAGACAAGGTCATTATGGGTCTTAACCAAATTGATTCAGCGACATCTGCTCAATTCCTTTGGGGAGAAGGAAAAAGATCAGACTGATGATGACTTCAATGGGTGGAGCTGGAGGTCCAAGCTGTCTGCTGATCCAACAAATAGGCCATAAACTGGGTCTCTGCATGTTCAGCCATAGCTGAAGGGGCCAAATGGACAGAGCTGCCATCAGATAATAGAGTTTATGCCAGAGACAGAGAGCCATTATTCTGAGCTATTTGCAGATCCATAATAACCCAGGAGGAAGGAGGACACAGAGTAGCTCCTTATTGGAACAGGAGCAGCAGCAAAGAAAAAAAAATCTCCAGTAAAATCTTTCTGCATGGTTACATCTCCCTTTGTCTTGCATATTATTATTTTCAAATTATAGATTTACTTTGCAAGGTTGTAGAAAAATACTTTTTGCCAATTTTTGAGGACAAGTAATATAAAATGCTGTAATTGTTATTTAACAAACTGGTCCTTTATGAAAATATTACCCTAAGTTTTACCCTAAGGATAAAGTTTTTTCTTACACTGTGTAGCAATATAAAATGCATGGAAAATGCAGAGACCAAGCTTTAAAGACATGACATGTCTAAAAACATGCAGTCTAAAAACAAAGACCTGTGAGTTCGAGATTTCAAATAGCTCTAATTTTAAACATAATTTTGATCAGATTTGTTTGTTTTGTATATCTTTATATATTTATGTAGCAAGAGTAGGCGTTAGTTCTCAGAGTTGTCAGAATCATCCTAATGAATCCAAAATTAATTCAAGGAAGAAAAAGAACAGAGAAAATGGTCATAAAGTATGTGTTTTGAAGTGAAACTAAGAAATGCATTTTTTATGTAGGTGAGTTATTATAGCCTTTGGTGAGAAAGGAAATGAAAAATAATGGTAGCTGAGCAAACACTTCTGAGTGGAGACAGATTAACAGGGAGGATGGGATCATCTCTCTGTATGATGTTAACTGCTATCATATTTACGGCTCTCCCTTTCAGCAAATCGCTGCCATTTGTCTGGAAGTAGGAGGTTTAATGTCCTTTAATATCCGCCCGGCGCCACGACTTTCTCGCTGCTCACTCAGCCTCCCGGGTTCGTCAATATTACTGCTCGCCTGGCCCTCTCTACTCTCTTTCACGGCACCCCTAGTTCCCCACGACCTCACACTACTCTCATCTGCTGTGAATAACAAAGACAACAAATAGTATGATGAGAATCTAGGATATGCTACTTCTAGAGCAAAACAGAAATATCCTTTTTTTTGCATTTCACAGAGCTGTCAATCACTCAAGGCAAATAGGAACTTTGTTTTTTAGGAAAGTTGCTAATCTACTCAAGAGTGAAGATTCCAGGGACAAAATTGGAAAAAATTGCAAGAAAACCCCAAAAGTTTCATCTTACAAGCAAAAAGTTTCCGTTTTTTGTTTGTGATAAGACAAATTTGAGTAAGACCATTGGTTAAGCCACAGTGTAAAGCAGCAATTATATTTAAAAAGGGATGAAAACAGCATATGATGATAACTCACGTCATCCATTCAACAACAAACTTCTCTGTACACCAAAGTATTTCAGAGTCAGATAGAAGGTCATTTATCTGACAGCTAATGCTTGACCCAAAGTAAATTTTCAACAGAAAGAGAATAACAGACATTTCAAACAAGCAAAATGGTTAAAAAAAGAAAAAAAGCTATTTTAGCTGACCTGCAGGGACAAAATCTAAACACCCTCAAAGAACATTCAGCTGATTCACACTGAAAACCAGGAAAGCAAATTACTTTATACATGTACATACATAGAGCTGAAGTTTTTATGTCCCAGTTGCTCAGTGGTGGTGCAGAGTTTAAAAAGGAACAAATGGTGGTTTTAGTGACAAGTGAGGAGTTATGGCTGAGAGCTGCATTGCTGCTGGGAAATGTTTCATAACCTTATATACTTCAGCAGCTGCTGCAGAGCTGCATTAGACAAAGTGAATTATGGCCTGCAATGTTATTCAGAGAAAAGGAGGAGGAAAAGGAGGAAAGGGAGGGTCTGATCACTCCCAGAAGTGAGAAAGGAGCAGGTGGTTTCAGTTTCCTTTCTTGGGTTTTTGGCAGAAATTTCTGAGATTGTTTGTTTGTCAGTATCATTGTGTAAACTCAAGTGGTTCACATACCGGGGTAGGTCTGGAGTCAGCATCACAAACATCCCCAGACTTTGAACTCAAATAAACCTAAAATCCTGAGTTTTAAGTTAAAATGTAACAAATCTGAATAATTTCTGAAAGTTATTTTACATGTGGAAACTGTTAACCTAAACAATAATTTATTAGAAAAAACGTCTGAATCAAGTAAATCCCTTTAAAATAAGAAAGTAGTTATTATTAAGCATCAGGAAAATTCTAATAAAAATTCGAATTTTTATTAGGGTTAATCAGCCATGCACTATGCAAAACTACAGAAAACTGGGCCAATCAGAGAAGCACCTACACCATACCCATGTGTTAGAAAGGTCTAGTGAAAGTCTAGACTTATCTTCTTTTAAAAATCTGTATTTAGATGTGAAAACACTCCTGTTTTATTGGTGTCAAAAGCTGGTAGAGAGAAAAGTAGTTCAGCAAAATATCGGTTCCAATGGGCTAAAGTACCAAACACTTTATATTTTATTTGTCAAACATTTTGTTCAAATAAGCATATATGTGTATACAACTATAAAAGTGTGTTTATTCACCAAAACGTCCAATGAAATAGCTTAGTGTATGAGGTTGTAGCTGGACAAAATGTAGAAAGTTTAGCAGAGCACAATATAAATTTAATAACAACAAATTTAATGGAGAACGTCTTATCTTTTTTTATGAGTAATAAGTTAAATGTCATCTGTAAATTATCTGAAAAGTGGTAAAACTCATTAAGTCTGCATTATTTAATTGTCATCATGTATAACGCCTTACAACTCACAGGAAATGTAATTATTCATGATGTACAAACTGTGTTTAGGTCAAGAATCCCATCTCCGCAGCAGCAGTCCAACAATCAAATTATATTCAAAATTAAAACCAAACACATTCACAAGAACAATCAGTTTTAACAAAAACTTTTCAATTATTTATCACTATTTCTTTTACTGAACTGTTTAGGAAATTGTTCATTTGAAATAATAAACTAAAGTCCTGCAATACAACCGTTTCCTGCATCTGGCTTTGCTATGTCATGTAAATAACCTGAATAGAAACTACTCTTAATGTGCTTAACTCTCCTCTTTTTATAACCCTTAGTAATTAAGCCAACATTTTATCTTTGCATGAGTGTGCGACCACAGCTGTGACACCTGATCTGTCGAGCTTCTGCGTCTGTCTGGACGCGGGGGGGAGTTCCTTAAGTTGTCAGTCGGGCGCGTTTGGTTCTGTGGCTCAATGCTTATCAGATTGTGTTCCCATTCCCACAGCTCCTGCAGGTCAAATGACTGGGAAGTGTGTACCTCACGGCTGCTAAGTGGTCTATCGATCAGTCAGCTGAGCCTGTGAACTGATGGACTGTGCTGCAGATGGGAGCAGTGCTTGGCAGGATGGTAATGGCCCCACAATACAATGCATTCCTTCACAGATGAAAACTGTGACCTGGTTGAGAGAAAGAGCCTCATTAGGAACGAGATTTCATGCTAATTGCCTCGCACATAGTTTTAAATACAGAAAACTTGAAAACGCACTCCAGCCCTTTCACTTTCATGTTTTGTCATTGTACAACCACTAATTCCATATATTTTAATGGACTTTATATGACAGGTCAACACAAACTGTTGCATAGTTGTTCAACGGAAGAAAATGATGCACTCTACAAATGTCGTCTTTGTAGAAGATAAAAAGATTAAGATAAAAAGTTATTGTTGGATGAAAGCCAGAAAAATTCTGAGTCGACAGGCAAAACATTGTGAGTGATAAAAACTAAAATTGCACATCACACACATAGTGAAACATAGAAGGGTCTGCATCATGCTGTGGGAATGCTTTTATTCAGGGATGATGGTTAGAAATGATGGCAGATCATAAAAGAAAACCAAGGTTGGAAAAAACTGATTTCAAGGTCGAGTATTGACTGGATAAAAATATAAGCACCTTTTTCAGGGTAGAATTTGTAGAAATATTTTCCTCACAACTGCACAGATACGTATCTGCTACTTTGTGCTGGTCTATCACGTAAATCCAAATTTGGAAGTTTGAGGCTCTAGCGAGACAAAATCCAGAAGTAAAAATATTGTTTTTCAGTTCACAATACTGGAAAACTCATCCTGGAACCAATATGCTGAATATTCTCCATGGTATCAAACTAAATATTAGGTATAAGTAGATGTTCTGGAGTTTTTAATTTGCTATGCACAACAATTTTAGCACAGAAGGACTATAATTACTTGGAAAAGATGGAGGGAAAATGTACAAACCTTTATTCAAGATCAAATATCGGGATGCAGCCAGCTAAATAATAAGAAAAAAAAGTTCCAGTAAAAGCGCTGGACCAGCTACACAGCAAATATAAGTTTCTTTTTAAAATTAGTGCGCGAAGACGTACTAAACTAGAGACGAGACGACTGCTACTCAGGTGAGAGTGATTACTGAGGGTCGACGAAAAACAGGAAGTTAGATTAACCAAAACTAAGCATTTCAAAATAAAACAGGACGTAAAACTGACGCCATCGTCAGAAAATATAGAAAAAAATCTATAATTTCTTCTTTAATAACTTTAAATAATTTCTTTACAAATACCTGAAGCATTCGGAACTGAAATAACAACAAAACAATGGGCTAAAAACAAATAAAGTCTACTGAATAGGCAAAAACCTCCTTATATTGTGTTTTATTGGCCAAACGCAGTAATGATGTCACACATTTTAAGTGTTTAAATTATTTTATTTCACCAGTCAGCCCACGCATACACACACACTCTCACACACACTCTCAATCAATTTTAAAATATTTACAAAACAAAATTTCACTTATAAAACAGTGTATGCTACATAAAGATAAATATATTAATATAGATTTTCCCCCCAAAAAAGTATACAAGTGGTAATTGGCACATCCAGTTGACAGGCTTTATCACCAGCGTTGCATAATGTTTCCTATTTGTAAAACGGACGACTAAACCAGGCACATTCTGCAATACTCTCAGCATTAGACTGCTACAACATTTTTAAAAACAATTCAAACCAGGGATCCAGCCCTTTTAGTCGTACAAGATTTGTTTCTCTATAAAGTGATCATCCCATTCTGAAGATTAGCTACAGTAACTTTATAAAACCAGCATTCAATTCACCTTCAAAATGATCAAAGTAGAGGTAAACTTTCGTGCAATCAGCAAAGGAGGCATGATTATATATAAAAAAAACAGGGTGAAAAGAGAGAACTGCATTGATATTAATGAGTGAAGATGACAACTACTAGCTAGACTTCTTAAAAGCAGACATGATTCACACATTTACAAAAAAATAACATAATAAAAACATCTCAACTTGAATCCCTTTGGTTGCAGTTTTTTCAGTACAGTTCTTCGTTTATCCAAGCAGGTTCAGGATGGAAGAGTGGTTATAAAAAACACTCTTTCTACTCAAAAAGTTTTCCAGTTGTCCCAGAGAGTTTGATCATCATTTCTTTGTGGAGTTTCTCTTCTCATCACCAGGAAGGAAGTAAGGGTTCTCGTGCCCTTCGACCAGATATGAGTAACGGGACGTGTTTTTACCTTTGAAGGTCTTCATCTCCTCTGGATTCAGATCGTACGATCCTGACTGAAATGTCAGGGGAAGCACAGAGTGTTATTATTTTTAAGCAACAGCAACTTAACATGTTTAGACCCAAACACCCCAAACAAGCCTAACACACAAACACGTATAACCCTACTTATTTATTGCTATTTATGGAACTAAATTAACTACAATCGACCTCGAGAACAAAAACAACAAAATAAAAATTTGGCAAAGTTTCCCCATCACCCTGAAACATCACCATGATTATGCATGCGTGCTGCCTAAATTATCAGCAGGGGGCATCAAGGGAAGTTGGAATCTGAAAGCAAAGCCATACCTTACCTTTTTCCATCTTTTCTGCTTCAGCTGTGATCCCTAAAGCAACATACTGTAAGTCAGGCAAAGCAGGGAGCAGGGGTGGGTACTAATGCTAGGATCACTGTGTTCACAAACTGGATGACTAGATTAAACGCACTGCTGTGAATAGGCTTAAAAACATAGTGTGTGTTGCTGTTAATGCTTCACAGTGATAAAAGGCAGGCCAAAAACCTTTAGTTGACCTCTGTCCTCTATTGATTTTAGACAGACCTCTCTTGATTTTAGACTTCCTGTCTAAAATCAACAAAAAGTTTTATTGTGATAAAATTAAGCAAGTTATTCAGGTGTTTTCAAAGTGCAAATAATCAAGTTTGTGTTTTTGATGAAGGTTAGTGATAGTGAGCAGATGGTCTTATTTAAAAAGCAGGAAGGTATACACCCGAGAAGGGATCAACTTACAAAGCCATTGCTCTCTAGCTTTTTGTCCGCCAGCGTGTTGGTGCTGCCCCCTTCTGTCATCTCTATGGAACCAGCTGGTTCCCAGTGCGTGGTGGCACGCGGGATTGGGGTGATGCCAGCAGGCCATGACTTGTTTAACTCATCAGAGTACGGACTGATGTTGTGGTCAGGGTTGGTCCTTGAGCACCTCTTCCTGATAGACAGAAAAAGTAGGGAATATAAAATGTATGGCTGGTGCTATTTTTATTCTGTTAATTCAATGTAAGTTCAGATAATGATTCTTTGTTGTGATTCCAAGGAGTCAGACATTCTTTTGATATTTTTAAAGAAGTCAGTAGATTTTCTGAAGGTCTTTTAAACCTTTTTGTGTGTCTAGCACTTTCTCCCTTCCTTGGTGGATAAAAATGTTTACCATCATTTGTGCTGGAGGTGCTCAATAGTATACATACAACTATTAAAATCCATGTTTTTTGTGAAAAAACGAAATAATAACAAATCATTTTAAAACTTATGCATATACATGACAGTTATCCTGTTTAATTCATCTCAAAAACAACCAGAAGATGGATACCAGGCAATGTCATGTCTGTTCTTACCAGCAGCAGTAACCCAGCAAAGCCAGAACAAGGATGAGGAGAACTCCTCCTAACACGCAGGAGATGACCACCACTGCAAGCAGGGACGCTGCAAACACAGATGAGGTCTTTAATGAACTTTGCACAACAGACTAAAACTTCAGCTTCATACTGAACAAAGCCACTTACAGTCGTTGCAGTTGAAGCCAGCATACCCAAATGGACATCTGAAAGAAAACAGGCACACAGTATTTACAGCAATGCATTCAACAATATGCCCACCAGGGGGCGCTAGTGCTTTAACGTCAATACAAAGCCCTGTGTGAAAAGTGCATACTCACGTCACACACTTATCCCGTACTGCCTGCTGCCCACTTGGACAAGCTGCAAAAAAAAGAAACACAACAACTCAGTTGCACCATGACTACAACTGGAGAGCAGAACAAGCTACAGTTTCAGGTTTGCCACACTCGACTGCACTCCGGAGGCAACATAAGGGCTTCTACAAGCAAACACACAACAGTACATTATGTATTTTCTTGGGGAAAAAACAGTTAGCAGAATTCATTTGAATCTTATTCAGTTATAACTTCCCTACAGCTGATCTCATTGGTCACAATCCTGCACGCTCAGAGGCAAAGCGGTGATTCCTCCTCAGGTTTCCAGGGTAACATCCCAGTTAAAAAGAAATAGATTAGAGAGATAAATGAAGATTGGGTCAAGGGTCTGCATAGAGAAAAGGCTACAGCTCTTGACCTTGCCTGTGAGTTTTACTCCCTGTTGTTTCTTTCCCTCATTCCCACACAGAAGTAATTTAATGAGGGTAAGAAGGTTTTGTTGTTCTCTAGACTATACTGTACATCAGCTAAGAACATTCAACTTTGTCCACTTGTACAGTATTTACAGGACATTTTAATAATGCATACAGTATCTGTTAAAATAATAATATTTTGTACCATTACAGCCACAAACATAAATGTATTTTATTTGGATTTTATGCAGGATATCACAAAGTAGTACACAATTTAAAGTCAATACTGAAAAATAACTTGTTAGAGACTGAAATATAATCATGGAGTGGGGGGAAGGTAAATAAATAGGCACGGGTATAATTGAAATGTTTATTTCTAAGCAAATTAACAGGTTAGAATGGCCCAGTCAAAGTCCAGACACAAACCTAATCTAGAATCTGTGAAAAACCATGAAATTTGATGTTTGGAGATGCTCTTTACTATATCTATCAGATTGTGTGTTCAGTCTAATTTTATAAAATCCAAATAAAATACATGAATGTTTGTTTCTATAATGTTTAAATATGCCACATTAGCTACTAAATGTACCTTTGCAGCTGGTCTTGGAGTAGATCATGGAGATGTAACCGTCTTTACAGGCGCAAGAAGCTTGGCCGTTTACATTTGTGCATTTTGTACTTGAGACATCACAAGGTAGCGGCTCCACCTGACACAGATTGGTTCCTGAAACCGAGGAAATACAAAAGAAACTCATAAGAAAATAATTTCAAGTGTTTGACTCAGGAGATGTAAAGCATGGAGCCAGTCCTTGCCTGTGTATGTGGCATTGCTCAGAGGTCCTTGAGGGTTTTTTACAGCCTTTTCAATGATCTGATCAACAGATTCTTGAGTGGCAGGGCTGTCTTCAAATATATTATTTACGCTCGCTATCACACTACCAGGTCTGGAGAAATAGGGAAAACAATCACCAACAGAGTTGAGACACTACATGCTACACAAAGTCTTTGTTCAACGGAAAGAAAGAATACTCACTCAAGTTGAACAATCTCTGATCGTCTATATCCAGGCTGACTTTTCAGGACGTCTCTGAGCTACAACGAAGAAAATACAATTTGATGAGCAAGAATGAAGCATCTATCAGAGCTACTTCACTGCTTTAAGATCTCACAACTCACTGCTGCTGAGATTTTTGCTGCTGTCTCCTGAAAGATCCTGGAGGACCTGTCTCTCATTTGATCTTCAAATGTTAACAACTGGAAATGAAGCCTGCCTGGAAATACTTGCGCTGTCAAAAAAAAAAGGAGTGTAATCTCTGTCACATTTTAATCTTGTTTATAATTTGTGTAAACATTAAAGGACAAACAGCATTAGTTACAACATTTATAATTTAGCGGTCTTACCAGGAACACAACGTCCATTGAGTAGGTAGTTGCCAGAAAGACACTGGCAAGTGCGGTTGAGGCAGACGCTTTCAACAGGACACGGGACAGAGGGACACACTGAGGAGAGAAATTAGAAAACAGTATATTTTAAAGGTTTTCCTTTTTCTTTTTTTTACTTTCAGCTCACAAAAAGATCAAACTTATGCCATTGCGGTACCATTCAGCAAATGGAAACATGTCAAGTAGTTGTGTTTAGAAAAGGAAAAATATTTTTTTTGTTCTGATTTAGATCACTAAATTAATGTTTGATGGAAACTTCATGACCCATGTGTTCCTCAAAGGTTAGGAAAACCTTGATATTTTTAGGGTAACAAAAAAACCCCACAAATTAAATCTTGAAGAAGCTTTTCATCACTTCATAAGGTGATAGTTTATGCATTTTGACATGCAATTTGTCTTCAGAAGACGATATTTCAGACTTCCAAGTTTGAGAAAGAAATTAAATGGTCTGAAATCCTAAAGAAAAGTTGGAGTTCTGCAAGCAAGCTCTGATACTTTAAGATCAGTACGGTTGCTGTTCATGTAAAACGGAAGTGGAAGTTGCAGGAATGTGAATGCCTGCAACTTTACAGTATATATATTACTGTGAACTTTCCTGTAATGTTTGAATGTGTAAATGGAAAAAAAAAAGTTTTTTAGTTTGAATTTCTGGCAACAGATATAACCACAACAATTTTCATATACCGCTGGTTTTCAGACATTTGACCAATCCCGTTTAAGTCAGAACTGATTTCAATTCAAGATCAAATACAGCATGTGTTTTATGGTTGGCAGTTAGTTTCATAAATGGCAATCAACTAAATAACTAACAAAAAGCTCAAAAAGCTCTAACCCCAAATATGATCAATAATAGAACTAAGTCTCTTTGCTGGAGCTGGATTTTTGTGCTGAAACTTTGGCATTTCTATGGACAGTCAGACATAAAAGGAAATAGCACAAACCGATTACAGGACTGGGAGTGGTTGGAGCCTTTGTGGGAGAGCTGCTGGTGATTCCCCCTGTTGTCCGAAAGGTGGTGAAAATCTCAGTGGCTCCACCGGTGGAGGTAGGGGTGTTGGTGTTCAGGGTCTCAGTGGCGTCGCTGGGTGAATTTGTCGGTAAAGGAGGGGTAGTAGTGGTTTCTCCCATAGTAACACTGGACTCTAAATCAGAAAAAATTAAACCCAGTCAGTCCAACATTTCAACAGGTGGCACAGCTAATAACTACACCTGTATGAATGATAATGATTTTGTCATCGAATCATCAATACACTAATGAAGAAATGCCATGAAATGCAGTACAAAATTCGACTGTATTCTAAGAGTTTATCAAAAGGTTAGTATTACCTGCTGAGGTTGTTGGTGAAGAACTAAGGGTGGTGGCATTGCCGGTTGAGGGAGTGTTGCTACTGCCTGGGAAGTTGCTGGTAGGAGGAGGGGTGCTGGTGGGTGAAGAGTCTGTTATGTTTTTGGTGTCAGTCGAAGTAAAGGGTATGGCGGTTGATGCAGGAGTCTCAGAAGTTCCAGCAGAGCTTGCCAGTGTTGTATTAGCTTGCTCTGTGGTAGCTGAGTTCATAGTTGTTGTCATGTTGCTGGAATGTGGGGTGCTGGTGATTAAAGTCGTGGTCTTTCCCATCTCTGTAACTGATGTAGTGGCTGTATGATTGTTTGAGGTATCCGTAGTTGGGAAGTGAGTGATAGATGTGATTTGTGGACTTACAGTCACATTGTTACTTGTAGTGGCTGTGGCATTGTTTGTGACTGTGACAAATGTGCCGGCAGTGTTTCCATTAGTTGTAGTTGGCACATTTTCGGTGGTGTGGTTGTTTGTAGTTGTCATTGCTGTATTATTGTCGAGTGGTGTATTTGTTGTACTTGCAGTTGTGTGGTTGACTGTTGGTCCAATCGACGCATTTGTAGTCATGGCAGCGCTTGTCGGTGTAATTGTAACCATTGTAGTTACATTGTTGTTTGTCACTGTGGTCAGGTCAACTGAAGTTGTGTTGATGCCTGACATTGTGGTTGAAACAGCTGCAGTTGTGTTGTTGTTTGACACTGTAATTTGAACTTGTGTAGTCATGTTGCTGTTGGTCGCTGTAATCACTGTAGCTTGTGCAGTGTGTGCAGTCGTGTTGTTGCCCGTTGCTGTAGTCGGAGCTGCTGTAGTATGTATAGTCGTGTTGTTGCCCATTGCTGTAGTCGGAGCTATTGTAGTCTCATGTTGTGTAGTCATGTTGCTGTTTGTCGCTGTAATCACTGTAGCTTGTGCAGTGTGTGTAGTCATATTGTTGCCCTTTGCAGTAGTCGGAGCTGTTGTAGTCTCATGTTGTGTAGTCATGTTGTTGCTTGTTGATGTGATCTGGACATCTGTAGTTGTGTTGTTGCCTAAAGGGGTGGTCACAGGTTCTGTTGCGTTGTATCTTGTTGAGCTGTCTGAAGTTCTGGTGGTCATATTATTGCGTGTTGAGGTGGTCAGTGCGTTTGTTGACGTGTTCTGTATGGGTGCCATCGATGTGCCAGTGGTTGTGATGTAGGTCGGTGGAGATGAAGCAGTTCCATTTGTAATCTCATTAGAAGGTGAACTATTTGTCTCTGCTGTTGTTGTTGGGGTGGTTCCAACAGTGACTGAAGCCGTTGGGGGTTCTGCAGGGTTTACTGTGGTGATCGTGTCAGTACTGTTCCCTGTGACTGTATCTGCCATGGTTATCGCCAGAGAAATTGATGAAGTTCCAGTTGTTTCTCTTGTGTTGTGTTCAGTAGTTGCATTTCCTACTACTTTGGTAAGGAAAGTTGTGGTTATGGTGTGACCATCAGTAGCAGTAGGAGGCTCCGTTGTCATTTGTACTGCAATTAAAACAGAAGCATAAAAACAGCATTATTATACCTTCTCTGCTCTGGGGACACGAGACACAGTTAGAGAATGACACAAGTTGTCCAAAAAAACAAAAGTAGAATTAATAAATAAATAAAAAGAAATTGCTAACATCTACAGATATGAGCTCAACTTTCTTCAGAATACAGTTCTGACCCCTGCTCCCAATTGACCTGCTCTTTCTCTTTGTTTTGTATTTATGGTGGAACAGCATTAGTACCAGGGCTGTTGGAGCTGCTCCCCAGCAGCAGGGGGTCTTTCCTAATAGCATTGCTTGCTTATATCCTGTCCTCATCTGCAGGCTCTGAATGATAGCATTTCAGAAGCCAGCGAGAAGAACAGACAGCCAGGTGGACGGCTTCATTTTCTCCTAGGAAGCGGTGAAAATATCAAAATTAATCCCGAGCTTCATCTAATTATATTAATCGATTCCAAGGATTTGTTTGAGTATCACTTAGTAACTATTATTTATTTATAGATGAAAAACCACACCCAGTGACAGCACATGTATATGGGCATAACACACACTTGCATCACTGGAAATAAATGTAAATGTATTCTGAGAGTTCATTCAACAATCAAGATAAAAAATGAGGAAGTACAAATGGGTGGAAAATTAATTATGTGAAAAGAAGTTTATAATGAACATAAAGCAAAAACAATAGTATAGTTTGGGGTTGATATCAATCTGAGATTATTTAGGATTAGGGGCTAAGTACGTGGGACTAGTCATGGTGGATAACAAGAGATGGAGATTAATGGAAAACCTCTTAGATCAGATCCAGCTGACAATGCTTTGATTAGACCATTGTAGTCTTTCTTAAATTCCCAAGGAACTGTTAAGAATTTCATTGTGTGCTTTACTAGGAACATACCTTAGATTATGTTGACTGGAAGTTTTTTTCTGATTCATTGTGTGCTTTACTGGGAGCATACCTTCCTGATTATGTTGACGGGAAGGTTTTTTTCTGATAACACATGGCTAAGATAATCACATTTTAGCAATTTTCTAAATTCCTAAATCTTAATTCAAAGTTTTATTCACTATCTGTGACACACTTTTACTACAGTACTTCATTTTTATCCCACATGGTTCTCATAATTAGGAGGCATACAATAGACCTCAAAGTGTAAACATTCTTGTCAAAATGTTAAAGATGGATTTTACATTTTATTCTGCACTATTCAAGTAAAATACAAACAATTCTGTTCAAGGGTGAAAATGAAAAAACAACCAGTTCCCTAAGTGTGCACATCCCTGAATCTAATAACTTTTTGATTAATTTCAGCATTTAGTCTTTGGGAATTCACACCTGCCATCAGTTATAATGAATAGAATTACTCTAAAATAAAACACAGATGTCCGTTGAGGGTTTTGCTCATATTTGCACTTTTATAATCCTTAGCTAAAGCAAAAATTTGAAGAGAGCTTATGGCAAAGAATATTTCTTGGATACTAAGCCTCCTGCACTTCCATAACTTTGACCATTTAAAAACCAAAACATTACTAATAAATGATAGAAGAAAAAAACACATTTTTCATAAATTTTCTTTTACGTCTGTATCATATTGTAAAGAAAGTTTCCTTTTCGGAGTAAATAAGCATATAAAACATGTCTCTGCAAGGTCTTCACTGTTGTTAAAATTTGTTCTGAGCTGTTGAGAATGTAAATATGAAGTTATGCAAACCAACAGTGCGGCTCATAAATGATGCAGGTAACCATGGTGGAAAGCTACAGCAAACATCATAAAAAACCCTACTGTCTCTGTATGGAAGCAAGGGGAAGTGACAGACAAAAGCAGAGCAGAGAGATAAGAGTTTATGTGCAATGGTGAACCACAAAAATCAACAATGCGGTTTTCTTCTCACTGTCATTTTCAAATCTGCTTCCTTATATCCACAGACAGGAAAATATCAGCCATAAATAAGGAACTCAGAGTACAGCATAAACAAGCTTCCACATTAAGATGAAACAGACTAACTACTGTATGTTACCAGTGTTTTTCTTGTACTTCCTCAATGCATGTCAAATAATTTTCCACACCTCATTCTACCGGGTAGGCACATCAGTGTTTAAATGTACAATTAAACCCAAAATTATTCAAAAATCTGAAATATTTATTTTTAATTTTCATATTTAATTTTACAACATGTTTATCCATGTTTAATGGATAATAAATACCATTTTGGAGAGGTCCAGCTGTTGTCAATACCTAAATCTTATTAAGCATCAATGAAGGGAGTTAAAGATTAGAGTGGTGGAAAGGAGGCCTTCCAACCTCATCACCAAAGATAAATAATCAAAAATAAATAATCAAAATATCAGTGGAAACACACAAAAAGCTTCTCAGCAATTATAAGAAAAGTTTCAATACTGCAATGCCAATAAGTATTTTTCCATTGATTATTGAGTAGGGCATAAATTACTGTCAATATATCAATCTAAATCTGCAAGGGGTGTGAATAATTTGTGATTTAACTGCATGTAATGATATGAAGTTAAGCATTTGAAACCTGAAAGATGAAACCAATGTGATAATGCTGAAACAGCGGCGTAATTAAAAGCACACTCTGCGCTGCATGTCTAACTGTGAGTCCTGGCTTTAAGGATTTAAGCTACAGGCGGATAATCTCTTGCAGACACAAAAGAAATGACTGGCTCAGGCTGGGTGACAAGTGGGTCTAAGGTTGTCCTGCAAATACCCCACTAAGGAGGATGCGGTCCCTTGGAAAGTCTGGCTTTGCTCTATTTCTATTCACAATGTCTCAAAAACTGTCATTAAAACCAGCCTGTATTCTCTTTTTCTAGGTCTAGCAGAATAAAGAGTGGCATAGGAATGTCACAGAGAGGATTTCAGTTTTCTCTCCTTTCAGATTTGTTACGTTAACAGAAATGGAGACACGTTCCAGCTTTGGCTGTGCTGCTCATGTTCCAGCTCTGGACTGCAGGTCAGGGGATTTTTATCCCTGTGGCACAATGGCACTCCTGTGAAGTACCTGCTCATGACCTGACCATCAGATCCAGTTCCTTATGCACACACCCTGAACTTCCCATCAGAACTGCCACTCCCATAAAATAAATCCTCATTGGTTTTGATAACAGAAGCCAATGTTTTATGATACACAGAAAGAAAAGCCAGGAGACACACTTTCTTGGTGCTACCATCCAATATTTCCAGCTCTTTGTTCAGGAAGGAGGAAAAATATGGTTCTGAGAAAGTTTGCCAGCTTATTCAGCTGCACTGCATGAAGGAAGCAACAGATTAAACTCTGCACACTGAGCAGGAGATGAAACGACATGTTAGCAACTCAATAATCAGGGGAAATCTGAGCTCCAGAGGCAGGATTCCAATAAAGACTGTTTTGTTTAAGACATAATTCAGAACCTTACAGCTAATTATTGCATGTACATGTTGTCAATTCTTACAAACTGACTTATGATCTTCTGGTATTTAAAAGTAGAATCTGCCAAAGGGGTTTCCACATCAAAGATACTCAGTGGACAACGGTTCAGCAGGAGGACAGAAAGAGAGCTCTTCCTCTTTCCGTCCTGCTGAGTGTCTTGATCAGAGGACAAACAGGATGCCTCATACGGAGGAGCTGAAATATAGCCAACATACTTTTCTGGGAGTTCGGATGTAATATACACATGATCATTGCTGAAAAACAAAATCTCAAAAACACAAACTCATTTTTCAACTGTCTTGGGATTGTTTAGCACTGAATTTAGAGCGATTTGAAATCAATCAACGTCCGCAGGAATTGAACCTGAAATTACACTTGTTATACTTTGGCACAACATAAAATAACCAAATTGATAATCAGATTTATGGGCAATTAAGTCATAACTTATTTTGTTTCACTGTGCTTAAAGAAAAACAATATGGGAAATTAAGAGATCCTTGCTCCCTTGGCATGTACGAAGAAGACCCTAATCTGATACACAACTCCATTCAGATGTACATAAACTATAAATTTTGTAGGCACTTTTTGTAAACTCCTATAGAATGCTATCTTAACCTCTTTCATTTTCATTTCCGTTTAAACATAAGACTGTTATTCCAAAAATGAGATTGTTAGAGAATCTGACAGCATGGATTAAACCACTAATCTTCCAGTTAAGAAATGAGAGCTTAAGAAACTGAGCTAAAGGGTTCTAATGAAGGTCATGTTGTCATTTTTCCTCTTTGCAAAGAAAAACAAAGCAGTATGGAAGAAACTTAAAATTTCAAGATTGCATTTCCTGTGTCTGCAAAAGTTTATGTTGATTATTTTCTCTATGTTTATAGTTTTCTCTTATGTCTTAAAGAGATATGATACCAATAAACACAAGATGTCTGTCTCTTTAAATCTTAAGTATTATCTATTGACTGATCACAACTTATAGTTTCTTGATCATCAAAAACAAATGTGATTGTTTAAAGTAATAAACCATGAAAGCTGCATTTGACCACATAGATGAGCTGCTCATAAACAACTCAGTGCAAACAAACAACTAATAATACTTGTCAGTGTCCAGGTTGTTACCATGAAGAAGATCAGGCTTTAATTTTTTCAATATCTCCAAAGGGTTTTAAAATTAAATTGGGAGAAGAACAGAAGTGATGGTATTCAAAAGTAAACTTTTTTTTTAAAAAAGGTTTAAACATGTCTGCTGTTTATTCACCCTGCAAGAGAGAGCAAAACACTTACTGGAACAGGAAGGCTGAGAAGAGGGCAGTTGTTCTGTTTTATTCTTTTAAACTTCAATTTCACATAATTAATTTGAATATCTCTCAATGAAGGGAGGGAGCAGCAATCTATAGAGCACCAGTTCTCAAACTGAGGTGCTACTAAACCTTGATAAAAATATGAAGTTCAAAATAGGGGGATGGGGGGGCGCACATGGACTTAAATTTTTATCACAATATTTTGCGGTACTTATGTGATAATGATAAAAGTGACCATAAGAACTATTTTTACTACTTGTATGGCAGTGACTGCATGGCACATAAATCGTAGCCATAGAAATGGAAAACATTTCTTTAGGACACCAGTCACAGAAAAGTGTGATTTGTATCACCAAACTGCACACAGCATTTTTATCATGTATTGATATGTATACTCTCAGTGAACAAACAGTGGAGAAAATATTAAAATTAACAATCCTGAAAATATGGGGTTTTGGGGTTTTATCATTAATTGGATTTATCATAAGAAATATATCACAATAAATGATAAACGATACATTTTTTATTTTCTTCAACTCTTTGTGACATCATATCTGGGTAGACCATCAAAACTTTGCTTTGCTTTGCTACTGTGTACAACAAGTACTAATAGTGGATGAGACAAAATAAAGCAGCTCTTCTCTGCTCATCTGGACTCTGTCATAAACTTCTTCCTGACTTGGACTGCTTCGTTTCCTGCTGCTTAAAAGTCGGCTTGATGCCTGACACAAACATGAAGCTCGGTATGAAGTAGACAGATGTTTAGAGGAGAAGCAATAGATATAGTATCTAAAGCTGATTATGTAATTCTGCTTTTTTTTCCCTTGCTAATTGGTCAGTATTTGATTTAAGCAGCTTCCTGAGCTGGAGGCGCTGGAGAGCATTGACGACTGTGCATGTGGGCAAACAGAGCTCTTTTGCTGCAACTCAGAGGTAACAGATGGCTCTCTGGAGCAAGAGGTCGCCTACAGGGCCTCTGCACATATCATATCCAATTAAAGCTCTGCCAGCACATGCTTTCCAATTACAGGACAAGATTTACAGCCCCAAATCAGGCCTAATCCAACAGGATGCTGCAGACATGCAGCGACCGAGGGGAAGAAGCCAGAGCAGAGACGGCAACAGGTGTGTGTGAAAAGTGGGCCGAAAGGCAACATGAGCCAGCAGGTGGGGGTGAAATGAGGAAGATAAACAGATACAGGGAAGCTTAATAGGACAGTGGAATTAATATTGGAAGCACAGAAAAACAAAAAGGAGGAAGTATCCGGCAATTTTCCCATAAATAAACCTGAAAATTACCAAACAGATAACAAAATGTGAGTACCAAACCTAAACATGGCCTATTTTCACAATTAACACTAAATTAAGAGGACAAAATGGACTTTTTGAAATCTTGCAGCTGCATTTTAGCTCCCAGTGCTCTACTTATGAACTCATGGTGAGTGATGGCCCAAACATGACACATGTGGAGTCAGGATGCAGCGCATCACTTAAAGGTCTCTGCTCCTCTATACGGAATATTTATTGTCAGGGGGGCCTCCACAAAGTGTGGCGCCAGACTCAGAAGAGGAGGAGAACCCTCAGGAGGTGTCCTCATCTGGACCTCTTTACTGCTCCTTCTGCCCCCTGCCTCTGCTGTTTAACACTTTATACACAAGCAACCACATGACAGCCTGAGGACTATCAGCATATGACCAGGTCAGTGAGACACAGAAACAAGCTTCAGAATAAAATAATATATAGCGTGAGCAAAAGATTTGGTATCTTAGGCACAGGCTGCACAATGAAGAGGACTTGAAACCTCGCCAAGCAGCTCCGTCAGGCTGTCAAGAGGCCTGGGAGTGAACTCTGAGGGAAGCCGAGCTTCAGGAGAGCTGGCTGTTGTTTGACCGATGCCTCCTCTTTGGCATCTGTCCACCCTTCGAGAGCTTTGAGTCACGCTGGAGGAGCAGTGAGTCAGGTCCGAGACTATTTTAGGAATTACTCCCTAGAAATGTGAATTTGGTACATCAAAAACACACAACAAATCTGACCTTTTCTTTTTGCTCAAATTAAAACATACATATATTGTTCAGAAGAGTAGAATTTCACGTTCTCCTGAGTTTAATGTAATTTGTATTTGAACATTTTATCAATCAAAGAAAGTTCCTGATTTTAATGAAAATTTCATTATTTGAATTTAAACTAGTTACAAGACCGTTTGAAATAAACAAGTTCACCATTATGATATTTGGCCACCAAATTTTGCAAATGTGAAATCTAAATAAAAATTACTCAAATGGAAGAAACCCTTTGCACATGTATTAACTACCTTGGATGCAAGAAAAATAAGCATAAATGCTATTTTATTGTGTGACTTTTATTGTAACACAATAAAAGTCAAGTATGAAGTGTTTATTAAACTAAACATTTAATACTGTTTAGTATTAAATGTTAGACCATTTTAATCTAGGTTTCATTTAAATTTCGTTTTAAATCCGTCTGCAAGTTTACGTTACTGTAATGGATAACATATCCCAGTAGCTTAGCAAATAGTGACAATAAAAATTGCTTTATGACAAGGCTAAAATGTTTTCTTCATTTCAAAATGGATTAAGTTGAATCTATTAGTATTTTGTCGCCTACCTATATGAAAAGTAAAGTAACGACTTATAAAATGTGTTCTAGATGTAGTTGGGAAAAAATGTATAAAAATTCCAGTTTTTAAGAATAAATATGACGTACATATTTAAACTATTTCTTCTAACAACTAAAAAGGTTCCAAATTTGAATACTGAGGTGTAATTCTGTGTGATTTAATGTTATAACTAATATCTAAAACAACTCTAACTTCATTTGAAACATTAGTCTAATCCTAACACGTATTTTTAATTCCGTGTAAAAACTTTACCCACCTTTGGAGACAATCCCGAAGAGAAAAACGACGAGCAGGCATCGTAGAGGCATGTTGCAGCTCTGTAGGGGATTTTTTCCCGGAGCTGCTTAGTGAGAGGAAGCTGCGGCTTTGACGCTCCGTGTGCCGCTGTGGGGAATATAACGGTGCGGTCCAGGCGGCGTCTCCTCCGGGCTGCTACAGGTGGTTCCTACCGGGGAGTTGGTCAAAGCTTCAGCGCGTCCTCTGATTGGCTGACTCTCCTGTCACTCATTATTACTGCGCTGAAGCCGTGAGGCTCCGCCCATAGAAACGAGACAGCCCTGACAACTCGACAAATGAAGACGCTTTAATAATAAACTCTATTTTTAGCTCAGTGTTTACATTGAAAGAAACGGGGTGATAACAGGGACTCAGCCCAAGAATGAACAGGTTGAAAACCTGACGCTTTTAATAGATTTTTTTCTGTTCTTAGCCACTGAATCGTGTTTTTCTGAAAAATAAGGTGGCAAGTTTGAAAAGCTGCACATTGTTTCACCATTTTGCCCCAGACAGCATACCTCAAATGTCTAAAAATGTTGCAGTTTGGATCACAAACAAAAATGCATGTTTTCTTTTCTTTTCTAAATCTCTTCATCTTTTCCTCGAGGTGAAGGATCAACCCGGTTTTTCTGTTTTCATCGTTTTAGGTCTCTCTGCAGCTGGTTTCTATTAGTTGCCCCCAGTACAGCTTCATCGGGAAGTGTAACTGAAGTCCAACTTGGCTTTAAAATTAATTTGAGTTCTTGGAATTCAATCATTGAAGGGAATACAATGTAAATATGGTGCTGCCTCTTTGGCCTTATTGTCTAAGAAAGCACAGACCCATTTAGATGTGAAACAAACAAAAACAACCACAGTTACTGTGCACCATTAAATAGATTTAGCCATTCCCATAACTCAGTTCTGTCAGGATATTATAAGAAGAAACCTTACCCAGCTTTCTGTAATATATATGTTCCCATGTTATGTAACCACTAAGAGCAACTAATGAACAGCGTTTCATACTTGCCTGAAATATGCTGAAGTTATTTAAAAGTTTTCTTCCAGACATCACAAACTTTTATCCCCACTTATCTTTAGGAGAATTTTTGGGGGGATAATACGGTGGACCCTTGTTGCAGATATCCTATTTGTAAAGGAATCATTTTGGATTGGAGAGCTCAGTTAGAAATGTGCATCAGTATGTGAGCAATGAGGCAAACAGAAGCTTCTTAAATGACCACAACCTCGACTAAAACTAGAAAATAGAGTACAAAGGACTTTGATGGTAGAGTACAACTAACAAGTCAGGTCTAAAACCTTCAAAATGTTTACATGTGGTGATGGAAAGGTCCAAGATTTAGTGAAAAGGAATCTGATTGGATCAGGCAAATAGGAGGAGCGTGGGAACTCATCACATGCAGTTTAATGCCACTGCTTCTGTGATAAATAGGCAATTTGTAAATGCTTCAAAAGGAGGGAGTTAATGTTCACACCAGTTTTTATTGTTTGTGTGTCGATAAAAAATTATGTTCTGTCAGATGTGTGTTGTGTCAGTCACTCATACATTTTGTTTGCCATCTGCAAAACCAAACCCTGATACACATAAACTTCTGTTATCATGGGAAAACCTGTTGTCCAAAGTATAAGGACCTCTAAAAGTCTGCTTTATCCAAAGGCATGGAGGTGCCACCTTTAACCTGTGAAACATTTAGACACCCAATGGGAACGTCTCAAGTTATTGTAACATTCAGAAAATGATTTTTTTGTTGAAAAATATGAGTATATACCCCAGAATTACAGCAAACATAGACTGAAGATGTTAAAACAATCCACAGTGAAGCAAGTCTTTTACTGACACAGACTGAAAGGCCTCTCAGCAAGAAAAAAAGCCATTACTCCAAAGTCAATATAAAAACACAAATAACCCTAATTTTTATCACCATGTATATGGTCAGAAGAAAATGTTTGACTATAAAGATCATTGTTACATTTTGGAGAAAAAATAAAAAATTTGCAAGCCGGAGAACAAGATTCTAACTATAAAGTATAAGTGACAGCAGTATTTTGCTGTTTGCTTTTACAAGAGGGATTGGTGCACTTAAGAAAATAGGTAGGATCAGGAGGAATGAATATTACTTGAAAATATTTAAGCACAATCTCAATATGTCAGTAAGGAAGTTAAAGCTTGGTCAAATTTGGTCAAATCTTCCAAATGGACAATCCTCCCTCAGCATGATGACAAAGAAGTTGCAAAGAGCCATAAGGAAGACAAAGTAAATATTTTGCAGAGGCCATCACAATTCCATGAGAACTGAAAAAGAGAAACTTATGGAAGAATATCCAAAAGGTTTGACCTAAGTTATACAAATTTAAAGTCACTTCCAGAAAATATTAATTAAATATATTTAATGCTTTCATACATTGTTGTGGCATTTAATAAATTCTAATATTTTTTGTTACTATTAAACCATATAATACTGAACCTAATCTCTGTCAGAAAAGGCAAATTGTTTCTAAACAATTTCTGTTTAAGATACAAAAAGCTACTTTTAAGTTTTGGATTTGTTTTGTCTGTAGAGGATAACTCTCAAAACCACAATGATTGACTTATAAAAACAGTAATTTTCTGTTAGCCAATCTTTAAGCTAGCCTTATTTTGATTAGCCTCTCTCTCTGTTGTGGCTCACTCCAAAAAAAACGGCCGCAGTATTCAGCAAGGTTAGATCTCACAGTATGAAATGCTGCACCACTGTGTCACCTTTAAGACATTAAAATGAGGAAAATACTTCTTCACAAAGGTCAAGTACTTCAAGGATTTCTTGAAATACCTCCAGGCCTGATAAGCGGAACCACAAAGTTAATAATCACACACGTCCTGGCATTGGTCATTATCAGAACCTCGTCACAAGCACTCAAAAACTGTCAGCTTGGAAAATTGGAAAAACAAAACAGTGCAAGGTTCAACAAGTGTAAAATGGTCAATAGTGTAAAAGAGAAGTGTTCCAGTATTTAAAGGTTGAAAAATTTGATTTGCAGACTGGGTTCATTGTTCTCTGCCCTTCATGTGGGAGTAAAACCAAGGAAGCGATCAGCCTCAGAGGTGTGGCGTTTCCTTGCAGGATCTCTGTTTCATGAAAACTGAGTCAGTTTTTTGGTATTTGTTTGATTGTTGATGACACACTGGCCTCTATCAGGTCAACATGACCATTCAGAATTTATAAGCCACAACTTCCTAATCAATCTGGGTTCCCTTTTTAGCTATGTAAGAATGATGATTTGTGTTACTCACTTTATTAGTTGGAATGAAAGCCGATATTTACACACCCTTTGGAAAAAAATGAGACACTTAATCTTTTATGGCTCCTCGCTGTCTGACATTAAATCAGAATATTTTATGTTTCAGGTTAGTGAGAATTACCAACTAAATGCCAGGATTTTACGTCAAATTCAAATGTTCACAGAATTTGATTTTAAACAATATGATACGTTTTTGGTTCTTCCACAGACTTCACATAAGATTTACCTGGAATTTAGGCTCATTTTCACAGTTTTCAGTTCTGTTCAAAATTTTTTCATGGAACTGAGAGAAGGTTTGTGTGTTGGCCGCTCCAAAATGTTGATTTTATAAATCCATTCTCTAAAGAATTTGGTTTTATGCTTATGGTTTTTGTCTACTTGTATACCAATATTTAATATCTAACTTCCTAGCTGAAGGTTGGAGATGTTACATCAATTTTCCCATGTTCATTCCTCGTGATGCCATTGTGAAGTGCAGCAAAAACAACAACACTTAATGATGCTGCTACCTCAGTTCTCCACTGTTAGGTTAAAGATTATGTGGATCAACTTCATCAGATGACAGGAAATGCCTAAATAAATGACAATCATTGCTTTGAAGGCATTGGCAAACTGTAATCTGACTTTATGGTTGCTTCTGGAACAATGGCTTCTTCCTTGCTGAGTAACCTTACAGCTCATGTCGGTACAACACTTCTTTTAACTTGTACCGACTGATTCATGATGTTGCAATGAGGTTGCACGTTTTATGTGTGTCCTTTAACCACATGCACAGGTGTGCCTCTAACTCAAATACTGTAAATAAACCTATCTTCTGATAGGCTTGCACTGCTATGACATCATCACCTGGGCTAAAAGGACAATTCTTTGCTTACTAATGATAGTGTATATAAATATCTGACTTTCGATTTTTTATTATTTTTTTTGTTCTGGTAGATGAACAAATTTAAATATTAACTGACCTGAAATCTTTCTTCTGATTTAATATCAAATGGAAAAAAGACAAAAAGATCATGAGATTTTTTTTTAGAGTAAGAAAATATTTGATCTCGACTCTTATTTACTTTTTAAGTGCCGTACTCTACTCAAAGCAAATATACCTTAGAATGTAGCAATAACATTTCTATAAAAATTACTGGGTGATATATGAAATACTTGATAATTGTTTAACTAAGTCCATGGTGCCATGGCCTCCAACAGCCTTTCACACTATTTCATTTATTTCGTTAATGTATTTTACAAGCAAATTTTCCATCCCATGTCTCTATCTTCAAAGACATAACAAATACCCAGCAGGATGCAAACACTTCGCTAACCTCACTCATATCTCATGCAAATAGCTGCACACATCGCAACATATTTCAATAACTTCTGCTGCTTTTTGTCCTGCCAAACGCCAAGACTTTTCTCCACAGATACAATTGTGTTGCATTACATGCCAGGAATCTGGGACAGAGTTTGTCTTCCTTGGAAAAGAAAAAATAAAAGGTCCAAGGATGTTTCCCAATAAACCTTCGTTTTTCCCATAGATGAAGGTTTCCCCAACTCTTGCTAGAATCTAAAAAAAAAAAAAAAAAAAAAGCAATAATATAGTAGAAACATGAATTGTGATGGTCAATATTTAGTTTCTCTGCATGCATTAAGTTTTTTTGCTGATATTTTATGTCCGTTTAAAATAATTTATTGGATAATGTATAGTTTATGCAGGTTAAAGCCTTTTGAAGCTCGAAAGAAAAAGTGTTGGGTCAGACATAATTTGAATCTGTCCTTTTGAATGTTGCAAATTGTTGGGTTCCCTCATTATAAGTGTTTGTTTTTGTTAAAACCATCAACTTTAGAGAAAATATGTCTTTACAAGGACAATCCTCTGCCTCACAGGTATAGTTCTCTGTCTGGCACAATAGTAGGAACTTATTGTGATTCAAGCGGAAACATGAATGATGGTCAGGATTAGAGTAAAATTGTTAAATTGTTAGTTCTCTAAACCAGGTAAGTCAGAGGTAAGGCTGAACGGTGGAGGTATAAAGCAAACAGGACACTGAAAATTATTTAATACCTTTGAAACTATCACATTTTCTTGTTTTACAGCCACAACTTTAAAAAAATTTCATTGGGATTTTTTACGATAATCCAACCAAAAGATGTACATCTTGTGCTAAATTATTGGGAAGTGGAAAGAAATTGTTTATTTTACAAATAAAATTTTGAGAAGTCACCCTGACACACTGTTTTGAAGAACCACTGCTCATATATCAGGTCCTCTGTGATATCGCTTTACCCAATTTGTGCATCTAAAATATTTTTTGCAGATTCTTTGCAAAAATATGACCTTTAATCTGTCACATTAAATTGATAGGTTCGCCTTGATTAAGTTCTGGACTTTGACTAGGCCACTGTAATGTATGGATATGCTTTGATTCCAGAACGTTCAGTTCTGATGTCATCTGACATAAACATCTTTCACATTTTTGTTTAAACATCTCCTCTGACTTTCTGCATATCGGTCTATCACATAAAATCTCTAAAACAGAAGCATTAAAGTTTGCCGTTACAGCGTTACAAACTTCCTTTGCAAACCTGGCGTAATGGAACAAAAAATGATAAATATGAGCTGCCACAGGCACGGAGAAGAGGAAGAGGAACACAGATGGATGGAGAGTTCAGAGTGCTGAAAGAGACCAGTGAAACAATCCTCTGCTCTACTTAAATGTTCACATTCTCTAAAATTAAAAATGAAGGTAAAAAACAACAATTGAATTTCTTGTAATTTAAAAGAGAAACTTTCCCTTCTTTGCTTTTACATATAGACGGTGTATTTGGTTTTCTTTATTTATTACAGTTGGTAATAACAGTTGCCTGAGCAGTCTTACTCTGATATCAAAAGAAGGATGAGTATCTATAAAAAAAGAGCCTCATACCCTCTATGAAGTACGGTAAAGGATATGTGATGCTGTGGGCCTGTTTCCATTTCAAAGACTTGTGGAACTGTGACAAACAGACTGGACAAGATGCAAGATTTTTTACAATTATGCGCCATGAAAAGGTAAATGGTCTGTGTATCACAGTTTATGAACTCCAAGTCTTTCTACTACAATCAGTCAACAGCTATAAAGTAGCCACAGCTGCCCTTCCTTGACTGACAGAAACAAGGTTTCCATTCAATTGGCGTCACGGGGCCGTCTGACAGAATGGGGGATCGAACTGGCAACCCATTGGTAACAGGACAAAGCCCTACCTCCTGAGTCACTGCTGTGGAAACTCCAAAACTCATTACTGGGAAACGGCAGCATTCTTTCACAACTGCAATAAAGGATTACTTTATTGTTTTGCTTTATGCACATATTAACTAATGGTGTAAATAATTTTCCAGGATGTAACCTGACTCTTAAGGTGGTTGGAACATTTAAGTCGTTTAAAAGTTTAGTCAGTTACTTCAACATGCCTTACTCCAGGATAAAAACACCAATTTGCATTTATGGAATTATTCTTCAGCCACGGCTCATATTTCAGCATCATCAAAGCTCCCTCCTTCCCTTTAAAGGTGTTTTTCCCTGTTCGCTATCTCTCTGTGCACACAGCCCAATATGTGGCCATTTACCAGCCCTGAAGATAAGAACATCATTCACGTCGCTCTGAGAGCGGCGACAGCAAACAAAAGCGCAGACGCCGAGGACACAAAGCTCACACACTGGGTTAAACTGGGCATCTGCTGTGGTGGGCCGGAGCAGCTCTTTCACACCGTTTTAACTGCCTCCTCACCCAAATAAACAACGTCACATTCCTCAGGGTCGCACCTTTAAATTTTTTATGGCACATTTCGTAAATGTTTTCCGTGAACAAAGAGAATTTCTCGCTCATCAACGCTGACGCATAATGATGCTCAGAAAGTTTCAGTCAAATCAATTGAACACGACCGTTTGTTACAATATGCTCACATTTAAAATAGAGAATATGTGGTAATTTATTAACAGGACAGGGTTGTGTACTTTCCTCCTAGGTGTGGAGGATTTTCCTCCACACCTAAGAGGCGGTACTTCTCCTACTTCTCTCTTTTTAGAACAAGGAAATGTCTTAATTCCTCAAACAGAACATGGAAATACAAAGTATACATCAAATCCCTGATGTGTGACACAGTTTATGGTTAAACAGGAGGGTAAGCGAGGCTGTTATATATAGTGATGACTACAAAAAGTATGCAATTTTAACAAAACATCTCCCATGACAAAGTCAGTTTTCGTTCCATTAAAGAGATGCTGGAGAAAAAATAGACACCAGTTCAGAAAACTTAACACAAGCTCTATGTTGTATCTAAAGCTCAGGCAATGTTTAAAAAATGCATTTGCAACACAAATGAACCCGTCTGCTTGCAGGCAGGATGCTCTCACTGTTCAAACAACTTTATCCACTGAAGGAAACTGAAGGATAATTGGGTTTTTAAACTGTGGATTTTGAAAACTTCTGTTTGCTTTAGCTAACCTGCTGTCAAATAAATAACTCATTCAACGTTAAAAGAGACGGAAAAAAACATTTGAAGATAAGCTTCTCGTCAGTGTTTGCACTACATCCTGGAAGGTCGGCTCTTGGGTCACTTTTATGGGAGGCGTGATGCGATTTTAAAAGACAGACTGAACTTTCTAGTTTGTCAAGTTCCCCTTAAAAGAACATATCAACTTTGTATACGTATAACCTCTCAAATCCATGGCACTGCATACAATAATACTGAATAAAAGAAAAATATTGTAAGTTAATACCTTTTTAGACACCTTCATTGTCATTTATGGTTGTTCTCCAGACATTTGATGCTTTCTCATAAGTTTTCAGTGGATTTTTTTATTTTTTAAGAAACATTCAGGATTCAGGCATGAGAAGGACCCTGCACTCAAAAGATTAATTCAATTGTGTCTGAAAATATGATTTACTTAGTTAAAATATAGTTTTTAACTTACTCTTTAATAATGCTACAGCTGCTCACAGCATTGGCAAAATTTCTTCCCATATTTAGGCCACATAAATTATTGATTTATCACCTCCAAAGTAAACATTAGAAAACAATCAGATGAATGAGAACCAAGGAACCACATCAGGAAAAGTTTTGAATATAATTTTTTCAATCCACCATCTGAAAGAATAAAAGTGCGTCATAACTGCAAACAAAACAAATACTAATAAAGACTGTATTTTTATTTTTTATGACTGTTTGCTGTTATTGTCACATACAACTAGAAGTACAGAAAATAGGTAATAAAATAAGGCAAAGTCCAAAATATAACTTGCAAAAATTTTAGAGCACTACTTTGGAATTTTGGGGTAAGAAGCGATAAATGAATTTCACAACTACTATAGGAGAATTATCGCCATCTAGTGGCAGTTGCCACTGCCTCTGTCACTGCCTCTTACAACTAATGCCAACCTTATTAGCAAAGCAACAGAAATCCCCATCAACACTTCAGATACCAGAGAAACACCTTCATGGTAACAGCAGTTTTTATTATTTTGTCCCCATTCAGTCACATTTTAGTTCATCAAACAGACCGTGAAATGTAAAATTCGTAGACGCCAGCTACAAAATTTGGCTTTGTAGGGATGAAACACTGTAAAATAAAAATGACATAATTAAGTTGGGTTTAGTGTTTAGTACATTGTCTGTAAACAATAAGAAACGACACACTGATTGGAAAATAAAGCTGAGAGATGCTTAAAGGATTGAACACTGGCTGGTGTCAGCTACACGTCATGGCGGTTCACACAAGAGTCGCGTACAAAAAATCCCCCCCAAACACACCTGCTTAAATATAATCGTACAAAACGTGACATTTTAAACAGCATTTCTGCTACATACAAACCTCCACATCTTTGTCCCTGGTTTGCAGTGAAATGAGGTATATGTGAGGCTAATTATTGTTGTCTACCTCAACATGACGTTGCACTATTTTTGATACAACAGCTTTGCATTTTGACACTGCCATGTTTGACGATTGCTTAGAAAAAACACACAGTTCTGTTCACAAGTTTGACTACACACATTTCAGGCTCATAATTTGAGACTTTTCTTCCTAAAAACATAAATATGCAAAGCTGTACTGTAGTTTTCTTTCTGAAATTGATTTAATTAAATTAACAATTAGATTCCACATTTCTGAATTTCCGAGTGCTTTGAGAAAACACAAAGGATACAGTGAACCACAGAGTTATCTGTGACCATCAACATGCTTCTGAAATAATTCTGGCTTGATTTTTGACCACTAAATTGACATAATTGTTACCCATTTTCAGGCAGAAACCCAACTTTTAATAGACATACCCCATACATTTTTGTGAGGGTTGAGGTTGGGGCATTTTCTTAAGGTTTAAAGGTTAAGGTTTTATCCATTCTTACCCCAGTTTTAATGTACATTTAGGATGATTGGTTAAACAACCAAATGACTTGAAATACATTTTAAGAATTTCAGCTTTGTCCCTCCTAGTTACTGCACCCATTTTGTGAAATTCACCAGTAAGACTGGCACCAAACCACACTAACAGCTGGTAAAAAGTGCTTGAAAGCCTAATCTTAACTTCTAGTCGAGCTTTTCTGTATGGCTCAAGCCATTTCGAAGAGATCTACATAATAAAAACATAATTACAAACAAAACAATAAATAAAGTGGCAGTAGCAATGAAAAGTTGAATTAATCTATTTTCCAGTTATTCTTAATCACTGACAACTCCATACAGGAGTGTTTTCAGCCATGATTTAAAGGAACTCAGTCTTTCAGCAGTTTTGCAGTTTTCTGGAAATTTATTCCAGATTGGAGGAGCATAAAAACTGAACGCCGCATCTCCATGTTTGATTCTGGGGACGCAGAGCAGACTTGAACCAGAAGACTTCAGTGGTCTGGAGGATTGATACAAACTTTCTGAATTTGTGGTCATTCAGCACGATTTTGCTCTAATTTAACAAGCTCGTGCTTTTTTCTTGGTCAGTTCATGGTGATGTAAAACCTGACTTTACTATAAACAGTGATACTGGTTTATTACAGACTTAAGCCTTGATAGACATCCTTACAAATATCCTTTCATCTAAAATGTGAAAGTTTGGGCGAGATGGTTGACATTCGGACACAACTTGTCATAAGGGGACAATAATTCTAAAAGCAGATCAAAACTGGTTGGAAAAGAAAACAAAGCAATATTAAGCTTCTAGAACAGGGGTGTCAAACTCCAGTCCTCAAGGGCTGGTGTCCTGCAACTTTTAGATGTGCCTCTGCTGCACCACACCTGAATAGAATAATTAGGTCATTAGCAAGGCTCTGGAGAACTGATCTACACAAGGAGGAGGTAATTAAGTTATTTCATTCCAGTGTTTTGCACCAGTGGCACATCTAAAAACTGCAGGACAGCGGCCCTCGAGGACTGGAGTTTGACACCTGTGTTCTAGAATGACTCCCAACCTAAACTCTACTTAAAATATTATGGACGATGGCTTAGAGCCAAGTTTGATAACCAATTCATCTATTTCTGATAAGAATACTGGTCAAATATCCAGAATTATGTCAGAAGCTAGTTGACGACTTCAAACACCTTGGTTTGAAGTCACCAAACCAAGGTACTGGTTTGGTGACCAGTACCTTGGTCCTGGGAAATGGAGTCCTAAATTATATCATAAATCGGACTTGAAATCGGAAAGGTGAGAAAATTGACAGGACAATCCTGCCAAAAAAAAATGGTGTATGTAAACTTCTGACCAGAACTGTATTATTGGGGCACAAATGGGCTGAAGAACTCAGTCAGAGCAGCACAGAGATATCATTTCCAGCAGTTAAGGTCAGCTAGTCATATGGAAGTTTCCACAATTATTGTTGTCCTTACCAAAATGTTGGCAATTCAAAAATGTCAGCAAGAAACTACATATATTTATTAGACACATTTCTTCCACTTGCTTTTTGGGAATAGGCACCCATATACTAAAAGGGATGATAATGTTTGCACAAAGTATCTAAATTTTAAAATTCAGCACATGGCTGCAGAAACATTAGATCATAAACATCGTTTATCCTCAAAGTTAATAAAATCTGCGAAAGCCGCTAAGATTGGTATCAAGACAACTAAAACTAGGGGTTGTAATTACGTTTACATTATCCCGATTAAATATTACGTTACTTTAAAAAGCCCACCCGCAAGCCTAAGCTAAACCCTCCCCAATAAGTAAGAGAAGACATTTCCAACCAATCGACTCTCCACATCCTTCATCGGAAACGACAAGCCGTCCCACCCCACAATCAGCCCAACCCCCCTGCATGCGTACGCCCCAACAGCAACTGTCAAAGACTTGGGTAATTCCTCGTGTTAGCTCTTGATTCGATCAGGTACTTTAAAACAATGTGAGAAAGCAGCTCAAAGTGCTGATCGCACACTTTTAGATAAATAGGAGGAAGATGACAAGAACAGTAAAGGGGGAAAAAAGGCCATTCTACTGCTGTCCAACAGCGACATCTATTGGCTGAAGAAGACATCCCCAAACTTATTCTTCCCTCTACTTCAAATGGCAGAACCCTACAAGACTTATTTTACATATTTTATATATATATATTCTTATAAATATATATAGATATCCATGTGTGTGGCCGTTGTTGAAGAAAACACTAGCTTCACATTGACATAAAAGTACCATAATCTCTATATAGCCAAGTAGAAAGTGTTTTCAGTGTTCAAGTGAGCTGGCAGCAGTCCATTTTAGGTCACACTCATTTAACATGTAAGAAATAAAAAGTAAAAAACATCTTTCTTTTTTTTAAAATCACAAACATGCACTTCTGAAAAGTGAGCTCCCTGTCCTCCGTGAGCTTCTAGTTTCCCACGTTTTCCTGAGTAACACCTTTGACAATTTGATTTATTATTTCCTTTTTTGCCGCTTCAGTTCTGGGCGTTTCCCTGCCATGATTTCTTATTTTAAAGTTGAATCACCTCATTGGATGTGAGATCCACTGCTTCTGCTAAAAATAAAATGCTTGAAAGGTTCTGTGAATTTCATAAATAAAGACCAGACCTACCGGCACCGCTATGACACCAATCGACGGTATATCGCAAACTCGACATATCGGATTCTTTCAAACAAATTGCATTTGCAGGATACCTTGCAGGCTTATTGCATGAAGAGGAGTAGGCATAAAGACAGAGCATCAGTGTAAATAAAATATACGTCACAAAAATAAGATTAATAAAATAGGAGCAGAAAAGATTAAAATAAGAACAACCATTGAAGAATGTTCTCCCAGGTTTCATCTGTAGCTTTGGCTTGTTGGTGTTTTGGAACCTGTACTTACTGGCTCATTGACATCAGATAACAAACTATACCCTGAGAAATCCGACACAGGCGTCCGTATCCTGTGATCCACCTCCCCACCAGAGTCAGCGCTGTAAGACAAACCATGAACTTCAGATTTAAACTGGGAGCCAAAGGCCTGGGCGAAGTTTTCTATCTGGTAGGAAGGCTTTGAGGAGTCCAGAGAGGCCAGATCCTGCGAGGGAACCAGAGGGTAGACGGCCGCCGAGTCGCTCTTGACCGCCGGATGCTCCTTCTGGTTACTCAGGTCGGATGGGCTGATCTGGTAGGTTGAGGGAGGGGTGGTGGAGTGCTGTTTCTCCATCTGTTCGGTGAGCTCCTGAGAAGGGGTGAGCTGCTGGTGTGAGGGGGCCTCCAGGCTGCTCAGGTTGAAGCTGTGCTGCGGGGACGAGCAGCTCAGCATCGCAAAGTGAGACTTTGGCACTGAGGAGGGCAGCAAAGGCAAAGCCACCGGCTGGACGAAGCCGCACTCCATATGGGACGTGCTGTAGATGTTCTTGTCGGCATATAGGGGATTTCCTGCGTGGGAAGTGGTGAAGGGTCCTGAGGAAGGAAGAGGTCCGGGGCCCAGTGGGAAACCGGCACTGTGGCTGGTGCGCTCCAAAGCCTGCAGCAAGAAGCGGGAGTATTCATGCATCATTGAGCTTTTGTCTCCAGACGGGCTGGGGGCATTGGCGTCGGATCCGTCCGCTGAGGCGGGGCTGAGCTGCACGTGTTGGTCGCCGATGTCAAAATGAATGTCGGGTTTCTGGGTGTAGAGATCTAGGAGGCTATGCAGCACCTCATCGGTGATCCCCGACTTCTCCAGATTCAGAGGACCGTCGCTGTCCATTACTCCTGGAATCCCGCCCTGTAGAGAGGACGGCTGTGAGGACAAATGAACGCTGACGTCGTAGTCGCTACCACCTCCGCCTGCCACTGAGGCGCCAGAGGGCATTGCATTGTTTGTCGCTTGAAGATATCGCCGCTTCTTAACGAACTGCATGGCGTCGTCGTAGTTGCTGCTGGTGGATTCTACCTTAGCCTCGTTGCACTGCATCAAGCCAAGGTCGCCCTGCTCCAACATTTCAGCTTTAACTTGACCCAGACCTGCTTTCGTCAGGCTCTTCCGGTTAGCTTTCTTGAAGGCCATCTTGGGACCTTGATCCTGGTGACCCTGTTGCATGCTGGGTCCTGGCTCAGTAGAAGAAGACACAGTGGGACTCTCCACACAGTATTCGTAGATGCTGTAACCTCCAGATACAACTCCGTGAACGTGCGACTCCTTCGGGTCTCCTTTCTTCTTCTTACGCTCGCCTCCCACTGTGGAACTTTTTGACTTTCCCTTCTTCCTCCCAGTGCTCCCAACATTTCCCTGAGTAATTCCATAGCTGCCCTGTCCCATGTCCACAAAACCCAGATCCATCATCCCAGGATCCAATCCCTTTTTAATGGCTTCCCCACAGGTTCTCTTGTGCTTAAGAAGTCGATCTGTTCTAGAAAAATACTGAAGAAGAAACACCCCATGTACCTTTATTAGCCACAGTAATTCATGTTAAACACCCAGTAAAGACAAGGCTTTATTAGGGTTACCAACCTGCTGGCAGGTCTCACATCTGTATGGCTTTTCTCCGCTGTGCGTTCTCTTGTGTCTCTCCATGTGGTATTTCTGAATGAACCGCATGTTGCACTGGTCACAGCCAAATGGCTTCTCTCCTGAAGGAGGAAAGTGTGAGGGAAGGTTAATGATCTTTGGCTGCTCTAAGCAATGCCAGAGCCTCAGGTGAGCTAATAATCTCTGCTAATTACTCACCACTGTGGATTTTCTCGTGCCGCTGGAGAAGATACTTCTGAATGAAACTCATGTTGCACTGACTGCATCTGAAGGGTCTTTCACCTTATGTAAAAATCACAGGAAAACAATAAGGTTACGACAATATGTCCACAATGTTTCCATCATATTCTCCATAGATATTGTCCTGATCTGTCGCATTATATGTTCTCCATAAACCCTTTGGGTTCATTTAATACTGCAATACCTACATTTCCCATGTTGTTGATTATTTATGTTCAACTTTAACTGCAACTCAAATTTGCAAATTTCCCCCCGAAAACAAAAGTGCCTAGATGTGATTATGTTTTCACATTTTTATACATTTATGACTTTAGTTACTTATGAAGTAAGTAAAAAAGAAGCCCAAAATACCAACACCAGAAATATCTAATGTGACCAGCTGTGAATAACCTGAGTTTTCTTACTCTTGAAATCTATTTTCTAGCTCACTGAACTGGCAGCTTCCTGATGACACAAAGACAAGCTAAACACTCCCCCACATGGGAAACATGAGATTAAATGAAAAAAGTAAATAAGGGCTGCAAATGAATGATTTACATCCAGATCTTTAAAATACTTTACAATCCTGAGCAACAACCTCAGGATTTCCTGTCTTAGTGGTAAGACAGGCAACCCATCTAGCAAAATTCTAATTCTCAGGGAGAACATGCTATCCTGTCCATCTAAATAACTAATGCCAGCCTAGTGGTTTGGAATCAGGAGAAATATCAGATGGAGTCCAAACAAGTTACCTGATTAAGCTGATGAGGTGGTAGCTTAGGAACCAACTGCTTCAAAGCAGCAATGGTACAAACCAAAAATTCCGGTCATAAATTTAAAATATTATTATTCATATAATTTGGGATTTTGATTACGTTTTCACATTTTTATACATTTATTTTAGAATTGTAGCCATGAAAACAGCAAAACATCTCGTTTTGATGGTTAATAATGACACAAAATGTAGCAGTTTCCCAGTGACTTGAACCTCCAACATGGAATCGTTAAAGAAAACAATTCCTACAATTTCATGAAGGCAAATCCTGGAGGAAATATGAAGAAAGCTGAAAACGCTAACCTGTATGGATGAGGACATGTCTGCGCAGATGATAGGAGCTCCTGAAGGATGCACTGCAGTGTTCACAGATGTGAGGTTTTGTTCCTGGAGACACACCGCCACCGTCTGCATCCATTACTGAATGCTGCACAACAGACAGAGATGAGCAGATTAGGTCAAATAGATGGTAAAATCCCAGGTTAATTAGTTGCAACTCATACTTACAGACTGATTTGTACTTTACAGAACAGGCCCCGCATTTTTACGCTTAGTTTATAAAGAATTAAGCTGACAGAAAGCTACAGCGCAAAAACATTAAAAAGGTGACAGAAAACACTAAAAATAAAAAAGAACAATGAGGACGAAACAGGATCGACGACAAATGGATAAATAGAAAGCAAACCTTTGCCTCACTTCTCTTCTTTCTAGGTTTACCCTCATGTCCATCAATGTTTGACCTCCGACCTTTCCTCCCGGTGGCCTCTTTTTCCAACTGATTTGACAGCTGCGAAGACGACAAAGGCAGAGGGCCGTGAGAGCAAGGAAATCACTTGAAAGAAGGTTGAGGCTCTTCAGTCTAAAACTATTAAAGAAACAAGTCTATATTTGTAGTTCTGACAAACAAAACACTGACAAAAATTTGAGACTCATTGTGGAAAATGTGAACCGAGTGGGCGGTGGAGTCATCGCAACCTGACTGAGGCATTTAAAACAATAACTAGTCGATTTATTTTCTGGCAAAAACTTTCATCCAGAAGGGAGAAGAACAGGTTTCTTCCAGATATTGCCCAGCTTGCATATTGCTCCTTGTCACCATATGGAGGCTGAAAGCACAAATGTTACTGCACCTGCTCATCTTAAAAATCAGTCAAAAGTTTAGAGTGAAATCAAATACTGAGTCCAATGTCTGACTTAACCAATTCAACCAAATTAACTTCATCTTGGAAAACATGAGAAATTACAAATGTAATGTTTCCACCCCCCCATTAAAACAATTTTTTGCTTTTGTATTTAACTGGAAAATGGGATGTAGTTTTAGGACAAGATATATATCGTCTTCTGAACAGTAGCGGTTCTAGAAGAATTATTTGTTTGCAGCGATGCTGAAGAACATCAGTCTGATAGATCAAATCTATTGTGTTTAAACATAATCCTTCTAAAAAAAACCAAAACTAAATAAAGACAATAATTGAAGCTGTTGAATATTCAGGCCTCGTGACCTCTGATGGCTCACTATTGTCAGCAGAGTGTGGATGTGTATATTTCTGTTTGAATGAGCACAAAAGACGTCTGAAATGAAGTGCAAACTCAAACAAGACAGCTGCGTCCTCGCAAAGACGTTCTCATTCACGCTCCAGCCGGATGACATCACCCCTCTGCTCAGAGAGAAACTGCTTTGCATCTGAAGCCAGCGGGAGATTTATGTCTCCATAAGTTAGTTTCACACAAGCTTCTGCACTGCACCAAAATCATGAATGACGTAATGAGACAAAGATTATACTAAATGTAACCTTTTTTAAAAAATAATATGGAATATGAAAGAGTGTGACTGCTTCTTTAATAGATACATCTCAGTTTAATATAAATATTTTGATTAAAAAAGGTGTTACTGATTTTAAGATTTTAACTCTATTTTTTAGATTTTTTAATTTTGAAAATTTCTGCAGAAAACTACGGTGCAGGACAAAAGGCATCAGTCTATCTACGCTGGTATAGACTTAAAAGAAAAAGAAAAGCTTTTACAAAATGCCAAAGATAGATCTGCCTTTCGGAAAACAGATGCAAACTGGGCAAATTCTGCTTTAAAGCTGCAGATTATACTAACATATTAAATGCAAAATGAAAAGATGAGAATAATAATAATGGCTTTGAATAACAGAAACTTGTAACTGCTGCAGTATCTGTTCAACCCGACTGAGATCATCCTTCGTTAGTTTCCGCAAATTAAGCAACAGCTTCAAATGGAGATTTTCCACCAACAACATTTCGGGTCTTAAAACAGCCAGTTCCTAACTGGTTTTACTAAAAGAACCAGTTTAGTCAGAGTCAGGATAAATTTTCTAATCTCTGTTGTAAGAGTTTTTGTGAAGGACAGATGTAGATGGAAACAGTTTAATAACCAAATTTTACTATTTATCTCTGTATCTTTATTGTCCCAGATTAAGATTCATTTGTCTCACATTTTCTTGTTTATTTGGCTGATATTTTATGGTGAACACATTTTGCAGGGTTTAGGAACAACCAGACAGCTGAGCGGCTTATGGATCGAGAGGCATCAAACACAAAGGATATTTTAGTTCACCAAATTAATTTGTTAAATTTAGGACTCTAACTTATCCTTAAAGTAGAAAATCCATACTTTCCCTATTTTTATCATTTTATTTTATAATATAAAATTAAAATAATTCTAGTAGTTTATGGTAAATGCCTCTACAGCGGGAAAGGCTTGAATATACTACCAACAAATAAGTAAAGATAAGGAAGGTCACAAAGGAGGTGATGGAGGCAGAAATCCTGTAAGGAAAGAACAAATGAATGAACAAAGAGATAGAAGGAGCTCAGAAACGCTCAAGAGAAAAGAAGACAGGACATAACGGAGGAGAGAAGAAGGAAGGATAGATGGACAGAAAGAAAAGAGAAAGAAAAAACACAGCAGTGGCGGGAGTCTCTAGGTATGTCATTATCAGATTAAAATTCAGGAAGTTACATTGCTATTATAAATTGATTATTGACATAACATGGCGCAGACGTTGCTGCGTCGGTGTGTGCATCTTGTCAAATCATGAAACAGATTTTACAGCTCAGCCCCAACAGGAAGGAGACAAAAAGGAAGGAAGGAAACACCATTTAGACAATGGAATAGGAAACTAAGTCTAGAAATAATAATATTTTTTGCTTCTATACTTATTCAGACCTGGAGAATACAAACAATGAATCCCAGACTTTTCTCATTGTGAAGGAACCTTGTGAATAATTCAGCTGAGCAGCACAGTTCTGCTAAAACCACGACCTTTTAAGCCTTTCTAAGCATCTCCAACAATCGCCAGCTGCAGGGTTGATCAGCAGATTAAGAGTTTCAGAAAATATGTAAAAATATTAAGAGTAATGCCTAAAAAAACAAAATGTGAAATAATTGCTACCACTTTAAGAGCAGAGTGTTTTGTGTTCCTGAAACCATTTCACTCTCCTGGTCTGTTGGCTGTACCCACGTTGCCAATGTTGAGGTCGCACACCAGCAGCTTCTGGTGGTTACCGACGGTCACCTCCAGCACCTCCCCGCTCCGCCCCAGACCTCCGGGGTAGAGCGGCAGGCGGTAATCGTGCTCCGACTGCTTTTCCTGCTTGATGCCCATGGCGTGAACATAGTCTCCAACCGCAGCAGCGCCCCCTTGGTGGCCGCCCACGCTGCAGTCAGGAGAGTCCCGCTCTTTCTTCAGGATCAGGTCCTGCGGCGGAAGTTCCTGCATGACGGAATGCGCCGACAGCCGGGTGAAGCTGGCCACCGGAGGGAGGTGGCTGAACATTATCATGCCAGCTCCAAAGTTGGAGTCCATGCTGCCGTTGGAGCGCAGGAATTCATTCCCTAGTTTATCTTGAATGATGTTCATGCTGAAGGCTGGTGGGCAGGAAGACTATGGGACAGAAATTCATCCTGTGAGGAAAAAAGACAACAGCAGATCATGTTTATAACAACAATAACACGTTTCAGACAGACAATCTGTCAGCAAACAACCAGTTAAGCCTGGTCTTCAGGAATCAAAGCCACGGCCTCTGATCTAACAACTTAGTCGGATTAAATCGACGTTTTGTGGGTCAACAAAGCGTGGCCGTCTGGATCATGTGAAAACAAGGTGAAGAAGAAGAGAAACTGAAATCTGTCTGCTTCAATAAAGTGTTTATGTCCGGGCTTCGTGGCCAAACAAAAGTCAGTGCCGCTGCGTTCCACAAGCAACATGAGATGAGGAGCAACGGGGACCGCTGTGTGGTAATCTTTATGATAGGACCGACCGTCTGACCCAGTCATCCTATTTGTACCAGCTTATCTGTCAATGAGAGTGCGCACACACACACTGTACTAGAGTGACTGTTTACCAGCTTATGCAGCAACAGCAAGGTCCTAATAAGTCTGAATGAGAATTATAACACACGTCTGTGGATGCAGGATTTGCATATATTTTAACTGAAATTTTACTACTTTTGATTTTTCAGAAGTCAATCTCATGTAATAATAATAATAAATAGTTTTTACAATGTTTCAATGGCTGACAGTAAACAGTAAAAATGTTAATCCTGCAACACAGCAGCCTTTTAGTTTATCCTTACCTACAAACCTTAACTGGCATTTAGCAAAAGATAATCTTTGAAAATTAGAGCTGATACAATTACGTTTGATGCTTAAATTTTTTTTTTTATGAACATACATTGCATTCAAGGTACCGTTATTGAAATTTTAGTTTACCTGCACATGAGCCTAGAAATTCAGGTTTTCATCTTTTAGAAATTGAACAGGAAAAAAGGTTTTAAAATACTTTTAATGGATGCACAAGAAACCTGGCTATGAGTAATTTCTGTATCTGTTTTTCAACATTTAAGTATAAAGATGCTTACTCTGCAAATAATTTGACAAGATTCTGAATTAAGGTAATAACAGATTGCAGAAAGTTAAACTCTTGTCCAAAGAAACATAAATAAATGAAAAATATGTATTATCTGCTCCAATTTTGCCCTACAAAAGTGCTGGACTTTTACTTTTTTAAACTATTCTCTGCAGTTTTTTTTAACAGAATAGAGGAAATCTATTTAGGTAAGTGACTGTAAATAATATAAACACTTACGCAAACTGATTACAATTCTAACAAATATGGTTATAAATTGAAGGTTTTAGACAAGCAGAGATAGAACTTTTAGGATATAAGAGTGATACAATAATATACAATATAAAAGGGGGACAAATCTGATTTTTTTCCCCCCCAACAAATTCACCAAGTTTGAATTGAAAATAATCTGAAATTAAAATGCCTAAAATAATTCAGTCGGACTGCCTCTCAAATGCCTTCATCTCTACTGCAGCATTAGCAGTCACACCGCCTGCTCCAAAACAAGTTTGGAAGAAGGAAAAGCAAACAATACAGTTTTTACTTCGACTAAACTGCTATTTTCTTTGGTGTATTTCAGCAGACCAGCTGTGAGTTCGTAACACAGCAGGAAAATGAACCAGCAGCCTTGCAGGATGTGAATTAGCTCCCTGCTAACAGTTTCGGCTCAGCAGTTCTGCGGGGCCCTGCTTCTTTGTGATGCCAATAATTAATATGGCCAGGCAATAAGAGCAGCTTATCTTCCTTAAAATACGACAAGAAACGGATAAAACTACAATTAAAGCATCATAATCAAATTAAGATATTATTTCGCGTTAAATCTTGCAATTTTATTACTTTTATGTTAAATTTAGACATGTTTAATTAGAGCAAGATCTTAAACCCATTAAAAAAGCTGGAGAATGATGAAGGGTGAAAGCCGGCTTGTACAGCTATAGTGAATATGTTTGTTCTCGTTTGTGCTTTATTATGTAATCGGTTCGGTTTGCTGGACTGTAAGTGATGGAGAGACACAAGCAGGACTGACCCAAAACAAAACGGCCCAACTAAACTCGGGGAACAATGATGCTCGTCCCGACAGACAGAGCGGCTAACTTAGCAGCAGCTAACCCCCCTCAGCGCTGCGCTCTGCCTCGTCCCGGTAATAATGGAGTTATAAACCGCAGCAGCCCAAAACATTAGCTGGTATATATTTATCTTACCGGTGCAGGACCATGACCCGCTGCTGTGGTCCGCTTAGTTCACCCTCAGCCGCCCCGTTTTTAAATCTACAGCCCAAACATTGTTCTCCTGCTGCAGCTGGCTTCTTCCATCTTGGCCCGCGCAGAGCATTCTGGGTCCGGTAGGCAGGAGCATCCTGAGCAAAACCCGAAAGTCACTCTCGTTTTTTGCACTGTATTATTTTTGCAGCGTTCCCCCTATTTTATTTATTTTTTACCAATCCCTTTGATATTTTAGCATTAACCATATATTGTATTTTTTACGTTTTACATTAATAATCCCTTTATAAAATTGCAAAGAAACAAAGAAATCTAAAAAAATCAATCTGGAAAATCCTTTAACCCTGGCTTCTGTACACAAAGGTTTCATACTGATTCAAAAAGTAAGCTACATTACTGTGTAAAAGTGAATCATAATCACTTCTTAACTTTGGACATTTTTCTTCAAAAGAGCTCAACTTGTGCAATATTTCAAATTGATCCTCCTTTATCAAAGTCTTTCAACGTTTTCTTTGAAATTTTGTGCCTTTTACAAACATCTACAAATGAGAATATCATCAAAAGTGAATTGATTTCTGAAAATAATTTTTAAAACGTTAAGTATAGACCATCATTTACATATAGGTAAAGATATGAAACATAATTTTACTTTGGAGCATTTAAGCACAGAGTCAGAGCCTTACATAGTCAGTACTGCAGCTGTACAAATATTGTTGTCTGCAAATGGTTAATATAAATCTTCTTTAGTCAATTCTTTGCTGCTTTACAGGTATGTGTTTCAATCATTATTGTATTGGAAGACCAATCTAATATCCATCTTAAGTTTTCCGGGTGAAAGAAAAAGATTGTCATCTAAGATTTTACAGTGAATGGCTTCAACCTCGCCTTCTCAATATGCCAAACTCATCCTGCACAACCCAAAACATAATTATTCCACATTCATGCTTGACTCCTTTACATTTTATCAGATCAAAATCACAATTTTTTATAGATTTTTGGGGGGGGTTATGTGAGAAAGGTAGTAATTAAATGAAATAGGAAAATGATATTTTTCAAATATTTCTGAAAATTTTATTTTGCCCAGTGTAGCTGAAATGCCCAAGGTAACTCTGGAGCAGAGATAGAGATCCACAGCTCATCTGGGAGAATCTGATGACGTGGCAATTATGACCATGCATTCTTCAAATATCACCTTTATGGTTGAGTGGAAAGAAGAAATACTTTCTTGAAGAAAGCTACAAGAATATCCACCTACAGTTTTGTCAGAATCTATGCAGAGAACACAGTCTACATGTGAGAGGAGGGACTCACATCAGATCATTTTTGGGGCCACAAGCAAAATGCAGTGCGTGGAAGGAAACTAAAACTATGCATCATCCTGAACACTGAAAAGTGTGACATAACTGTGGTTACGCTGCTCCGTTGACAACCCTTGGGTCTAACCCATTAAGGTAGAATGGAAGGAATTGATTTTGTTTCGCAAATTGAGATCCAGTCTATCTATATTATCAACTGATATTGATTTGTTTGCCATATGGGCACCTAGCTAATCTGTGGGAGTCAGAATCATAGCTTGTCCACAAAAGCACAAACACTTGCACATCAAATGCTAAATACATTTTATCTTTCTGAATGTATCGCTGTATAAATATAGAAACATTGCTGATATTCCTTACTTTCTGATATTTCCAGTTAGAAAGACGAGATAAGATCTTGTGATCTTCTGTGTAATGCTAATTTGGATTTCTCTGTGTGGGAAAGCCTGATGGTTTTTCCACATAACAGATGGCAGTCCTGGCTGCCCGCACTCTAATCCTCAAATCTCGGGGGGATCGTCGCTGAGAATGAGCTCCCTCTGCTGAGATAAAAGACCCTCAGCAGGTTGCAGAGAAGTGAGCACAAGACAAACATATTTACTTGCCAAGTAATAGCTTTTTTGTACAAAGTTTAGTGGCTAACCAAGTGTATTATCCATTGTAAAAAAAAAAAAAGATTGATTTACAATTATCCATATTTGATAACAAAGGTGGAATAAATAGTAAATTTGGCTTTAAAAATATTCAAGAGGCATTTAACTTCTTATATATCAGGAGTGACTTGACTGCAGTTCCTCAAAATTATATAAATCATCAGCAGAATCAGATTTAAACAAGGTTCTGATAAAAACAAATGCAGCTTGTTTGACACTTGAAAACATTTGCTATCTGAAAATTAAATCAACAAGACAGGTCCTTCATTTTGCCTTTAAAATCCAATCTTACATCAGATCCTTCAGTGTTAAAGTGGATTTTGTCATGTGATTTAAGATTATCAGATCTAACATTTAGTACCGTAAAATCAGATCTTATGAAATAGTCGACATTCAGCTCCTTTGTATTCTGTGAAGCAGCCATTTTCTTGTCCTGCTCTTTTGTTAATGATAAAGGTGCATTTTTCTGTAGATGTTTGCGAAATGACAAATGTACCTCTGATCTGATCTAATACTTTTTTGGTTAAAATCTTGTACAGTCTTGCACTTTAATTTTTAACATGCACATAAAATAAAACAAATATGTTAGATGCTGAATTAAGATTTTTGCATGGCTTTAAATGAATAAGTGCAACTGAGTGTCTTGTATTTGATGTTTTGCACACATTATTAGGTTTTTTTTTCTTTTCTTTTTAGAAATAATTTGCAAAAAAGATGTTTATCGGTGGTGGAGATATACATTTAAAGACCAGAGAATGTTCCTCTCAAACCACTGCTGAAGAAAATAAAATAATGGGAGTTGATCAAAAGATAATGATGTGGTGTCACAGTGTGGTGCAATCTGTGACCTGAGTTTGAAACAAGAGCAGCAGAATCCATCTTTGAAAAAGCTCCAACAGCCTATAGAAGCCAACCAATATGGTGTCTCTTCCTTTATCCTCATTTCTACATATAGAAAAAAATGCTCCCTATATGATTCATTACATTAAACGTCTTTTACTGCTGTGTGAACATAATCCGAACAGGATTTCTTGCTGTTGCATCAGATTAAGTCATTACAGAACTAAAAGTCATATCATGCCTCTTTTTAAAACTTCTATGCAAATGCGACTAAGAATTTTTTACTGAAGTTGTTTAACCAATCAATCAATCAATCAATCAATCAATCAATCAATCAATCAATCAATCAATCAATCAATCAATCAATCAATCAAATTTTATTTGTATAGCACATTTCAGCAGCAAGGCATTTCAAAGTGCTTTACATCATTACAAACACAGAAACACAATGCAACATAGAATCAACAATCAAAACACGACATTAAGTCAAGTTCCATCAATAAATTTGTAATTGATTACATTTCAAATACAATTCTAAACAGGTGGGTCTTTAGTTGAGATTTAAAAGAAGTCAGTGTTTCAGCTGTTTTACAGTTTTCTGGAAGTTTGTTCCAAATTTGTGGTGCATAGATGCTGAAAGCTGCTTCTCCTCATTTGGTTCTGGTTCTGGGGATGCAGAGCAGAACCAGAACCAGAAGACCTGAGAGGTCTGGAAGGTTGATACAATAAAAGCAGATCTTTAATGTATTGTGGTGCTAAGCCGTTCAGTGATTTGTAAACTAACAACAGTATTTTAAAGTCTATTCTTTGAGCTACAGGGAGCCAGTGGAGGGACTTTAAAACTGGTGTTATGTGCTCTATCTTCCTGGTTTTAGTGAGAACGCGAGCAGCAGCATTCTGGATCAGCTGCAGCTGTTTGATTGATTTGTTGGACAGACCTGTGAAGACGCTGTTGCAATAATCAATACGACTGAAGATGAACGCATGGATGAGTTTCTCTAGATCTGGCTGAGACATTAGTCCTTTAATCCTGGAAATGTTCTTCAGGTGATAGAAGGCCGACTTTGTGACTGTCTTTATGTGGCTCTGGAGGTTCAGGTCAGAGTCCATCACTACTCCCAGGTTTCGGCCTGATCGCTGGTTTTTAGTTGTAATAACTGAAGCTGTGCATAACCGTGTTGTTCACCTAAGCAGAATGCAGTGCTTTACAAAAGTATTTATACCTCAGAAACTTTTTTTCTCCCCTCCAAAGGTGTGAATACTTTACTGAACACTGTCTCAGCAACGTCAGAGTTCACCCGCACAACAGTTGGACAGGTTTTAAATGCACATGGACGGACCATCCAGCAGGTGGCACCGTTTGACTTAGTCCTATGATTCTCTAATATCATCAATTTAAATATTTGTTTTCATCTTCCATCAATACTCCTTAATCACACAGGAGAATACACCTTAATTAAAACTCTCATGAAACAAGAAGATGAATAAATTATCCATCTGGTTAATTTTTCAGAATGAACCTATGATCTATTAACTGACCAGCTGAACTGGAGTCAAACTGCCCACATCTCATATTGTGTAACTCTCTCCTCCTCTTTTCCTGCCCCTTTCCCTTCCTCTCTCTGCATCTCCAATACTCCCTCTTCTCTCTTTAACCATAACGTCCCACCAGAAGCGGTGTGTAGTGGACGGCTCCTGCGCTACTGAACGACGCGTCAGTCAGAACACACAGAGGCTGAGCAGAGCGCACGGAGAAGAGCAGAGACTCATTGGTGTGATGTGAAATAACCAAGAGGACAGTGGAACTTTCCAGCAAGCGAACACCTACTGTGCAATAAAAGCAAACAGGCAGTAGGTATTTTCTGTTTGTTTGTTTGTATCTTTCATAATTCCCAGGATCCGCTGTGCGCACTGAAGTGGCCATGGCGTATTTTACGCACTGCAGGTAACCAATCCGTTGGAGACTAAAACTCTAAACACATCATGGATTAAACAGTGACTGTTGCGCTAGTTAACACCAGACGGGCGGACATGGCAGCACTTCGGAGGAAATTTGGAGAAGACTACCAGGTGGTCAACACCAACCGGGCAACTACTTTCTCCGCCCCGGTGAAGAAGAAACGCCAACGCTTCGTGGAGAAGAACGGCCGCTGCAACGTGCAGCACGGAAACCTCGGCGGGGAGACCAGCAGGTACCTCTCCGACCTGTTCACCACTCTGGTGGACCTGAAGTGGCGCTGGAACCTGCTCATCTTCATTCTCACCTACACCATCGCTTGGCTCGTCATGGCATCGATGTGGTGGATCATTGCTTACATCAGGGGGGATCTAAATCACGGCCACGATCCGTCCTACACCCCGTGCGTGGCGAACGTTTACAACTTCCCTTCAGCGTTCCTCTTTTTCATCGAGACCGAAGCCACCATCGGCTACGGCTACCGGTATATCACCGAGAAGTGCCCGGAGGGGATCATCCTCTTCCTGTTCCAGTCGCTGCTGGGTTCCATAGTGGACGCCTTCCTCATCGGCTGCATGTTCATCAAAATGTCCCAGCCTAAGAAACGCGCGGAGACGCTCATGTTCAGCCAGGACGCGGTGATTTCCCAAAGAGACGGCAGACTCTGCCTCATGTTCCGAGTGGGCAACCTGCGCAACAGCCACATGGTGTCCGCGCAGATCAGGTGCAAACTCATAAAGGTAAGCAGAATGCGCAACTTAGCGCAACGCCAAGTGGAACAAGTCAAGTTTATTTGTGAAGCACAATTAAGCAACAAGAAAATTTAAAGTGCTTTACATCATAAAAACATCAAACAGTCACCAATTATGAAACAAGCAATGAACATGACATTTTATCAAGTGCCATAATCAAAATTATAAAACAATACACATCAAATAGGTTGATCTATGTTCCACTTACTACAAATCAGAGGCAGCTCTAAACAGCTGGGTTTTTAGACTAGATTAAGAGTACTCAGTGTTTCAGCTGTTTTGGAGTTTTCTGGAAGTTTGTTCCAGATTTATGATGAATAGAAGCTGAATGCATCAGATATTCTGGGTTTTTTCATAAAGCAATGCAGACGAGAAGTTGGTTGAACTTTACCCAATCCTGCTCTACTCTATGAATTAAACCTTTAAACTATTATTTTCCTCTCATTCATGACACAATCCTTTCATTTGCATAATCTTTCTTTTCTAAATCTCCGCACATCAGGTTGGTTGGCAAATCTATAGGTTGGTAAACTTTAAACCACCAGGATCTATAAGAAAAGGCAGTGATGGTTTATATCTGGAGAGCTGCACAGTGGACAGTTACCTCAGTTTCTTCACAAAAACTGGAGACTGAGTTAATGTGACTGGTAGATGCAGAGAAAGTGAGGAGATCCCCAACATTGGATGCAAACTTCAACTGCAATCTTTGAAAACAGTTAAAAGAAGTTTAAACAGAAGGAAATGAACAACTCTACTAATGAAGAACTCAGCAGCTTTTTTTTATTTTGTAGTTAACACAGCTAATGAACCTCACACTCTGAAAATGAGCAGCAATGCAGAAAATTACAACACAAACAGCAGCGAGGTCCGCTGGCTCTTCTTTTAATTATCACCACGGAGCTCCTTTCAGCCACATCTATGTTCGGTGAGCAAAATGGGCCATAAAAGAAGACAAACTGCATTAGAGATGTGCTTGGAGCTTGTTTATGTCTGTGTTCTCTTCCACACACAGCGTTGGTCAGCTTAATGATGCATGCAGGCAGGCGGAGAGCAGGAGGCAGGGAGGATAGAGCTGCTCCACACTGAGGAGCACGAAGGAGGGTAACAGCTCCACAAACAGGAAGTAGAGTCACAAAACTGTACCACAAATCTTCTGTGTAGCTAAATCTACATACAACCTTTAATATGTGTGATATCATCTGAATAGTCTTGGGAAATTAAAAAAAATTATAAAGCAAAAAATGGAAGCCCATGTTATGAACCTTTAAACCCAGCATAGTCTGGACTGTCTTTTTTATCTTTAGAAAACTAGACCTAAGCTTCTAAATCTTGCTGCAAACTGTACAAAATTTTCACAGTTTCTCTTTCTGTGAAAAAAATAAATAAACATAGCAACCACCGTACACTTACATTTGCTCCAGGGCTTTGTGGTCTAACCTTGTTCTCTCGCTTCAAAGACTCTCTTACCCACACTGCAGCTCTGCCAGAGCGCAAATCACCAAAGAGACAAACGGATCAGGTGAGTCACTCCGGAAACAAATGCGTTGTTTGCTATGCAAATGCCTTTAAACATCACATGCCACATAAGTTTTTTTGGATAAATGAAAAATCATTCAAGCTGAATGCTGGACATGCACTTCCTTCTTGGAGATGTTGGTGGTGCTGTTGAGCTACAGCTCTGTCTCATTCAGGGCTCAAAGGAAAATACAAAGAAGATAGAGGAGATATTTTAAAGCTGTTAGAGATAGGGGCAAACTTTGACTCCAGCCTGATCCTAAAGCTGTGAGTAAATGAACAGCTTATACACTCCTGTAATATTTCAAATAATTTCACATATGGACACATTTTAAAAGTGTTATTGCAGTGATTTGAACTCACTTTAAATTGTGCTAGAAGTTCAAACCGAAACTAACATCATTGTATTTTGCCTCCAAGGAGGAACACTTACTTGATGTACTTTAAAGTGACCTTAAACTATAGTTCTCATGGCTTTACATACAATTTTCAGTTTTTATTTTGACATAGATATTTTTTTCCCTCAGTTTTAGCTCAGTATATGTACCTGAGTGTAACAGCATGTTTTAAAGATTAGGATATCTGGAAAATACATAATTCTGATAAGTGCAATGACGACTTTTATTGTGATTAACCCACGTTTTTTATGACTTAAATCTTTCCGTACCATTACACAATGTAACTGTGTGCAGAAAGGGCACTTAAAGCTCATGCCATTGACCGAATACGTCACTGATATCCAGAGCATGAATCCCTGAAGCTTGAAATTTAATAATCTACCAAATATTGCATCCAAGCAGTCCTTTCCAACGGCGATACTCCACACACTGATACTGTGATTATGTCTGTGAGTCAATATATTGTGCAGCCTTATTAAAAATTATGAAAGCAAACATGAGTGCAATAGAAGACATGCCAATTTTACTGTAGAGCAGATGGGCATCTGTCATGTCTGAGAAATGAAGTTGAACCCAGCACAACCTGACTGACAACCTGACAGATGGATCATAAAATTGACTTTTCAACTATTATGAACCTCTGCATGATTTTTTCTGAGGAACATAACTACAAAATGCGCATATTTGTGGATTATTTTCTGAAAAATTCAAAAGAAAAGTCAGCTTTGGAAGTTGAAATACCCATCTGCAATGCTACTTGACATAATATTAGCTATCGGTAGCAAAGCAGCCAATCCAGTAGCACCTTTCATCGATTGGCTATGCTTTCCAGGAGTGGAGTTAAGGAAGAACAGATATTAGCATCTGCACCAAAAGTGTTTTCTATTGTACGTATTAATGCATATTAAAGGCATATTTAAAATAGGCTGTTTTTAGTGTTTTTATAGGGGGCTCCTAGTTTTTGGAGATTTTAGTTTAGCTTAGTGACTATGGTCAACTGTAATAACAGTTTGAAAATCAATGTGTTTGTGAAATAAACTTGCACCCTGCACACTGTGAGGATATTTTCACAGACTCACATTATAGAAATGAAAAGAAATGTCACTTCAATGAAATAAGACAAGCAGTTCTTCATGTTTCTCTTACATCTGACACAGACATGCAGAACAAAATAATTGCTTTCTTCTTTTTTAGTGCAGACATGATCTACACTACCCTGTTTAACTGAAGGAAACAGAAAACCTGGATGGATTTTTGTGGTTTTCAGCTTTCTGTTTCTCACAGTTATTTATGTGATGAATTGCTTTGCAGATTCTGAGAGACATCAATATGGGTGCCTCCCCTATTAATCTGGCTCTTTGGTTGTCGATTGGCTCAAAATTAATTCTGGTTATCCAACCGAAAATACAATCCAAGTATCCACATCAGTGTTGATATTTTAAAAAAATAAAGCTGTTGAGTCAAGAAAATTGATGGAAGATGGTTTATGACGATTTATAATTGAGTAAAACATTATTTCCTCCCTTTTATTATTTTCCCCGTTTTGATTATGTGTTCATTCTTTAATTTTAACATATCTGAGCTAAAACTTTGATTAATTAGAAGTCGAGCAGGCCAGGAAATATTGCCAGAGGTTATTAAACATTTTACATGACACTTACATTAAAATAAACATTCTTGGAATAAACAGAACTGTGGTAAGATGTAACTTTTTCTTACAGAAAATGATCAAAACAATGCAGCCACTTTTACTTAATAAAGGTAAATATGACCTTTACTAAGCATATCACTTCCCTATCTGTCAGCAATATAACCACCATATTCAGTGGTGATATGTAGATAAAGCCAACAAAAGTGCTGCTGTGTAGGATAAAAGCTGCAGTCTTTCATCACTGTGAGTGCAATCCATAGACCTACTGACCTTTTTTGGTTTGAAGTGGGTCTGTAGCCATCTGCCTACGCCTTCATGCTGTGTGTTGGGTCTCCTTTTTGCCTTTGGTGATGCCCAGGACGCCAGAGTAAGACGTTTTGGCTCACATGTTTGGAGAGCCCGGCAGCGATCTGCCTCTCCGCTGGTCTGCAGGAGAGACCTGGTGGTGGAGACATTTTGCCAAAGTGTCAGCATTACTAAATAAAAAATGCATAATATTTCCCGTATAGTGCCAAAAGTTTATTTTATCAGTGTGCTTTTGATCACTAGTTATGGTTAATTATTATATTATTCATAATTATCATAAACAATTGTGACTACAATAAACTAATCCTAGTTTGTCAAATACAATCACTTTTTTTCTACTGATGTTTCTATACAAACATTGAGTAAATATGAAAATATGATGGGCATACAATTACTAAACTACTGCCAAAAACAGAAAATCATTGCAGGGATGTATTTAATTATCTCTTATAGCTCTTACAATAATTGCTGCAAATTATTGTGATAAAATTTGAAGTCCATGTTGCCCATCCCTAAATGCTACCTGGATTCAAACAAAAAACAAATTCTCGATCTAGTTCAAGAGGTGCATTTCCAGTTTAACCCAAATTTAAATCGCTTTTCAGTCCATAAGAGTCTTGAATACCTCCTTTTTGACTTATGCAGTGTGCATTGAGTCTACACTGACAAGGAAAATGTTGGAATTGTAATGTGGGAAATTAAAAGACTGCATTTTTATAGAAATCAGTGTAAAATCTATTTAACTTACTGTTAGATTTTTGTCCTCTAGAAAATGAAAAAAATGTTTATCTTCTACTGAATTAAATGATTTTTCTTCACGTGTCCAGATCTAGAGAGTGAAATTTCACTTCAGTCAAAGCTACGATGGAACAGATCATGTGCTTTGGCCAAATTTAGACACAAATTCAACATTTCGAAGTTGCCATCTGCAGACACTTTGAACTATGAGCAAAGTTTGTAGTTGATTACACAAAAAGATGGTTTGGAAAAGAAATTAGAAGGAAACATTCACAAGAATGCATGTTTGATCCTGTAAAACAAGATGGAAGCTCTTGTTTACATGGCTTTGGGCATCATGTAGGTAGCCTGCAGCCCTGCTAAGAGGTAGTGGAGGATTGCTTGATGACAGGAGGCAGAAAATGGGGTGAAACAGGCCAGTGAGAGCTGTCACCCACAGAGTGGCAGCTCTGTTGGGTCTGACAGCTTCGAATGGCATGCTGGTAAATAATCCTCCCTGAAATGTTAACTGGTTTTACTGGGAGGTAGGATGGAGGGTGGGTATGTAAAGAAATAGTGGAAAAAATGGCAAAACAACAACTCAAATAGTCAAAGAAAGTTGGTACAATAAAAATGAGTAACATGTTTTTCTATGTATTTTCAGCACTTGAGAGGTGCAATCTATTTCAGGCATAAATGAAATATTCTCAGTATTGCTTTCCCAATACGAAACAGTTCCAACTGCATGACTGAGCGGAGGATTGCTGGAGAGAGCTCTGCAGGCATTGATTAGTCAGCCTCAAATCCAAAAATCATTTCAAATCTCTGTAGCTCAAGGCCTTCCTATTTAAACTTTTTTTTTTTTTTTTTTTTGTACACAAGTTTTCACAACTTGTGCACAGCGTAGGTTTTCTGCTCATCTCTGTCCAAGACATCTAAACTCTGTTCGGCTATTTGCATCAAACTGTTTCCAAACTGCAGGTTTTATTTTGGCAAAAGATGTGACATCTTTTCCCCTAGTGAAATATTTTGCAAACAATAAGTCTGCAGAAGTTTGATTCTCTCTAGTCTGTGGATTTTTCCTCCTACGCACCCGTTCAAAACCACTGACGGTGTGCATGAACCTTCAGAACTGAAAGACTAAAATGCCATTTTGTTTCTGATTTAAGAGCCTGTACAGTATAATTTTGAATGACATTTTGACACACCTCTCTGCTGCTAAGTGCCATACACAGAACTAAAACATACTTAAATAGGGAAAGGGGAAAAAAAGAGCACAAAGCCTAAAAAGAAAATGATTAGACTTCATATTTCAAGCACCATCCATTAGTGTCTAATTTTTAATATTGAAAGAACACAAGCCTCCACAGTAATCTTATTTTAGATACACTTACATAAAGTCTAGCCAATAAATAATGAGACACAGTGGCCATGATTTCTTATTATCATTGCAGGATTTAATTTAAAGTTATTCAAGTGTTCGTGTGCAGCAGTTGTCTAACTAGTACCGCATGTTTCACCAATACATGTCCTTCCTTAGACCAAGGAAAATAAGTGCTTTAAAAACGGCTGTCAGTTGTGTATCAGTTAGCATTTCAGCCTCACATTTTGCATTTTCTATTAAATATTTTCGATATGTTTTATGAAAAAAATCCATAAATAGGAGGGTTTTCCGCACTGAAAAAAAAATCTCACCAAGTATTTTTGTCAAGTTTTTAGTGCAAGTACCCTAGTACACTTGAATTACGACAAAACTAACTTACAAGTAACTTTTTAGAAACACATAGTTGCTTGTTTAAGTAAATAACTTTTTAATGTTTATGAAAAGATACTTGTTCCATTGGCAGATTATTTTACTTATAAGTGAAAAACTCTGCCGTTGAAACTAGTAATTTATCATCAATATTGAGGAATTTTTTTACTTAAAACAAGCTCAACTATCTTGCTGAAAAGTTACTTGTGAATTACTTTGATCTTTTTTTGTGTACTAAGATACTTGCCCTAGAAACTAAACCAGAATACCAAGTAAGATTTTGTGTTTTTGCAGTGCGTGGTAACTTGAAATTTTACAGGAAAAATCTCAGAATGGATCAGGATCCTTTGACAAGCAAGACTGGGAAAGGATCTGAGTTTTTCTTGACATCACATACAGTGAGGAAGATGGTTTGAGAGGTAGAAAGATCTCCAAAGTTCACTGCTGGAGTTTGCTTAATGCTGCTAGGTGTTCAACTGGAAAGGCATGCTTTGGTCTGACTTGACAATGACTAAGCTATTCGCCAACTAACACACAATAAAACATGGGCTGAATATTTGAGAAAATATCCTCATACCAACTGCTGTGACCTTATTATTCCTCTGAAAATAGCTTGTCTATGGGTATTTAGTCAAGATAATGATCTGAAAGGTATGGATACACCAACAGCCGACACAAAATCAGCATTCGTTTGTGGTAGAGCCACTATCAAGACTTAAACCCTTTAGAAAATCTGTAGATTGGACAGAATAGCAGAGCATACAAGAGACTGAAAGATCCAGAGAAATTGTTCAAGAGGGAATGGTCAATGGTGAATCTTTAAACCCATCTTTTGTTTCTGTGGATACTGAGTAATCCTGTTCTAGCAGAACGTATGGGCACTTTATTCTTGTTGTAAAGATCATTGAAATCTTCACGTCTTATGAGAATTTTAAAAAAAACAACTACACTTCTATTGACATGCAAATGTAACCCTTTCTCTCCAACACAAATATCTAGTTCTTTTTCTGCACCATTTCCCTAAAAGCATTGAATAAAATGAATACAATGAGTTTGTTGTCCCATCCTCTGAGCTTCAGGATGGAAATCTGCTCTTTTGTTAGAACAGCATGTCAGATTCAAAGAAAAAAAAAAAAACAGTCGACAAGCTCGTCTATCTCTGAATCTCTGTGCAGGGGGGAGCAGAGCACATTGCCATGGGGGCCCTGTGTGAGGAGCTTCAACTGTCAGTATTTGCATACAGTCATCCATCTTCTAAATCTTAAGTGACAAAGACAGAAAATGAAATGCAGAACTTCTCACAGCTATCCCGAGCTCGCCCTCCTGGAGGGAATGACACTAAACAGCTAAACAGGATTCAGCAGCCCGGAAGGGCCAAACATTCGAACACTCTCCGAACCAGCATCAAAGGCCTTCTCCAACTAAAATGGGGGCATTTCACTTACATGCACAGGAGAGGGAAAAAAGCTGGTATTTTCTGGCAATCCAAAGCCTGTTTACTCACCCCTCTTCCACAGTTTGTGTCTCAGACGGACGCAGTGCAGAGTGAAATCCCCGGGAGGTCAGAATGATACTCGACTCTGAGTAATATGTCTGCAGGATGCATAAAGCTTGGACAAAAAATAAGACCTGCACTAACACCAGCTATAAGTGCATTGCTGCCACTGTTTTCACCTGGTGTGTGTGTGAGAGAGAAATACCAGCAACACCTGGATAAGGCAAACTGACATGAGCCTGATAAACTCATTTTGTTTGCTCATATAGACTCAAACTGGTTTCTTCACTTTGGTCCAGTGACCTTCATGGTTACCCGATCTCAATGCAACAGACTTCTTTCAGGATGTGGTGAATCAGGAGATTTTAGTCAGGCTGCAACCAAAAAATGAAATCCTGCTGCAACTGATGATGATATGATACGGTCGTCTCAATATGGCAAACATCAGAGGAATAACACATTATTGTGTCTATAGTACAAACAAATAATGTAGAGGATCATTTCGGCAATAGTAACCTAATAAAGATTAAATGTAAATGACTATTAAAAATATTTTTTTTACAAAAAATAGTCATTTGGAACAAGCATTACTGAATAATATTTAGTAATCAATAGCTGATGTGAAATTAAATTTGTTTGTGACCAACACACACACACACACACAAATCAAAGGAGAACAATGCACTGCTTTACATAAATATCCACTGAAGAATGCCTTTGCTATATCAGCAATGCCGTGCCATTTGAGATGAAATTATAAGTGTCACAATTACAATAGGGAGAGAAATCAAGGTACTGTATTAACTAGTATCTAAATGAAATGAGAAAAAAAAGGAATCAGTGTTTTTAAGTTGTTTTTTTATTATTGTGGAACAAAAACAGTAGAACCACCAGACATTTTAATCATATGCAATAAGAGTGCTTTTTCTGTATGGTCATACTTTTTCCACCGCAACATTATGAACTAATACCGGGATAAAATAAATATTTCAAGCAGCAAAAGCAATAATCACAGCACTGGCAGTTTTCTGGGTTTGCAAACCTTAATGAAAATGTCTTTGTCATTATAAAGCAAAATTCTTATCATGCAAATATGTTTTTTCCACAATAACGTTGAACACTACGCTTGCATCTCCCAGCCCTAATTTGGATGTTTTAAACCAGAACAAAGACAGAAAGTTGATCTCTAGATGTTATTTGCTCAAGCTGAGATAGCGACTGTTAGCATGTGTAGCTGGTTTATTTCTAACTGCGACTCAAATCCTTCAAATATTAAGAAATACCTTTAAGGTTTCTATACACCATTACTGTATGGGTGAAGTAGGTTACCACTGTGAAGAAGCTTATTGTGGAGGATGACATTATTTGGCACACAGATAACAAAGCCGAAATGCTATAGCGCTAATGTAGCCTAAATAATGCAGTGCTAACGTATCCTCAAGGCTGGACTAAATGGTTTAAGGTAACACTCTGGCACAAATAGTTTGTGAGAACTGATTCTTGTAAAACTCCATGAATGTTTTCTTGTTTGTATGGAAGGGAGCAGAGATGGGATGCATGTATATTTGTGTGGGAGATGATAAAGAAGCTGTGAGCGGTGCAGAGGTGGAGATTTTTGTGTGGGAGGATTGCTGGTGCATGTATTCAGAAACACTTTCTGGCAAAAAAGAAAAACAAAAGGTAAGAACCACATTATTGGGCATCCAGAAAGAATGATTAGTTTTGGAGTAAACCTGCAGATCTGGCATATAGAAATTATTTAAATTACAAGGAGCTGGAATATTCAGAACTTCATCATGAGGGAAGCAAACATTTTACCTGGCAGTTATTAGTTGTTCATTCTTCTGAGACTAATGGACACTACAACTGTCTGAAAATCCTGAATGCTTGGCATCTACTGTAAGTCACTGATAATCACTGATGTCATGCATGTGGACGAAATTACTATTTAATATATGAATCAATGTCCATGCAATTCTTTTATGATATTAATTGTAGAAGTCTTTCCAAAAAAAGTTGCCTAAAAAGTGCAAGTATAATCTTTATAAACAGAATCTTGTGTTTATTTTCCTCTTTATTTTCACTGACTTCAAATGAAACTAAACAAAAACCTCATCTCTGTTATGTGATGCATCTTACTTGATGTCTCTTCCTTCTTTTTCTCCCATTTTGGTTTTCATCATTATCCTCCAGTCTCGTCAGACACCTGAAGGAGAGTTCTTGCCACTGGACCAGTGTGAGCTGGATGTTGGCTTCGGGACGGGAGCAGACCAGCTCTTCCTGGTGTCTCCTCTCACAATCTGCCATGAAATAAATCCCAAAAGTCCGTTTTTCGACTTATCGCAGCGCTCCCTCATGAACGAACAATTTGAGATTGTCGTTATCCTCGAGGGCATCGTGGAGACCACGGGTGAGAAAGCTGTTCCTGTTACTACTTTTCTGCTGCCACTGATTCCTATCTTCAGTATTCACACAGCATTCAAATGTAAATATTAACTTATTTTTCTATTTTTCATGTTAAAAAAAGAACTGGGGAGAGGGAGTGAGAAAGAATGACATGTGAATGAGCGCCTGATTGAATTATGAGGAATATTTTATTACTCCATAATCAGTTTAAGCCCACTGTATGCATAATAAATGCCTGTGGTCACAGAAGTGTGCATCACTGCGATGAATGTGCTGAGTTTTCATGCAGCATTTCTCTGATGACGGTTAGAACCAGGAGTTGGTGTACAGCCTACTTACTGCAGAGAAAATCCTCAGCAGCAACACTGATCCCCCTGTTGCATATTTAACAGAAAGATTCCTCCCTAAAGTCCAATGCAAATAAATTCATCTTCCCTCTTCTGCGCCGACTCCATCCGTCCTGCTGCACTCTGCCACTTTTGTGGTGGAGACAACAGAGCTCAGGAGGAGGATCAGCTTGAGAGCAACAGCTCGTCTTATTAACATCGCAGCGCGCCTAAGAAGCTGAGAAGGAAATATGTTAAAATACTCAAACTCCAACACCTACACAAGGACTCATGCACATCTGCAGGTCCTGAAATTTCATTTTCTTCTTAGCCCAGACAGCTTAGGGGGCAGATTATTTATAATTGTTAGCAAAAAGTACAAACATTAAAGGCTTTCTACTACATTTCTCTGATAAAGGCAAACGAATAAAATCCGAATTTGACTTTTAAACCCAACAAAATTGTTTGCATTCCACTTATGCATGAAAGTCACAAATAAATAACAGCTATGGTAAAGGTTTATCCTCCTAAAATACGCAGGAATAGAAAAACGCCACCACTAACCATATAGACACACACACACAAGCCCAATCACTTAAATTTTACAAATATGTTTCTAACATTTTTGTAGTGGTCCAACAAGTGTTTCCATTTAAATCTGGACAAAGCTAAAGATCAGGCTCTTCCAATTTTAAGCACTTGGATATCATCATCAAAAATAAATGGTAAAATATACCACTGGAAAAGTAAGAAATGCTAGTCAGAAATTATACACAGTTTCCCATTGGTTATTAAGAAGTGTGTAAATAATTTTACACAAGCGTTTTTATGTAACTAAAATACTCCTTTTGTATACTTTCATTAGAGATCCCTGTATCATTTCTTACCAGCAGGATGATCTGTGTCTAAAGCTCCCAGGTGTATGAATAACTTTGATCTCTACTGCACCATATAGTAGGACTGAGTGGTAAGCACCTCAATTCTAACGTCATATAAAGGTTTGTTTCATTTTACTCCTCTCTTCATTTTACTCTGATGAAATCTTCTGAAGACTTGCAGAATTTGCAAGTGCCAACATCAAGGTAGAATGAATAAAAAACATTTTAAATTACAAAAAAAAAATAAAAATCACCTGTAATGAGGTAAAACATTTCATTAAGTAAATGTCACACAAACAGCAGGATGAAATCATGTTTAAAAACAACAAAATTGGCAACAAAAGTCTATGAAGAAATTGCCAAATAAACCAGTTAAATATCTGTTCCTGACAGAACAATACAATCCAGAAATTTCCACTTCACCTGAAACTCAACATAATCTTCAGAACCTTGATTCATGCATTATAAAGCTAAGATTCAGTGAAAGCTGCGAATGTTCACAAGAACCTTCTTCTGGGATGTCCGGCTTGCTGTCTGCCAAGTATTTGTGTTGCTGGGGGCTTTTATTTTTATGCAAGATGCAGTGAACATTATCCAGGTGGGTGGCTACCCATATGATGCCTGAGAGATGAAGCTAAAATGGCATGCCTGTCAGCCTCCAATGCTCCTATAATGCTGTTGTCATGTGTGTTGACCAAAAAAGTGGAAAAAACAACAGCAAAAAACCCCAGCCCTCTTCAAATAACAAAAGTGCTTGAAAATTAACACAGTGCTCATCGTTGTAATCAGAGCCAAGACTTTAGGCTAAAGTATTTTAAAAAGTGACCTTTGAGGTAATGTAGGGCTGTTAAATGGTTTTGTTAGATGAAGTGTAGTGAGCCGGGAATAGAATCAGGCTATGACATAACACTGCACCCCTCGTCGCTCAGAGGTACGCGATAATACTCCTACTCTTCTGCTAACCGCAGAGCTCTTCAGAAACTCTGAAATTACAGCTGTGCATTTATTGATCATCATAAACCTCCAAAAAAAATTGTACTTCTAAAAAAAATAAATATGAGACCTTTTACAGCGCTTTGCAAAAATAATCTCCACTGGGAGAATGGTGTATATCTTTTCTCTAGAATGCAGTGAGTAGAATTGAGACTTAAAACTCCAGTCAGTCCATCGCAAACTTAATGTTTATATTTAGAAATTATAATTATTTCTCTGGACGTTGGCTCAATTTCAGTTTGGTATATAAAAAGAATAAATTTTTTAAGCCTCATAAACCCTAAGCAATAAAACTCTAACAGTTTAACCTGTTTTAAAACAGATATGGATTTCCTGCTAGTAAAAAACTTGACATCTAAATATTATTTGTTTTAGTGAGTGGTTCTCAGCGGCTGCAAATAACTGTCTTCTGTCCTCCACTGTATTTTAAAAACAGTTGTGGAATATGTTGTAATGAAGGGCAAAGACATGACAGAAAATGAGCAGACTAGGAAAAGTTTAATGAAATCCTTCCAAAGAACAGTTTTGATGAAGATTACAAGAAAGCTTGGCTGATTTACAAACCAGTCTAAATTGATTAAGACTGGTTTCAAACTTCTGCAGGTCATTATATCTTATTTTGTGCTTCTTGGTGCTTCAATAAAGATGGCAGATGAAGAGTTACTTGCAAACATATTCATGACTTTAAGTTTTTTCAGATTTTGTCACATTAAAACATCAAACTACAATGTCTTTCATCTTTTAGGGACTTTATGTGACAGAGCAGCAAAAAGTAGGGCAAACGTGTGAAGTGGAAGGAAATTGATGCAAGTAAAAATCTTGTAACACCATCTACTACAATTGCAGCTGCAAGCAGTAATTGCCATTTCTCTAATAGCTTTGCAGATGTACAGACTGAAATTATTGCTTTTAGATCTGGACTTTGACTGGGCCAATCAAACACATCAATATGTTTTGATCTAAACTGGTCCACTGTAGTTCTGGCTGAACGTTGAGGGTCACTGTCCTGCTAGAAGTCGAGACTCCGGCTCAGTTTCAAGTCATTTTCAGCCTCAAGCAGGCGGTTATAGACTTGACCTACATCTGATCTCCCCATCAACTGATCAGCTGCTGCTTCAGAAAGCATTTTTATGGTAGGTTCAGAGCGATAAACCATTTTAGTTTCCACCTTAAAAAGCCGTATGAATGTAAGCCAGGAAGCTCCGTTTCAGTCTCCTCTGACCAGGCTATCAGCAAAGGCTTTTTGTTTTTCAAACTCTTCCATGTAGGTCAGATTCCTTCCTCTGTTTCTTTGGTTAAACCAGAAACTCTTTATAGGAAGCTCATTTCACTTTCCCCAGTGTGGAGTCAAATACAACCACCTGCATTTAGCCCTGCTCTTTTTTAACCACAAAACAAGACAGAGCAACCTCAGTGTGGTTGCTGTCAAAACTAAACTGTAAATCTTCTACTCTACCCTCACCCTAAAAAAAATACAAAGTTTAAGTCCTCCACATGAAGGAGCAGTGCACTCCTGACCCACATCAAAAACCTCTGATGTGTGTATGTGAGTGACTGCTGACTGAAGTTATTCAACTTCACCTCAAATACACAAAATCTTACCAAGTTTTTTTTTTTTTTGGTTTCTAGAGCAAATATCTTAGTATTCTTGATATACAAGACAAAACTAACTTACAAGTAACTTTTCAGCAAGATGTAAGTGCTTGTTTTAAGTGAAGGATTCCTTAATATTGATGAAAAAGTCCTAGTTCCACTGAAAGATTATTTCACTTTTAACAAGACATTTTTCCCATGTTATAAGTGAAATAATCTGACAGTGGAACTAGTCATTTTTCATCAATATCATGGGATTATTGACTTAAACAAGCACTTATATGTTGCAGAAAAGTTATCGGTTAGCTAGTTTAGTCTTATTTCAAATGTACCCATTCATTTGCACTAGAAACTAGATAAAAATACTTGGTAAGATTTTGTGTTTTTGCTGTGTTTTTATTGGTTGTCATTACATCAAAAAATGCACACAATCACAATCCTAATTTACACTGGCAGCGGAAAATTAGATAATCTCACAACACGGTTGTACAAATTGCGGCCACCTTGCAGCCCGGAAAGATTTCATTTATTCCAACCGTATAAACAGATACTTTGCTTCTTGCAATGTCATCCTTGTTATTTCACTACACTACATGCTTTGTGACTAGATATCAATATATTAGGTTTTAAGAGCTTATATTTGTTTTCCTGAACTGAGAAATCCATTAAATGCGGTTTATTATTGCTTTCTCATGTGATTAATTTGTTTTTGAGTAAAAAGTGAATCCCTCCGTACAGGCATGCTTTATTTGGACCCCATTAATTGAAAGTCATTGAGATAATTACTCATCCATCACTGTTTTGCAGGTATGACATGCCAAGCGCGGACATCATACACTGAAGACGAGGTTTTATGGGGCCACCGCTTCCTGCCCGTCATGTCTCTGGAGGAAGGCTTCTTCAGAGTGGACTACTCTCAGTTCCACAGCACATTTGAGGTGCCAACACCTCCATACAGTGTCAAAGAGCAGGACGAGAAAAATTCGTTGCCTTCACCTCAGTCCACTCCCACCCCCGCACTGACTGAGAGCCACGGCGCCCGGCGCGACCGGGTGTTTTCCGTGGATTGCATCAACACTTCAGAGGAGAGGGGCCGTCAGGGAGGAGCGGGCAGCCGGCTGCCGAGCAAGCTGCAGAGGATGAGCTCGTCGGGGAAGGAGGACCTGCAGAGGAAGGTGCTTTTGCTCAGCTCCCAGCATGCAGAGAAGGCGTGCAGCACAGGGGACCTCCCCATGAAGCTGCAGAGGCTGAGCTCCTCCCCCAGCCCAGGAGCACAAAATCGGCTGCAACTCAAGTCACTCAAGGTGGGCTTTGAGCCCATGACACAGTCGACAGGAGACCTTTACCAGCGCAGCCCACCAACCACGCTGTCACCCACTCCTGCGCCCATGCACAGCCCCCTTCTGTCAGCTGGAGGGAGGCTGGAGGACAATCTGCCACCAAAGCTACGAAAAATGAATGCTGACCGCTGAAATCTGGACAACAACCACCAAACACGAGAAGGTGCTGCATACAGGAAACAACGAAAGCAATTATAAGGGGGCAAGAAGGACTAGTAGGCAACTTGTGGGGTTTTTTTCTTTGAGAACAAACTATTACTGGAAATACTGTGATTTCTGTGCTTCATAACGAAGGAATAGACTAAAGACGCGTATTTACTGGATCATTCTGAGAAGAGTTGTGCATGTCTACAATAAATCTATTGTTTTATTTATGCACCACTATACTCAATAGTCAATCTTAGTTTTAATCAAGTATAAATTATATTAAAATGAAAATAAATACAGTTTGATATTCTCTGCCTTGTTTGATTCCTGCTGTTTTAGCTGAAACCAAGGTAAGTGTCGTTACAAGACCTTATTTAACCCAACCTTAAGTATATATGATGAGCTGAAACAGACATACAATTATAAGTAAAAGTCATAAAAGATGGATTCTTTAGTGCACCAAAAATTACAAAACTGCCACTCTGTCAGAAAGATCCAAGAGGGCAATAATGAAATAGATTATCTTAAAAGCTGTTACAAGTTTATTGATGTATTCACAAATTTCAAGAACTTTTTCCTCTTGTTGGGATCAGAATCAGATTTAATGGCTAGGATTATGCACACAAACAAATCATACAACCTTAGTTTCACATGCTAAAGTGCTACAGAAATTACACAAATGCAGAACTTTAGAGGAAGTAAAATAAAAGTCAAAGAAACAATATGTAAAACCTTTCTACGTATAGCCATATTTTTTTTAACATTTTTTGAAGAAAGTCAGGTTGGAAAAGTGAAATTAGGCTTACAGAGGTTATCTACATCATGCACAATTCAAGAGGAAAAAATATATTTTTGATGTAGAAATGGAAAGAATAATAAAATTAACCTGGTTGCATAGTGCACACCATCTTGAACTATGGCAGCTTTTGATCTAATTTCAATATTTAGCTTTGTGAAAACTTTGGAGAGCTATCGTATGCCTGGTCACTGAGGTATTAAATTAACAAACTATCCAAACAACTGGGCACGTAGTCCTAGCTTCCAATAAAAGGCTTTGTTTCTCTGAGTCTTTCAGCATAGTGTGACTACAGCAGTTAGAAACAGAGACACAGGAACCATAATATTGCAACACAGCAGAACCCCCCAGCTGCACATCTGAGGTCAGCCTCTCCCAAATATCATCAGGACCTCAGCTTTCATTTTACCACGACACAAAAAAATCAATGATAGAGAGAGTTTCCTCTTCCATGCCAGTCCTCACAAACAGAGCAACCCAGAACCCCCACTATCATTATCAATCCACAACTTCAAGCACCCACTCACTTTACACAGAGCCTAAACTGCTTCCTACAGTCATCCTGTGATGTGGCTGCAAACAGAGGCGAGTGTGTTTGGTTGCTCACACGCTTTATCCAGTTCTCATGCTGTGTGTTTGATTTTACCAGATAACACCAATGAAACAGCTTCTTTATAAGGAAGAACACACCAAAACACAAAGGCATAAGGAAAACAAGAATTATGTACAAGTAGAAAGGTGACATACTGTTTGATGTCATGTATAGTTTTCTTTTACACTTCCTAATTAACAAAGATGGGGTTTGAGGTTTAATGCACAAAACTGGCATGTGCATAACCACAGTTATATATACTGTAGTTATATATAGACATATATATATTAAATTTTTATAACTCAACTGACTACTGAGTATGTTTGTATACAGAAACAAAGGAAGAAATGCCTCTAACTGGAATTTTATTAACATTGCAAAGGGATTTTCAAACTTTCCAAAACTAGCAATCAAATTCAAAGCAACACTATCAAACATGGATTGCATGGTTATTATATTGACACTTATTGGATACCACAGCTTAAAGCAGTAACATAATCTCACACTAAAGAAAAGAACAATCTAAATGTGTGTCCTGCTTTCAACCGTCTGATAAAACTGTAACGCTCAGACAAAAGGAACCTGGATGTTTATGAGTTATCCCGAAAGATGGCATGAAGCAAGTGGATACACACAGGTTTTAGGTTTTAAATCACCATAGATCAATTTGGTTGTGACTGTGAAAGAAGTTGTAGTGAAGGAAAAATACTTTTTTGTTTCTAAGGTGAGATGAGACCAAGATTGAGCTACAGTTCAGTGAAGCACAAAGTCAACTATCAAGCATGGTGGTGGCAGAATCAGGCTGCCAGGATGTTTTCCACCCAGCTCTAGTGATGCAATAAACAGGACGGATTAAATAATAAAGGAGAATACCTTGAAATTCTTCAAATTCACCAATAAATTTAAAACAAAAAAAATCTCACGTTGAACAATATGTTTAACAGAGTTACAAAACAGATTTTTATTTATGTGAACATGGTGTGAAATAAACTAAAAAAGCCAAAATACTATTGCCTCTCATTGTGATGAATGGAGCTCACATAAGCCAATGTTTGAGTCCTGAGCTGTAAATCTTCTCAAAATGGCACCTTCGCCCCCTCAGCCAGTTTAAACCAACAGCAGGGCAGACTTTAGGTGGCACAGTTTTTATCATTTTTTGGAAATCCAGCCACAGTGTGACATGTTTTTGGAGCCTCTCTATAACGACCCCGACACTGATGGCTGTGGTTAAAAATATCAGCATCATGAATACTTAATAACAAGACAGGGAGGGCATGAAGAGGCTCATTAGGGGCCAGTCCTGCTGACTTCTTCACACTGTCCAAGCACTCAAATTCGCCTCAAAACCCCCCAAATAAAGGTTTTGAATAGGCTCTAAATGACAAAAAAAAAAAAAAAAAAATCCCTCAGTCACATCGTTGTAAAATAAAAACAAGTGTAAATTAATTTCTCATTATTTGCCAGTTGTGTTTTGATGTAAAGCGGACTCATTTTTAATTTACCGTTCATTCTGCCAGGACGCACCGCTTATGAATGTATGCTAATTAGGACACTTGTGGTGTCTAAAAGGGAAATGTGCCACACTGAGTTACCCTACTGAAACACACACATACACCCAAGCACCCTGGGACGAATAAACACAGAAGCTGTCAATCAAAAACAACAAGCTCTCCATCACAATCACCACAGCAACATAGCATCCTCTTTCCCCTGAAGCATTCAGAGCTAAACCCTACAGCCAGAATGTGTGTGAATGTGTGTCAGGAGATCATTGTTTTCATCATTGCCCTCCACTTCTCTCTGTCACTGAGCAAATTTAAATAAAGAATTTTAATTGTAGACACTTATTTGTGTCTTAGGATTTGTGTATGCAGATGAGCTCCTGACCTGACCTGAACTCCAGATATTTAGCATTTTCTTCTGCAGTGTAAATTTATGTGGCCTCGTCCATATAAGAGAGCTGTGTGGCTGTCAGAAAAAACACAGAAAACACTAATCCTCAGGAGAAGCAGGTACTGTATATTTAATTTTTTTTTTTTACATTATTTATTACTAGAATATTTGACAGAATAATATGAGGTGAAGTGTAATTACTTGATCTTCAAAACCCTAATAGGTGAGTGCTGGAGCCTTGTAGAGAACGGGCCAATTACTGCGCTCCTCAATCAGCCTAAGTATCCCAGGACTAATCAATACCCATCTCACTGTTGCAACCTGACCCATGACCTTCGGCACCAGTGCTCACAGGCTTGGATAATCACTTGACCCTGCCGGTGTCGGGAGATATTGGAAGATTGGAGGTCTATCTAATGTTCAGAGAGAACTTTAGTGCAAACTTAGCACAATGTCCTCCTGGACCTGCAGAAAAAAATCAATTCCTTGGAACTCTATTAACTGCAGCAGCACACAAAATACATAAATACAATGTGAAAAGCATTTAAGACTTCCACACATGAACCATGTTTCATTCAGCGCCATCCTGTGCCTTTATCTGGTCTCTAATAGGATGACAGCAGTTATGCAGGACTTTTGAAACTATTGGTTCTCCAGTGTTTGGTAATCATCGTATTCTCTTAAACTTTTTTACAGTAGGACAAACTGATGAGAGATGGCATAGGTAAGATCAATAACTTGCAATCAACGCAATTTTTCAACACCTCTGAGTCACAAACATTACCAGCAACTACTGTATATATTTTTGTTTATTAATTTCAACAGTTATAATTTTATTACAACTGTTTCATCTCCTGCCGCCTTGTTTTATGTTTTCATCTACATTAAAAGATCATCTGCCTATCTAAAATTTGATGGTCTAAAGCCATCCCCAAGTGGTAAAATAATTATTAACTTCTCAAAGATCTTGACCTTTTTACTCTGTGTGGTTTGGCTGTGCTGGTTTCTGAGAGACTGCAGGAGGTTGAATGTTTTTCAGGCTAAACTTTTTTCAATCCTGAAGAAAGTTTAGCACAGTTGCAGCTTAACTCCGAAAACAACTTCAGGTTTTAGAGCTTTGATTAGTTGACACCAGACAGGGAAAATACTCATTTTGGGTGCAGGAAACACATTTAATTGTCTCTAATGCTGCTAAAAAAAAAGCACTGCTCTAGTCTTACTTAAAATTAAGAAAAGAAGTGCTTATTTTGTGCTTCAATGGATGAGAAGAAAACAAGATTATCAAAAACATTTGAATGTCGTTTGTATTTACAATTAAAACATCATTCCAAAAATGATGGAAAAAATCAATAATATTTAGAAGATGAAAACAGTTTCTGTTTTACACATTGACCCTGCTGCATTTCTTTCTCATAATATCTGTGACAGTTTGTGTGTGTGTGACTTGGAGTGTAATACAAACATTGGAGGAGAGGTGATTAATTAAGGCTCAAGCCTCCAGCATCACGAAGCCATTATAGAAGCACAATTAGGCAGCACACAATGAACAAAACCACTGACACGTTAACATCTCGTGGACAGACTCATGGGAGAAATGCTTGGAACAAACTGTATGTATGGTTCCACTCTGGGTTTCAATTCTGTCCATTTTGCAAAGAATTAAAACAGCACATGCTTTGTGTCAGGAGTGATTTTATGCACTGCTACACCATCATTACATTACCGCAAACTCATGAGTGAATACTGAAGTATGAAACCTGTGAACAAGAATAATGAGTTTCTTCCAGGCTTCCTTCATTTATTTGCTCGCCTCCCCTCCTTCCTCGTCTTTTCATTTCTCGCTGTTGTCATTGAGCAGGTTGCTGTTTTACTGCTGAACACTCCTGGCTACATTGTGCCTGTTAAGCAGTTTTTCTCCTTGGACCAATCACTTGTCTGACTCTTACATCTTCTGTGAAATTATACTCGTCTCATGCAGGCGTGCGGGTTGACAAAATATGGTCACTGAAAATCGAATCACACATCTCTTGGTCAGAGGTTCGGCCATCCCTCCCTCACTTGTTTTACCACTTTTCAATTCCTCACTGCTGGGTTTTCAGCATAAAGAGAACTTTTTACCGAAATCAATCTGCTGGCACCGACTTTTTAATCATGTTCTTCTTTTTGGGGGCTCTCAATCATCCTTTTCCTGCAGTGAGTGTGGAGCATGGGAGGGGGGGTGAGATTTAGAAGTGTGACAGTGATGTGGGCAGTGAATGAAAGCTGAGAGAATAAAAAGAGACCCCATTATCACACGCTGCTGATCTTCAGCTACATTAGGAAGAACAAAATGACCCTCATCACCCCGTCCTCCCAGCAGACATAACTGGGCTTTTCAGGGATGGAGGGAACTTCTTGGGACTTAAATTGCATTTGCTCTGTCTTCTCCTGTCGCTGCCCCCCATCAGCCCACCCTGGCAGCCTGTAACTCTCCGGGGCACGATGGGAAATAATCCATGTAGTCACACTCTAATGGTCATGCAGCATAGCTCCACGGCCGGATGGAGAGTAATGACATTAATTCTGAGGCAATGGGTGTCGCTAAGTTACAGATGAAGCTAATTTTTGGGGGGATGTAAGTAGGATGAGGTTGTAAAATTATAAAGGAAGTAGTAAATGACCCATTGGTGATTTGGTTTGTTGGATTGCTTTTGTCCTCTGTAATACCTGGAATGGAGGTGTTATTAATAACACAAAATGTTGTTATAGAAGGATTTAATCATGCGGGGTGATTGCGAACGAGGCCAACAAAAGGTGCTTTCAGCCTTGGATAAAAGAACCCAATTAATGAGGGAGAGATGCTGTTTTTAGATGTGGTTCTTTCTATGTGGTTTTTATTATGCTTCAGGGTGTTCCAAAACTAGCTGGCATAATCTTTTGGCCGGAATAATCAGATGTTTGTATGAGGTTTCAATTAGACATTTGTATTCTGTATAGAATATCAGGTTCTTTTATTTAACAATGATCTTCAAGGTAGAACTCATCAAAAGCTGTGGAAGTTAATTGACCATTAAGTTATCGAACTCATATTTTACAGTCTCTGCAAATATATTAAAGAAAATATTCTATTGTGCAATAAGTCAAGCTTGACTTACTGCACAATAGAATAAGTCATATCACAAAGCCAGATTGTGATATGAAAAGCAGATCCATTTAAAATAATAATATTGATGCCAAGTTGGTATCAGTATCAGGTACTAGCATTATAAGTGATACTTTAGTTTGAGAATGTCTTGAAGTTTTATTTCATTTTTGTATTATAGTTTCTTAATTCTACTATAAAAGATTTTGCTTAGATTTTCTCAGAAATTAATAACTTTTTGCATTTTATTTAGAAAATAAAGTGGAAATCTTGTAAATATGTTGAAGTATTTTGTAGGCACCTATAAATTCTGTTTTTTTAACAATCTAATTTAATGGAAAAAAACAAAAAAAAATGTCTAAAGGTCAGAAGTTTGATGATATTTCAAACATAAAATAATAAATATTGGTATCGGCAATACTGGCCCCGTTTTAACTTGGTATTGGATCAAATCAAAATCAATGTAAGGTCTCATACCTCCGGCTCGTAACGGGTCCGATTTTGTAGGAAAGAGTTTGTTCCTCCTAGCAGTTGCTGAATATTTGCTCAGGATGAGGAATTGCTTGGTCTGAGTGAATGTTATTGAATCCATCTGTATGAATCAGATATTAGATTTATTTTGATTATATATTTCTGGTTATGAACTGGATCTGTTTGTCTTGTAAAATGCCTGAAGATGACGCTTGCTGTGGATTGGAGCAATATAAATGGACTGAATTGAATAAACCAAACTGAATTTTTAATATCAATCTTCCAGAAAAAACCCTTGAAGGAGCTACTGAGCTCCTCAGACCATTTCAAAAACTCTTACAGCTATAATCATAACACAGAAGCCAGTTTCTGAAACGCTTCAGCTGGCAGTAACTGATGGCCTGGAAATGAGAACTTGTTGACTTACATCACTGCAGCAGAGAGTATAAAACTCAAACTAATCTTTTCATTCATATGAAAGACTACTATATTAATTTTAGACAAAATCTCCCCTTTTTGGTAAGATTGCAATCTTAGAAGCAGTTTTCTTCTTTCAAACTGCACTGTTCAGTTGTGTTTCTCTAAGCTAGCAATCACAGCTGAGCACACACACACACCCCCACACACACATCACCACCCTGCGTGGTAGGATGTATTGACAAGGTGTTAAAGCAAGATAAAGACAAACCCTTAATTTGCCGATAAATCAGTCATGCTCAGTGAATCCGTCTCACTTGCATTCTCTTATCTTCAGAGTGTTTCTCTTCTGCCTCCTATCATGACGTTTCAAACATGATAGAGTGGAGATCGCCATGCCCGATGTTCGCTCTTCTTTCTGTTAGCTTGGCTTTGATATGCAAAATTTGCCCCCTGCCTGCCCGCCATCCCACTCGACCCACTAAACACCGGTTGCACAGCTTGCTCCTAATCTCCATCACACTGTGTGTCTTTTAAAAGCGGCCAAACACAGCAGAGCCTTCCACACAAAGGAAGAAGACAAGCTCGACTTCAACATCTGCTTGTCTGTCAGCCTGCCAGTTCGCATGTCAAAGGAGCCCCGGACATTTACAGCCGTTTCCCTCCGCGGCCTAATTAAAGCACATCGGCACCTTCAAAGTGGAGTCAACAGGATGCAGACCACAGGTTCTTCGTCTGGTAAACAGAAAGACTGCAGCTTCACTACAATGTAATGTTTGTAGTAAACTAGTTCTACCATAAGCAGCACAACTGCCTCAGCATGACTCATTAAATAACCAACAGTTTTAATCTGCAATGTGGATTAATTAAATTTCCATTTTAGGGAAAAAAAAAGTTATTAATTAGAAAGACTCAAAAAAGCCATGTGACACATTGTCACAAAGTGAATGGTTCTCAAAAGTCAGAGCAAGATGAAGTACAGAAGGAATGACTAATCTCATCCACCAGGAGCATAAAGTCTAACTTTAAATTATCCATCAATATGTGGAAAGTAAGATTCTGTATGATCTGTCACCTGCAACAGCACAACAGTTTGACATTTAGCTAACAGGTTGTTCTTGGTAAATATTTTCTGCTTAATAACTGATAATTGTTGATTAAAAGAGTGATACTATTAAAAATTCTAGCTTCAAAAGGAAAAAGTTGGACAAACTTAGAGAATGTCATCAAAATATAGTTAATCTATTGCTTATGCTTCACATATTGAAATATTTTGAATCTAGTTTCTAATGCAAATAAATGAGTACATTTAAAATTTGACAAAACTAACTTACAGGTAAATTTCAGCTTGTTTTCAGTGAATTACTCCTTTTTATTGATAAAAATGGAGCAGTTCCACTGGCAGATTATTTCACTTATAATATTTGTCCTGCATTATAAGAGAAAGTCTCCTGACAATTCTTAAAGAATTACTCATATATAATCAACCATTTTTGATGGGACATAAACAAGATCCCAGAAACCTGTCCATAAATTTTACTCGCGGTAGAATGATAGACATACAATCATTGGGAAATAGTTTTATAAACTTTTCAAATTTATGAATAGGAACAAGTTTCTCTCCAAGGTCTTAGCATGCAGCTGTAAAATACACATGTACACTCCAGACTGTCAAAAGTCTACTTTTATAGAATTGGTCAAGACTGTCTAACTGGCAGCACCTGGTTGCTACTTTCCTTCTTACATCCTACAGAAGCAACATGTGCAGACTTTTCTTTTTGCACAGACCTTCTCCATTTAACGTTATTATATAATGACAGAGTGGAGTGTGTTTATTTCTGTGCACTTCAGGTTAAATTTAAATTTCAAGCACTGGTAAAGACCAAATTCTTTTTTATTTACATTTTAATTTAGCTGAATTTACAAAAGGTCTGTGCAGTGTTGGGAATAAAATTGTTAGAAGTAGGTCTGAAGCCTTTAAGGACCTAAGTCCTGGTGTGAAATCAAACATGAAGGCTTCAGAGTCGTGCTTCTGTGATTCAGACACATCCACTTTTCTGCTCTGCCTTGTCGTGACTCAGCCTTTAGTCCAGTGATGTGAGACAGAAACCTGCCAACCGTTTAGATCCGAGCCATGAAGCTTTAGTTAAATCCCGGACTTGACAGACAGAAAAGACAGGGGACATCCAGGAGAAAAGCTCAACCCATTTTTTCTTACCCTTTCATGTCATTTTTTGCTCTTAGATTGTCACCTGTGACAAAAAATGTCACAACAATGCCAGTAAAATATTTTGTATGGGTTGTGACAGTTCAAACTTTGATACAGCAATTAGCTTTTCCTATCGTTCACATCCTATCACCACCCTTGCAGAAAATTATATCCATCATTGTTCTCCCTACAGGAGCATTTTTTTCTCTTTTTTTCCCCAACTTTGCTTCATCTCAACAGTAAGTTCGACAGTTTGTTAGCGGGGGATAATGTTTTCTGTAAGCATAGAAAATCCTTACAGGGAGGTTTCCTCTCTTAATACCAGTAAAATACTGTAAGACTGACTATTATGTGAAATGCACCAACAAAAAATAAGGACAGGCAATAATTTTTCTCTGGATAACATTGTTTTATTTCATACTAATGTCATGGGATCCACACAAATGGGCAATAAGCTACAGCTAATAATTTTCAGAATTGAATGTCAAACAGTTACCATTAAAAACAGCAAATTTAGCAAGTATGGTTTTGGGATTTATAATTTATATAAAGACAGATATAATGTGAAATACTCGAACAGGAAGAGGTAAATCCACCATAAAGGTGATAAACTATATAATTACCGAGGCAGTACTTTATTATTAGAAGCAAAACAAATAAAGTACTACTCACATACTCTTCTGTACAACCTTTACTACCCAACTGACTTCAATTAATTTGTGGCATTGTTACCAAGCTGGAGCTCTGGCTCCAAACGGCAAAAACACAACACACACATACTTAAGTTAGTCTCATTTAATAAGGCAATCCCTGTCACTGGATTTCAAATGTCTCATTGATTGCATGCCAAATGATGCATTCATTAACTCCTATTAATACCTTTAAACCAACAAGATGTCCCTCGGCTGAGAACAGGGGAAAATCTGAGAAAAGAAAAGATTTGGTAGGAGATTCTGATTTTCTGAATCAGGATATATTGTTGTCATCCTGAAAGTCCTGATTATGATTAGAGGGACAAAGCGCTTAGGATTTCATTTCTCTTCAGACTTCTTTTGAATAGAATGTGACTGGATGTTCGGTGTACTTTGGCATCAGTATTTGATCCATTTTGGTCACCAAAGCAAGAGTGACTAAACATCACACTTGTCCATTAACTGTTTAAACAGTTAATGTTTAAACATGAACTCTTGTTAATGTTTAAACAGTAGTTAAACATTAACAACTGTTTAATTGTTAACTAAAACAGTTGCTAAACTCAATGGATTTGCCAGTGTGTTCAGCGTGGGACATACAGTAGAATGACGATTTTCAAACAAGTACAACTTGAGGAAATCTTGGCAATTATTTTTGAGAGAAAAGCAAAAAAAAATCTGATATTGACCTCCAACAATCAAAAGGATGAGTTGTTAAAAATTGTTGATCTTTTTTCATATTTTCCAAATGCAACATGAAGAAAAAATTGAGCACTGTGAGGATAAGCTAAGCTAATACAAGAAGTGAACACAGATTAAGGTACCACTGCTACTTACTTCTGAGGTCAAAACTATGACATCTAACATTAAGTTGGATGAAATCACATCCAACTTAATGTTTCAATTTCAAGTTTGAAACTTCCAACTTTCCCCAACTTGGATCTCGACTTCATAAAACCTGCTAATAGAAACGTGGAAATCTTGACTTTTGTGTAAAAATGGAGAATGGAGAGCAGAAAATGGTGAAAGAGATCAGAACTAAAAGGCAGAGAGCAGAAAAGCAGAAATAAGGAAAGATATGACAACAAAAAAAACTCATCCAACTGACTCCTTCAGCCTAATTCATGCGATTAGAAATGCATACAATTCAACCAGAACAAAGTGTGGAAAAATGTGCTTGAGGACAAAGAGGGTCTCACAACAAAGATACAAAGGCTGCCTTTGATATTCATGTTTTGATGTCTCTCAGATGAATGAGAAAACATTGTTAATGCACAACACAACTGATTAAATCCACCAGCTGCCCAAAGCAAACAAAGTGTGGAAAACACTGACTGAAGTCAGTTTAATTTTCCTACCAATTTCTTCCTTTTCCAAATCTCTTTCTGTGTGGGGTCCAACCACTCTGGACATTTTGGGTGTTTGTCTCAAGCAAGAAAGCATTTGCTGATTGAAAGACGAGCAGATGGTTCTCCAGATGATACTTTTTTTTCTGCCAGCCTTGACCGACAAATACACATTTACTGGAGAACACACTCACATGGACAAACACCTGTCCTAAAAGATAATGACTGCTGGGGGAAAAAAACAGGGCTGTTTAAGCTGGAAACAGGGGGGAAAAAGTTTAGATTAATCATTGTAAATATGTTAATTAATATGTATTCTCATAATGAGATGCTTGCTACAGTATGGTCAGACAGAAGCAGAACAAATGTGGAGGTTGGAGCTGAATTGTGTGCCGAGAAAGCTGATTTTCGCACAACCAATGAAAACTGAGTGTTCCTGTCAAGATACAGGAACCGGCTCAGAGAGAGAGACGTGACGACGAGTCTGGTGGAAGTGTGATTAGGCTCTTCAAGCTTTTTTTAAAGGTCTGTCTGAGGACACGATCACATCACTGGATTCATCAAGAAACTATAAAAGATGCCTTTATGCATTCTGAAGACACTATTATAAAAAAGAAGAAGAGAGAAAGTTTAACATGCCCCTAGATGTTGCCGTTGTTGGAAAGTGGGTTTTATTTCTATTCATTTAGCAACAGATTGTTTTGACATGACGTCTAGTGTTTTTCAGACATTATGTGATAAATTCATCATGAAACATCTAGGAGACAAAGCCAAATCGGGGTTAATAAGTGCCGCTGTGGGAAGCTTGGGAGCTGTTTGAGCAGATTTATGTATATTAGCGTTAATCTTTGGTTGGGATGCCTTGACAGACACCAGTAATTAATCCTGCATTAGTTAGACTGCTGTCAGCTCGCATGTGATGCAGTTCTTGACCACGTCAAAGATAAATAGATATAGAAAAACATATTTATTTTAAAATCTTGGTTTTTGAACTTTATTTGACTGTAAAAACTGCCAGGCGTTATGAATTAATGCCAGTTTCCGTTATTTAGTTTTCAAAAATGTAAATCTTTTTATACGGTAGTAAATAATTTAGACAAAATAATGCTGTGAAAAAAATCTTTATGTTCTCAACTTCTTAGTTTTTTCGCTTGCCTTGCTGAGATTTTGAATCTTCCAGATGTTTTCACCTCAACCTGAATGTGTTCATCTTTTCCAGCAGTCAGTCTCCACTAAGTTTAACAATAATGTCTCAAAGATGTTGGAAAAGAACAGATTGAATGCATTCAATCTGAGGCAGAAATCAAGGACCCATTTCTTCACATATGATGCCACAACAACAGCATGGAAGTGTGACAGAAATGTTTGAGATGATATGATTTTTCAGATGTAAGGGTGTCAAGAAGAACAGTCTGAAGTCAGGTCACGGTGATCTTTCTTGTTTTTGATTTTCTATGGCACAGCTTCTGTCAGACTGTCACATTACACAACCATAAAATGTGTTTCCTCACTCTCTCTTTCTCTCTCTCTGTGTGTGTGACATTATTCTTTGCTACCTACATGTGCGCCTGACAAAAGATTAATGTTCCCCTTATATGATTTATTTTCAAGTAAACAGGGAAACCTGAGGTTTTGGTTTCCAGGACTTTTGTTTCTTTTGCAGACAGGTTTGTTAAAATCTGGAACTGCAGGAGGGGGTCATTTTGTCCGAGAAACCTTAACAATGTCAACGTGACATTTTAAAAAGGGACTTATTTGGCTTACTTTTAATTGTTTGGTAAATTATAAGCAGAACAAGCCTCAATTCTTACAGAACAAATATCTGTAGAAAATGTATTATGTTAAATGGCATAAAGATCTCCAAAACACAGCACAACGTACACTGCCTGGCCAAAAAAAAAGTTGCCACCTGGATTTAACTAAGCAAATAGGTACAAGCCTCCTATTGGATAAGTACTGCATAGGCGATTATCTTTCAGCTGGCAACAAGTTATTTAACCCCAGCTGATGTAATGAGTAACTCCTCATTTCTTAAACAACCATGGCAAAAGACACATCCTGTGGTTGTGGAAAAGACGTTAGTCTGTTTAAGAAGGGTCAAATCATTGGCATGCATCAAGCAGAGAAAACATCTAAGGAGATTGCAGAAACTACTAGAATTGGGTTAAGAACTGTCCAACGCATCATTAAAAACTGGAAGGATGGTGGGGAACCATCGTCTTCCAGGAAGAAATGTGGTCGGAAAAAAATCCTGAATGATCGTGATCGGCGATTACTTAAACGTTTGGTCAAATCAAATCGAAGAAAAACAACAGCAGAACTCAGGAGTATGTTTAATTGTGAACGCAAAAGCATTTCCACACGCACAATGCGAAGGGAACTCAAGGGGTTGGGATTGAACAGCTGTGTAGCCGTAAGAAAACCTCTAATCAGTAAGGCTAACCAGAAAAAAAGGCTTCAGTTTGCTAGGGAGCATAAAGATTGGACTCTGGAGGAATGGAAGAGGGTCATGTGGTCTGATGAGTCCAGATTTACCCTGTTCCAGAGTGATGCGCAGTGGTCAGACTCTCCCATCATCAATACAAGATCTTGGTGAAAGATTAATGCAACACTGGATGGAAATAAATCTTGTGACACTGCAGAAGCTTATTGAAACAATGCCACAGCGAATGCGGGCTGTAATCAAAGCTAAAGGTGGGCCAACAAAATATTACAGAGTGTGACCATTTTTTGGTGGAAACTTTTCTTTTGGCCAGGCAGTGTATTTTCAAAGTGTATTTTTGCTTATTCTGTGTTTCACTTTCAATCAGAAACAAACTTCTTGGTTGAAAACAATTTCAAACGATATATATCAAATTATATATGAACTATATACATTTTGCATAGACATGAAAATAATAGAAAGTTCATTGGCATCCTACACCATCATTTCCCAATTTTCACATTATATTATTAAAGTTGAATTTCTAATCTAGAGAAATAAGTCATTTTCTTAGAATATTGACAGCCCAGAGGAACCTTCACACTGACTGGAGAGGATGCTTCACGAGACCAAGGGTCTAAAACATTATGGACAGGAAGCGGTGCATTTGCTTTTCCATCTGTAGAAAGCTCATTGTGAATATCGGAGTCTCATTACTGCATGGAGTGCCTCTTTGCATTTCCTGCACACTGATTGGAAGTAAAGGGAAGAAATCATATGCTACTGCTGTTTTATTCCATCTGCTGAGTTTGGATCACCCTAAACACCAGAGCCTAGTTAGAGTAAACACACTATTAATATTTCTTCTTTTCAGGAATTTAATTTAGCAAAATCCTTCCTGTGGGAGCAGAAGTCAAATGAAGCATTTCAGTCTATCATAAGACTCCTCCCTTGCAACCAAAGATGGCTTCTAAACAATTCTGGAGAGGAGCAAAACCGCAGGACTCCTGTATTTACCCTGTCAAACACAGAACACATTGTACCGACACTTTCCCCTGGTGCCGACTGCTGCAGCCTGAGAAATGAAGGCAGGCTGGACACTAAAGACTAATTAGGGTGTTTTGCTTTTTCTTTTAGGGAACAGTCAAACTAATAAACTTAACACCCTGGTGTGGTTTTATGTACCAAAGTATTCTGCAACTCTTCAAAAAAAAAAAAAAAAGAATTGTGTTTCATGCCAACACATACAAAATAAGCATTCATTATTCTCTTAGTTAAAAAAAATTTAATCAGTCCTCAATTTCCTTCATTTGAATAAAAATTAGCCATCTATAAAAACTGAACATGTACTGTAGTAGCTTTGCAAATCATACTGAAGAAGTTTTATTTGTATAGCCTCTTTTCAGGAATAAGTCAGTTCAAAGAGCTTTACATGAATTAAAGAACAAAAAAACTATGCAAGCACAGCAAAAGAAAAACTACACTTTAAAATGTTCCAGTTGTTCTGGGTTGCTAAGTAGACTTGAAACAGAAGATCTGATTGGTTGGAAGGTTGGTATAACAATAGCAACAATGTATTTTGGTGCTAATTTATAAACTAAGAGGAGTGTCTCTAAGTCTTGCTAAAGCTAAATGTTGGTTCTCTAGATTATTTTTTTAAGTTCTTCCATCATTTTCTTCTTCTTATCTGACAAAATATAGAAGGCAACAAGTTTAGAAGAAAAATTCAGACATCTTTCTGCCCAGTAACTTTGATCTTATTCTTTTTGTCATAATCCATATCTCATGGTTAGATGTGAGAATGGGATTGCTGACAGTTTTACAAATTTAGATTTTCTTACAGTAACAGGCTGAACCTGCTTTGCTGGGAAAAATGCCTTGATCTGTTTATCCATCTTTATATTATACTCCTCCACCTGAGGCAGAGACAAACCCAGACCTGGAGGAAAGACGTTTTCAGAATCGACGGCCTCTGTCTCACATAGGCGACGTTCATCTGAGCCACTTCACCGTAAGCTTCAGTTGTTTGATAAAACTTAACACTGACCTTAATGTCAAGTCGAATATGTCACTCAGGAAATTGTTTTCCAAGTTAAAATGAGTTTGACTACATATTCCATTTACAAAAGTATTAACTGAAGTTTCCCTTCATTGTTGGTGAAAAAGTTTGTGACATGGCAAGATTATCCGGCAGACCTTCACTTCAGAGAAATCTCTGACTTTAGAGCGTACGAATAACATCATCCTCTGGATTCAAAAGAAAACTCTAAAGCTTCTTTCTTTGTGGAAAGCTTTGATCATGTCCGACAGTTGTCGTTGGCCATGACATCCTTTCACAAGAAACTCAATTTATGCTTCTTTTTGAAAAACGATACATAATAAAATAAATTGAATGATCATCTGTTTTTCTTCTAAGCTTTTGGAGTAACATCATAGGAAAACATAAGTTCAAAACAATGCATTTACCACTGTTTATGTTAAATATATTCTGGCCTAAATGTCTCACACTGTATTTTCTTAGTTATGGAGAAACCAGACATGTTGTGTGTGGAAAACTCAAACTAACACATGTACTGTAGCTCTGAGCAGTGGTAGATCTGTAGCTTTTAGAAGATCAAAGGCTTTGCCCCAAAAGTCTGCAATCAAAGTTTATTAAATGTTATTTTCACACAGCTCAAAGTGCACCATGATCTGTTCTGGACATCAAAGAAAAGACAAATAAAATAGCCATACCCCCATATTTATTTTGATTTTTTAAAATAAGACTAGATCTGCTAACTAAACTGCAGCATGTAAATAGGCAATTAAAGGTAATTGAAGGGATTTTGAGTGAAGTTAAGGCTGTTAATTACAGTTGCGGTTTTTGTAAAATGTCTTAGTGAGAACTTGAAAAGGGAAAGAGTGAGTCTGCAAGTGACCTTGAAGCAGTGACTGGAGGTTTAAAACCTGCACTTTAGGAACATCATGATTTTTGAATAATTTTAGAAACAGAAAAGATTTTCTTTTTCATTAAGCTACAATTTGTGTACTAAGCATTCAGGGGTCTAGTACTTTTTGTCTATATTTTCCGATTGAAAAACTAAGATAAAACGACATCATCAGAAACATCTCCATCATGGTTACTATGAAACTAATAACATAACATTGTCAGAATTGATTGGTAAATGGACTGAATTTGTATGGTGCTTTTCTAGTTATATCAACCACCAAAGCACTTGTTACGTCCACCAGGCTCATTTGGTGGGGTAACATTAAAGGAAACCACACAAGGATTTTCTGATTAAATGAAAATTGAATTTATTAAATTATACTAACGAAATAAAGCCTGAAAAGGGAATTACCTGAAATGAGAAACCAAAATAAATTAATACAAAACCCATAACCAACCAGAAATAAGCAAATGCAAAACAAACCTAACAAAACTCAACCATAAGATACAAGCCAGACCAAATGGGGTTCTGAAGAGGGAGAGGGGAAAAGCCTGCTGTAGCATGGCAGCTTTTAAAGCAGCAGAGCACCAATCAGGGAAAAACATAACACCTGCAGAAGGCCTGCCTCCAGAACCCTACAAGGAAAAAGGGCAGAGACCCACTGCAGCCATAACACCTCCCTCCTTTAAACAGAGGATCCCAAGTAGGACCTCTGTAGCCATTTTTCCTGTTAGTCTGGTCCATCAATGGCACGAGACAATGCATCAGCCAGCACATTTTCAGTGCCTCAAATTTGCCGAATTTCAAGGTTGTAAGGTTGCAGAAATAAGGTCCATCGCATCAACCGCTGATTTGGACTTTGTAAGGAGTTCAAAAAGGTCAAAGGGTTATGATCTGAATACACCACAACAGGAAACGCACCCCCGCCCACATACACGTCAAAGTGCTGCAGTGCCCAAATAAGAGCCAAGGCCTCTTTCTCAATGGTTGAATAATTAAGTTGATGTTGATTGAACTTCTTAGAAAAGAAACAGACTGGATGGTCAATACCTTCCTCATCAGTCTGTAACAAGATGGCTCCTGCACCCACTTGACTTGCGTCAACCTGTACTTGGAACGGCCGATCTAATCTAGGAGCAGACAAAACAGGTGCAGTGCTTAGGAGGAACTTGACATTTTCAAAAGCCTTCTGACAGGCTGAGGACCACCTAAACTGAATTTTAGCCTTTAATAGGTCAGTTAATGGAGCCACAACAGTAGAAAGATTCTTACAGAAGTTTCTATAGTAACCCACCATACCCAAAAACCTCATCAACTCCTTTTTTGAGGTAGGAGATGGGAAGCTATCAATGGCTTGTACTTTAGCTCTTACTGGTTTTACTTGTCCTTGCCCAACAACTTTTCCCAAATAAGTCACTGTAGCTCTTGCAAACTCACATTTTGCTAAGTTCACAGTTAAACGAGCATCCTGAAGACGCTGAAACAATTTCCGGATACGTTGCATGTGTTCAGCCCATGTGTCACTGAAGACCACTACATCATCAAAGTAGACAGCACAACCTTCCAACCCAGCCACTACTTGATTCATCAACCACTGGAAAGTGGCAGGTGCATTCCTAAGACCAAAACTCATTACAGTGTAAGAGTATAATCCAGATGGTACAATAAAGGAAGACACCTCTTGGGCTCGAGCAGACAAGAGAACTTGATAGTAACCTTTGAGCAAGTCAAATTTACTCACATACTTTGCAGTTCCAACACGATCAACGCAATCTTCCATCCGAGGAAGTGGGTAGGAATCAGGCTTTGCAATGCTGTTCAATTTTCTGTAATCAGTACAGAACCTATAAGTACTGTCAGTTTTTTTAACCAACAAACATGGTGAGGCCCAACTGGAAAAAGATGGTCTAGCAAGGCCGTTGACCAGCAAATACTGAATTTCTGACTCCAAAAATTTACTCTTCTCCGGAGGAACACGATAAAAATGCTGACGGATGGGCTGCGCACCTTCCACATCAATGTCATGCTCAATTAAGTTAGTACAAGTTGGAATGTCACTGAACAACGCATGAAAATCCAGGGTTAGGGTAGGGTAGGGTTAGGGTAAGGGTTAGGATATAGGTGTGAGTGTTTCACTCTTGGATGGACCGAACTCACCACTCCTGGCTGTCGTTCTTCCTGGTACTTCCAAGGCAATGCATGCTCACTCGAGATCATACAGCTATCCTGAGTGACAGGGCTAGGCCTGTCACGATAGCAAATTTTGCTGAGCGATTAATTGTCTCAAAAAATTATTGCGATAAACGATAATATTGTTTGAAGACCTTTTTACACTGATGTAATGGAAATGACGTAATAATGCATGTGATTTCCTGCCAAAGATAGATACACTTTATTTTCAAAAGAATATTTAACACTGGAACTGATAAACAAAATAAACAAAACAACCAAAAACAAAATGGATTCTCAGTCTCCATTAACAAAAAATGTACTTGATAAAAACTAAACATAAAGCCAAAGTGGAAATAAATACTGCATTCAACCTAAAGACTGCAGATTATGAAGTCTGTATATTATGTTGCCCTTCAGTAATAATTAGATTTAAATAGAGAAGATGGGCACATCGACTACCTGATGCAATAGTTCACACTACATGATTTTTTGCTCCTATTTTTCCCCTTACAACAATCTTAGAAAGTTGGTCTTTCTAAGATCGTGTGGTGTGTTATGGTAGATCGTCTTGCCGCCGATCCAAATCAGGGGTTTTCCCCGACTGGGAGCTTAAAGCAGCCTGTTGAATGTGACAGGTAGCCAATCAGAAAGCGCGGATTCTCCTCCGTGCTTTCTGAGGGGAAATTAAGTCGGGGAATCCCAAACAGCTGACACGGCACAACCCGAAGTCCAGCAGACATTGGAGATGGAAACAACATTAATGTTTATTCAACATGCAAAGAATATAGAAATGACAAGGGGAGGAGTTGGAGCGAAATTGCTACCGCAGTTGATAAACCCGGTAACTTTTCAGCTGTTCTTCGTTAACGTGACATAAATGGGTTCTAATGATTTTCATTCAGTCAGGACTGACACTAGCCACATGCATTGCAGGTAGATTGTAGTAAAGCATTGATTAATGCCTGGTTTTAAAATTAGTTCACTGGACTTGTAGCCATTATTTTGTGCCCATTGTTGGACACCACACGGCAGGACCAAGCCCGATCGAACCGTTATACCTAGGATTTCTGTCGGCTAATGTGTGGTCTGTCAGGTTTTGAAAATGGGCCGACAATCGGCCGACATCTCTAAGATCGTGTAGTGTGCGCTGGGCTTTACACTAAGAAAATGAGGAAGGAGGGTCAGTGGAGAGCACCGGAGTTGAGCTTTTTTTCATTCGGTGTCATCAACAGAAAGAGAAAAAGGACGGAAGAGACGATAATGCCGATAATTGAAATGACGTCGATAGTTTTAATTTATCGTACGATTAATTGATTTATCGTTTATCGCGACAGGCCTAGACAGGGCACTATCTTGTGGAGGTGCATGTGCAAACAGTCACCAATTGGTGAACCTCCTGATTTGTATGTGCTGTGTAAGAGCTGGAAAACTGACTGGCAGATTCCAGTGAGTGCTTATTCACAGTTGAGCCAGGCTCAACCGGAACTGAGTGTCTTATAGGATGAAAACCAGAAAACGCGTTCGGTCAAGCTCGATAACTCAAAAACTATAAGAGGTATGGGGCCCATACTTGGCCTCGAGGGACCCATGGAGGGGACCCAGGTACCCTCCAAGTTTGGTGGCTGTGGCCCCTTTCTATGACATAGCTGCCATTGACTCCCATTCATCGGACGAGTTCGGTCAAGCTCAATAACTCAAAAAGTATAAGTGGCATGTTGATGAAACTTTATGTGTATACACCACATGGGCCTACCCACCTTCCCTCCAAGTTTGGTGTCCCTGGCCCCTTCCCTTCCTATAGCTGCCATAGACTCCCATTCATTTTCGAACTCTGTCTAGGATCGTCTTATCGAGCTGGGAGTTGGTTATCCGCGCTCAGCTCCGCCCCCAGAGTCCGCAGACATTTCATTTTCGACTTGACTGCTGTACTGTGCACACTACATTTTCAGTTCTCTGTCATTCACCAGTCGAGTGTTGTACTGTTCAGAACATGGAAGGAGCTCAGTGTGACATTGACGAAGTGGGCTCCCTGAATTCCCAGACATTAAGTGATACTGTTTCACAGTATTCCACTCTGTCAGAGTTTTTGGGAGCTCACACTAGACTCTGTTTCCACTCCACTTACGTCAGTGAACCTGAACGTGATCTAACGTTAGGGTTTGACATTGATGGTCTGGTGGTGGAACTAAAGCGTGCCACTGCACTTTTAGCCCCCATCCACTACCTGCTGCTTCCTCATATTCAAACCCACATGCTTCAGGACAGCTATAAGTTCCTAAAAAAGCACATGGACCTCAGACAGTGTACCCCACTGGGCTCAAGTGCCCTTCGAAACAGCTGTGGGTACACTATTGGCTATGTGGATGGTGGTTACCACCTCTCCATAATATTTACGCCCATCTGCTTCAAGGACCCAGACACACGCATGACGAAGAAATCCCTGTTTCGGATTTATTCATGCGAAATGTTCAACTGCATTGTCCATGAATTTCAGAAGTTGCTTAAGGGAGCAAAGGGACAGGATAAAAGAAGGCCTTCCCTGCAGAAACAAATATTGACTAACACTAGTCGATACCACGTTCTGAAGCGAGACCTGTTTTACATCCTCTCCCTTCTTGACAAAGCTATGAAGAACATCGGTGAGAGCCACCTCCTCAAGCCGGCTCTGTACTTGACTGTCTTTGGGCAGAAGGACGAGGAGATTTTGGACGTTACAGACCTGGTAGCTCCTTTGGGTGTTGCCAGTCTCTCTGTCCACACAGCTTGCAAGGTACAGGCCTATCACCCAGACACTCACCTGCTTTTCTCCAGATTTGGTCTGCAGGACTTGGTAGGCCCTCGTGGATCCCTTTACTCCATCTTGGGGATCCATGAGGCCACCAATTACCAGACCGATCTGGATCACCGACCACTGAGCCTGCAGAAAACACTTCTGGATGTACTTGGTGCTGAAGGTACCCTGAACTTCCTTCAGTTGTATGTGGACTCCCCACATGTCCACATACAAATGCCATACAGACATCCTGTTAGTGGTACACTGGCCACCTGCCGCATGTCACATCCTCAATTTCAGCGGGACCTCATGTCCAGGGCAGTGCAATACATTGATCACGTAGAGGACTTAACAAGAAAGGTGGACATCCAGCTTGGACTTCGCATTGAGCAAGTCCGCAGATTTGAGGAGTACATACCGTCTGAGATTGATCCCAAGGAGTTTTCAGGGTAGGGTTAGGGACCCGTCTACCGACCAAGGTCATGGGGGGATTTATCTAGAACGAAAGTCACTGCGGGCTCCGGCACAGACCAGCAGGCTGGGCGGGAACCATCCAAGTGCGGGGGTACTTGAACGGCGTGCCCCCGCTGGGAGACAGGCACCTCGCTGGTTCAGCGAGATTTTTAAAAGTCCCACCGCCATACCAGGGGTACGTAACTCCAAAGCTCTAAGTGCCAGCGACACTTAGTACGTTGTTTTGACTCAACTCCAGCCGCCTTACCAGGGGCACGAGCCTCCGGGTCGTGCGTGCTGGTGGGTGCAGTCCGTGGAGGGGTGCTTAAGTGTGGGTGCCCAGGTTTGGAGGGTGCGTGAGGTTTTGTGTTTGTCCAGTGTGGTTGTTACAGAGCCGGCTTTTGGGGCTCAATTTCAGGCTATTATGTATGTTTGGCTGCCCTGTAAAGCTCCAGGGCTGGTTCCAAGTGTGGTTCTGTGCATACTTCCAGGCCTGGAGGTGTGCAGGGGTCAAATGCAGAGGTCAGAGCCAGCTTATAGGGCCCAATTTCCGGCTACAATATAAGCTCAGGACCTCCTCGGACTCGAAGCCCCCAGTAGGCTCTGGGGCTCACCGACTTCCGGAGAGGTGAGCGGGCTCTGTTCGTCTCCCCAGCCAGCCTGCCACTCACCGTAAACCGGATGTGTGACTGAGTGATTTCCGGTCATTTTCGATCTTCATAAAAACGTTTAAAAATGCATTTCTCCGGGGAAAGCCATATATTGCTGGAAAGGCCAGAGTCTGGAGAGTAGCCTGGTGTGGTTGTTTGGTTCCTGTGACGTCCGTAGCACAAATTAAAAATCAAAAACCGTAATTCGTAAAAACTGTCAAAAATACACTTTCCCGGGGACCAGGAGGTTCAAAACTAGGATCAATAATCCCAGAATAATGCCCCGATCACGCTGATGTCACTCCTGTAGGCCTGGGATAAGATAAAATTGTCGGACTTCCAGGGGAGGGCACATGCGCAGGCGGCTGTGTCCGCAGCACCTCACTGTCCTAACCCTAATCCTATCTAACCCTAACCCTTTATGGGTTAGAACATACTCATCTGCCAAGACAGCAGCTTTAGCAGGAGTTTTTACTTTTTGCTCATTAACATATGTGGCAACCCGATCTGGAATAATGTTCTTGAACTGTTCCAACACCATCAAATCACAAAGGGATTCAAAATCATCCACACCTTCAGCTGATAACCAGCGAAAAAACTGGGTGTTTAGCTCTCTGACCAGATCTGTATTTGTCTGTTTTTCAGCCTTCCTGCAGTTCCTAAATTGTTGCCTGTAATGTTCAGGAACCCGTTCATAAGCCTTCAAAACAGCTTCTTTAACAGATTTGTACACCTTTCTTTCAGCTGAAGTTAATGAAACATAAGCTTCTTGGGCCTTACCCACCAGCACACTTTGCAACAGAATGGAGCAATCTAGATCACTCCAGTCATTGTCCTCTGCCATGTCCTCAAACAAAGAGAAAAACACATCAGGATCTTGTTCATTAAACTTAGGTAACAGCTTCAACATGTTAACCAAGTTATGTCCAGAAAACCCATCACCACCTTGAGACAGGTTAAAAGATCCACCACTTAACCTGCCCTCAGACCTCAACTTCAAGCACTCAGCTTCCAAAGATAATTTCTTAACCTCCAACTCATGTGCTAGCCTCTTTTCTTCTTGTTCACGTGCTAGCCTCTTTTCTTGAAAAACTAGTTTTCTCTCCTCAAGCTCATGTGCTAGCCGCAATTTTTCCAACTCAAACTGCATTTCCATCTCAGTTCTCTTAGATTGAAACTTTAATTGAGACTCTTGAGATACTGTTGGACCTGATGATTCATCAACCAACTTCGAAGCACCAGTTAAAGAATCTGAACCGAGGGAAATTGCACCTGTCACATCAGCATCTGAAAGAGAAACAGTAAAGACATTCAGTTTTATAAATTTGTCTTAAGAAACTCCTTAGTTGAGGTTTTTTTAATCCTTTTGCAGCTTCAAGATCAATTTCAAAGTGTTCAGCTACTTGATGAATCTGCTCCTTTGTAAGCTTTTCCAATAGTTCTAAAGTTGGAGAAGCTAAAAAAGAACCTACAGTATCCATTTTCAACAAAAATAATCCAACAAACCAACTTCCAAAACAAAACTAGTCAGAAAATACAAAATTTTTTAACCAACAACCATCAGGAAGTGCCTGACTGGTACAAACAAATGACAAATCTCCATTTACCTGCAGCTAACTAAATGACCAAAACCCTGACTAACCTTAGCCTAGTCTTCAGGCCTTCCTCCAAGAGCCAAGGCACTTGAAGCACCAAGATACCGCTGGTAGCAAATCCCTCCAGGCCAAAACCTCTCAGGCAGCAAACCACGGCGGTGCCCTCAGCCCAGAGTCCAGCCCAAAAATAACAAACTAAAATAATAAACAGGGTTGTCTAAAATGGAGTTGCCAAAACAACAAACACCAGACAGCACTTACCTATTACAAAACAAAGAGACTTCTCTCCCCCCTTTCCCTCCGACCAAAGTGCAAAAATCCTCATGGACCTCCAACAACAGATATATGGAACATCAAAAATGTCCAAAATCTAGTAAGGTTTCAACACCTTAAACTAGCCCAAAAGCCTACAAATAACCTGCAACACAGGAAAACCAAAATCAGGGGCATGTAACTGCAACCTGAACACAACAATGAGGCCAATTAAGCATAATTAGTCCACATAAATTGGATGAGCCCCCACAATGTTACGTCCACCAGGCTCGTTTGGTGGGGTAACATTAAAGGAAACCACACAAGGATTTTCTGATTAAATGAAAATTGAATTTATTAAATTATACTAAAGAAATAAAGCCTGAAAAGGGAATTACCTGAAATGAGAAACCAAAATAAATTAATACAAAACCCATAACCAACCAGAAATAAGCAAATGCAAAACAAACCTAACAAAACTCAACCATAAGATACAAACCAGACCAAATGGGGTTCTGAGGAGGGAGAGGGGAAAAGCCTGCTGTCTGCTGCAGCATGGCAGCTTTTAAAGCAGCAGAGCACCAATCAGGGAAAAACATAACACCTGCAGAAGGCCTGCCTCCAGCAGATCAACAGGTGGCTGTAACAAGCTGGAGTCAGACCCACAACTTTTTGATAGCAAGACACCTACTTTTCCTATTTAGCCTCAAGCAATATTTTTAATAAAACAACAAAATAATAATATACAGCTCTGGAAAAAAAAGAGCCCTCTGCACTTAACCCAATTGAAAACCTGATGGTTTTTCCATTAAATATTGGTTTCTGAACTCTTCCTGAGTTAAAACATAAGTATTGTTGTTTCTAAATGAAATGAACTTGTTTTCTTTGCATCATTTGAGGTCTGAAAGTGCTGCATCTTTTTCGTGATTTTGACCAATTCTCATTTTCTGGAAAGAAATACAAAATTTTTGCTTGAAATTTCAGAAACATGCTGTCAGTAGTTGATAGAATATAAGAACAATGTTAATTTTACTCAAACATACCTATAAAAAGTAAAATCAGAGAAACTGATTGTTTTAAGTGGTTTCTTAATTTTTCCCAGAGCTGTTTGCATATTCAAAGTGAATATGCAAACATATTCACTTTGAATATACTTTTGCTGTATATAAAAGCAAAAGTTAAGTATTTTCTTCTGGCATTGTAGAAATGATCAACAAACATAAGGAGTATGATGCTCTCTACAGTTCTGATAAAGGAAATAAATAGGCAGAAAATAGGATAAATAAAGAAAGACTGTCCTGCACTGAAATTTCCGCTTATTGTTTCTGAACCGTATCCTCGGCTGGAAAGATTGAAATATAAATTAAAGGTCAGTTTTGGCGAAGAAAGAACAAACTCTTCAGTGGCCGCACATTTTTCATGTTTTTATCCAGTTGCAAAGATAATACAAACTCCGAGAGTGAAACTGGATGTCAGAATGTGGATCCATACCCATCTATCATTCTTTTCTGGCAGCTTGATACTTGACTTGTCTCTTCACATCTTTTTTAAAATCCTGTACTCATTTCACATAGCACCAGTTAAAACAAAACCGAGTCACTCTGATGTGTATTTGGGTCAAGAGGAGGTGTTACCCTGCAACCTCGGATGGCTGAGGGTAATGTAGCAGATGATCTTCCCTCAACGTGTGATGCTGCGATATGAAAAAGACGAGACACACACGTTGAGCTCTTTTTAACTTCAACAGGAAGATTTATTCTTCTGGTGATGACCGTACTCCATATACAACACTACATATGCAATACTTATATCAAATCAAGGGCATAGGTTTGGTCTAAGTTTTGGTGGGATCTTACAACTTACTGACCAACCCCCCTGGCCCCCCCACACCCCACCGCGTGTGGGCAGCTGGCCGCTGCCTGTTGCAGCTAATCAAAGAACGTAGATCCACGTTCTTTTAGCCAATAGCGGCATGGGTCGTCATAGTTCATAACAGCGAATTTTAAAATGAATGCTACCACTGCGTAGTATATTGAAATATTAAACTAATCAATGTAGATTTTCGTTTATTTATTTTGTTTTTGTTAAAAAATACATATGTTTTTTTTTTTTTTAATTAATATGGCAAAAATTGGTCGGGACTATTTTATATCCCTTGAATATTGGTCCTGACATGTCACGACCGTCCATACCCAAACCTACGCCCATGTATCAAATACTTCAGGTATCACTGTATAACTTACACAAATAACCCTTCGATTCATTACATTACAAATGACTGCAATATCCCTTTAAGCCGAACGACAATTATTTTTAACATGCTCCATCATGAATTTTATTGAATGGCAAAATATTTTAGATAGCTCTTAATTCTCCAAACCAATTAGCTTTGTTTTAACTCAGATACCTTGTCCCTTTTCCTCAGACCTTTTATATTTTTAACTTTCAAAATAAAAATATATGGATTTGCTTTTAACTATTTTAATAGCTTTTACAATTTTTATTCTGCACAACATATACTCATTGAGTTTGACTGACAACATTGTGTCTGTGTTTCTCAGCTAGCTCAACACGTGTACAATGTTCGCTAGCATTAGCATTAGTTAGCCTCCAGAAATAAGTCCCGTTTTCTACACAATGTCCATCCAAAGCTGTACAAAGTGACCCACCAGTTGACTCTCGAGTCTATAACCTCTTAATTCTTGGACACCACATTTATGCATCAAAATACATTTTTACTGACCTGCGATATAGAAAAGACGAGACGCACACGTTGAGCTCTTTTTAACTTCAACAGGAAGATTTTTCTTCTGGTGTGCTCAATCTTTCCTTGGTCACTAACGCCCCTAGCGGCCATGTGTAGCATTGCACGGACTAACTGAACTAACACTACAGAACTTGTCCAGATTACAGGAAAATACCAGGACTTTGTCCCAAATATTGGAAGGAGATTTAGCTTCATAAACCAAAATTAAGCAATATTATCAAAGATGACATGCAATTATTATTACACTGACGGTAGATGGTCCATGAAAAGCAAATTTTTCTACCTGCCAATATGGGCCACTAACAATTTTCAAACAGTTCCCACTTAAATTTGTGGAGATTTTCAAACAAAGACCATTTTAGTATGGGGAAGGGCCTTTTTTATTTTATTTATTTTTTTGCTTCTATTAATTTTTTAATTGGAGTTTCCTGTGTGGCCCATTATTCAGATGTTATGCCTACAACTGTTTTATTGTCTAAAACTTAGAAAAGGTTTCAAAACCATCCCATATGAAACACCAGTTGTAAAATGAGATTTCAGTCTGTGTTTAATTAATGGAAAATTTATGACAGTACATTTCTCAATTTATTCAAGCAAATATCTGTTTTTGGATAATATCGCCCCCAATATCTGAAAACAAAAAAGTATTCTCATAAAAATATTTACTTGGAAATAGTCTGCATGTATTTAAGTCAGAAAAAAAGCTTCAGACTCAATGCTGGGAATTTAGTAAAAGATTTAATATAGCACAGAGGAAAATCTGCCTAAACTAATTCAGCTGGTTTTCAGAAAAATAAATTGCCCAGAATGCAATGCTTCTTTTCAGAAACAAGCAGAAGTGGAACTACTCTCAGGTGTCTATGCAGCAGACCTCGTATCTTCACTGACAGTCCTTGAATCATGAGATTATTCTTTACATTTATTATTTACCTCTATGAAACTAACCTATCCCAATGTGTTTTCCAACGTGTTAAACACAGATCAGTTGGAGGAAGCTGTCCTATTTTTCTTTTTGTCTTTCACTCAGATTTGCAGGAAACCAGCAAGCAGAGCTGTGTAAACTGAATGTACTTGGCATACAAACTCATGACAAGGCAAACATCAGAATGTTAATCCCATGCATTTAGTACAAACACACACTTTGCCTGCTGAAGATGACGATCAGTCATTTGCTGTCTCTGAGAGACACACACTAATGGACAAGGTTAATGCAGCCAGTTATCCTAGATGTGTTTGTGTAGGAGTCATTGATGCTTCATCCTCCTCTTACTTTCTGCTTGGCTCATGCTCTCAGACTCTCAGGCTGCTGGATAACCTGAAACAAACCATCTGAGACAGCCACAGTTTGACCTTAGAGCTAAGAATACCAGAAAGGTCCTCACCGACTCGTCTCCTAGTCAAGGAGAATCGATCGAGAGACGAACACTTGTGCAAAATGATGATTTAAACGAATGTTTATCAAAGCCAGGAGCATAACAGTAAAAGGAGGGAAGTTTGAAAAAATAAAGGAAAGCTAAAAAATACTTTTTTGTCCTTTTCTGTAACAAACGGCCTGGAATGTAGGATATCCCATTTTAAAGCTTGCAAATGAATTCCTAATATTTCTAAAAACAAACAAACAAACATAAAAAACATTGGGTGAAACTTATATTCAATTTCTTAATAAAGGACATACTTCCTGCTCAAATATTACAGCAGAATTTTCTTTACAACAAAACTTGTGGTTAGAAATGAGAACTTTAGGAAGTGTGAATGCATCAGAAACAATTATCTAAATTAAAATTGGAATGTCCCTTAAGTCTGTTTTACTCTGACCTTATAATTGGCTACTTTACTGTAATTTCCCTATGAGGTAAATGCAGAACATTATTTTCAAAAGCTTTAAATCACAGTTGCATTGCACTCATATTACAGGGGTTGTTTCACATTTAACATCATTAGTGATGGACTGCAATGTGCCATGGTTGACAGTACAAACTACACACTTCAATGTAAATAGCTCTGCACTGAAAATGTGACAGCAATTTAAAGGTCAAATGACATGACCTTGAGCTGGGAAGGCTTTTTTTTTAGCTTGAAGTTGTTCCAGCTTGACAGATTTGGATCTTGACAGATTTGGATTTTGTCTCATCGTTTCTCCCACTTGACATCAGCAGGAGAGATGATGTGCATTTTATCTTAAAAGAAAAAAGTAAAAAAGAAAAACATTGTCTACTGAGTTTAACATATTGAATAGACATGACCTTTTAATTTAAGGCAAAGTTTTGCAGATGCTGGCTAATTTAAAGTAAAATATAAAAATGGACAAATTTTTCACAGAATAAACCTGCAGTGCTATAAAACCAGTGTCTCAAAAATATTATTTTATTGAGACTACATCTATATATTTTTAGGTCTGTGTGTAGGTGGGCCTATTTGCAGATCTTCAAATGTCATTGGCCAAGACCCTTCCCAATATAATATTTTACTTTTCCAATCTTCTTGGTTCTAACTTTATTTTTGCTTGAGCACAAACAGAATCAAGATAAAACTTTCAGTTACAATTTTTTATTCTGTCATTTTACATTTTAATTTGACATAAGATTAAATATAAATGCATTTTTATGGGGTTTTATTTAGATTGTACACTTTGGTAGGTATCCTGCAAGCCTCTACCCACCCAACTCCATTCTCTACAAGCTGAGTCCACCTTAATAAATATCAAGTCTGAATTTAATGCTGTATGTTTTGTACCCTGAGGGGTCTTTGCTGCTGCAGAAGTCCCAGAATAAACCCATCGGAGCCAAGATTTGGAAAATATTCAGTCACCCAGGATGGATATCCATGTGGAGAAGCGGCTGAGGTTCGACGAAAAGGGATCAACATAATCAGACGGCGAGCACGTCTGTCCATCTTTCACCTCTCTGACAAACTGGTATCTGAGCACCCTGTTCGTCTCCCAGCATCTCACCCCCACAGAGGAATCAGCTGTCAACACTCCCACCAGTGACAGCTTTGTAATATGTGTGAACGCTCTTAAAAGCAATCTCTCTCCGTCTCCTGACGCCGTCAAGAGTCAACAAATAACACGACCGACGTCAAAGACAGGAGATCGTTTCGATTTGTCAGACACGTCTAACCGCAGCTCTTCTGATACGCCCTGCAACTGCCCTGATAAGGTTTCGGAGGGTCATAACTTCACCACGTGTTATTTTAACGCTGAGGGGATTTTCTTTTTCAAACACAGTCTTGCTTGGACTGCAACTTTTTTTTAATGAGAAACTGTTAAAGTTTAAAATATTTATTCAGGTCATGTAACTTCGCCCTAAACAGCAGCAGACTTGAAGGATAATTTCTATTTCTTTTTGATACGAGATGAGATTTGTGGAAAATCATTATTATTCAGAAGGACCTTTCACGCTCTGATGGAGGGGCAAAGCTGCAAATAAATTCAGTTTAAATAGGATCACTCAAAAGCTTCTTTTGTGCTGCTACTCCTTTAACAAGAGTTCACTCAGTCAGAAGATTCCATAGGAAATTCATCCGCACATTAACATTAATGGACTTTTCATTATGAGGAAAAATACTGAGGCAAACTGAAACATGTATTAGCTTTAATCAAAAATATGACTCAATATTTTGACATAATCCTAATGATGAAAGTAATTTTCTAGCCTCAAAAAATGGAAAATGAAAATCAGAGGACGTTAAATGTACTTTAAGTGAATATTTGTCCATAAAACTCATGGGAATATTTCCCCATCCATGGCAAAGTTTAAGGGTGTGTGTACACTTAACGTTCCTCCCTGAGAGCAGATCATGCTGCACTCGGTAGAGTGTGAGGACTTCACACGTTTATGAAGAGGCAAACAAGATGTGAGCGGGGTGAAAAGTGAGAAGGATGAGCTGCTGCGATGTGCTGTCACAGAAATAGTCGCTCTGGGACATCAGCAGCTCTTTGGACGCAGCAAAAGCTGTTTCACCCCATCTGGACACATGAAACAGTTTATTCAGAAGCAAAAGGTCAGCTACGCACGCTGTAGCCCGTCAGCAATGCCCCTGCAGACCGCGGGTCGTGATATTATAACCATGCCAACTTGCCCAGAGGTGCAAGCGCTTACCGACGTCCTCGCAGGCTCAGAGTGTGTAGAAAGGTTTTGTTAGAGGGTTAGAATATTAAAAATTCAAGCTTGCTTTCCTCAGCATCTAAACGGGATGTGGAGCAGCCTATTTGAGGTTTAATTATGAAAACGCAGCTCTTTAAATGGTAACTCTGACATTGTAGTTTGTTGGTGCAAAAATGTACAAGTGCTATAAAAATAAACGAGAATTCATTAATTGAGGACTTGGCTTCTGATTTATTCTTCTAGTTTAAACCAGAAGTTTATATATGATTTTAAACCGTAATAAATGCAACATTGACCAACATATTGGATGCGTAGTGATGACTAACACTGGCAATTGATAAAATGCAAAGCCCTTTACTGGTTTTCACAATTGTTGACTATATGATGAGTTTATAGATCTCTACAGGACTTTTTTACAACCAAAACAAGACAAAATAAAAGAAACATTTTAATTTATTTTAAAAGGTTGACATTTTTCTTGTTTTGGGTCAAGCAAGTTCTAAATCTTTTTCTATTTACTGAAAAAAATAAGATTTTTTTTAGAGAATCTTTTTATATTTTCCCTAAAGTTATTAGTTTACATTAATATTTAGAAAAAGTGACTTAGCACAACATCACCCTTTTGTATTCTGTAGATAATTCACATTTTTCCCTATTTTTTGCAAAGGTCCTCACCCCTCTGGTAGTTTTATGTTTTCACATACAAATTCTATATTTATAGTTTATTTGTTTACAGCCTCCTCTGACCTGCCCTCAATCCAGCATACAAACCAACTGATACAAAAACTCCCTTATAAAACAAGATGTGTTGATATTCCCACAGCTCTCACTTTGTCTGCATATATAAATATCTCCAAACATCATGACAGCAAAGTCGCAAACAGAAATAGGGAGGCAGGGGAGCTATATTACATTCTGGCTCGCTCTGACACGGCGCTGTGGCGTGCCGTCCTCATGCAAGCCAGGAGCTGCAGGAAAGGATGTGGGGCACAAAATCAATTTCCTTTGTTGCCTCATCCGCACCGGCTGCTCCTCTCGACCCAGTGAAAATTTAATTCACCCGAGCCACGACTCTTCAATTAAATAAAACTCCACAAAAAGTGTTTTACTATACATGACCTCGTTCGATCATTTCCAAAGGGAGATTAGCTACAGAAGAGACTTCTTGACAATAATGGGGAAAAAAAATTACTGAAAGGGGTTTTACCCTCCTTTCAAAAGCGTATTGTTTGAGAAAAATCAGTTTACAGGAGATGAAGACATTTCTCATAAATGTGGACTGGATTTTTAGAAGTCTGAAACAGCAAAAGGGCTGACAATATTGTGAAAAGTCACAAGAAACTCCTCTGAAATAATAATAAAAAAAAATCAAAGAATAGAAACTGTAAAAACATAATACAGTGTAAAATATTTCCCCCTTACACTTATTTTTATGTGCGAGCATGCTGTGATATCTGCAGGAATGACAGCGGACATGAAAATGAAACTGAGTGAGTGGCGGCAAAGGTGTAAATGAAAACTTGACAACTACATTGTAAGAGCCCCGTCTGAATTCTCCTGCAGCTGCGGATGTCTTTGTTCCACCTCTGACCCTCTGCAGGGACTCCAACATGCCGCTGAGCTCCACAGGATGATGATGAGGAAGAAGAAGATGACAGCGCTCAAATGTGCTTGCCATCACAGAAACCACTCGACTTTCTGATAGACAGGAAAAGTGGATGGAAATGAGAATGGACAGGGGAGATTGACAGCTAAGGATGCAGGGAAAGGAAATTGCACGCTAATAGAAAAATGTTTAAATTCAAGAAAATAGACATTTTGTTTCGAGAATGCCGTTCTTTCTAATTCACAGATTTTCTGTGTTGCTTTACATTTCTTTGAGTTAAATCATGATCACAAATAACTACAAAATCCAGGCCAGTCTAGCAGACCTGTAGATGTAGACGCCACTCAGTTATTAAAAATGTATTTTTTACATTTTAATCCCATCTTATTTGGCATGTTAAGTTTGGTATTACCCAGACAGTAACTTCTGATGTAAAAATCTTATTTTTTAAATGGAGTTCTATGGAGCATTGTAAAGTCTGCAGTATCTGCAGCAGACAGTGGAAAGAAATCCTCCTTATTTATCAAAAATAATTAAACTTCCCCTGCATTAGAGATTGTCAAGTTAGAGCTATGAAAATCAGATTGTGTTTCATTTCATTGTAGCCACACAATTCTTCTAAATTAAGATCTTTTTAACTAGATAATTAGTCTCACATCAACAAACCTTATCAGTAACGTTCACGATTGGCGTAACCAAGCTAATAATTTGATGCTGTCTGTGCTGCTGTCAGGATCACTGTGTTCACAGGTCCACATAGATGTGTGGACCTCTGAGGCGCAGTGTGAATCAGTAATCCTCTTCTTGACCTTACACACCTCCTGCTGTTTGAACAGCCCCACCTCAGAGCCACTGGTAAATGTTAGCATTAGCATTTTGGCATTTCCACTGTTTGAGCATTTTGCATGATGTGGTCTGTGATGTGCAGCAGTTCAATTCGGATAATCTGAATCCCAAAAAATAAGAGGGAAAAAGTAGGAGAAAGTAGAAAACACTAGACGAAGAGTATAGGAGTAGAAATCTAAGATGTCAAGAACATCCTTAGTGGATATTCTGAACATGCTGCCTGCCCTTTACAGGGGGTCAAAAGCTCACTTTTCACTGATCTCATTACAGTCAGTGGCATTTCATTAGCAGGGATCTATCATAAAGCACCATTATCTCTCCATCAGATTGTCTGTTCTTTATAGCCTCCCAGGCTTGCTATGAATGATGGCTAATAAAATCCTGAAGCTCTGGCCGTCAAACGTGAGGAAGGTGGAGGGAAGAACAAGATGTGATGAAGGAAGACGGAGACAAAGAAGAGAATTTTAAAGTTTAAAAAAGAAATGAGAACCAAAGAGAAAGTGTTGCCATTTTTGGTATTGCTGGTCTAAATCTTCCCTCCATTTTCGAAGGAGTCGGCAGGAATCTAACTTCAGATGAAGCTGCACGCCTTAACTTTCAGTTCTGCACAATAATAATGAAACTTACTGGTTCATTCCCACCTACTTCCACTCATTTTGAGCTAAAAGCTATTTATGATTGAGCTAAATTAGCATCTTCTGCAACCTGAGCAGCATTTGGTCTGCTGTGTGACCTATGTAGGTGTAATAGCACTTTACCATCCTCCAAGCCCGCGGAGCTCATGAATAGTCAAACCAACAGCAGTAATTAGCTCAATTTACAAAAAACTGTTTCACAGCTTTAAATGATGGGTTCTCCTATTGTGATTTATTCGACTTTAAGCAGACGCTTGATGTTTAAATGGGCTGTAAGCTTTCTGCCTCATGAAGTCTGAACAATTCCAGCTTGTAATTTGCAGATGAAGATTTGTGAAGCTGAAAAGAGAAGATTTCATCTGAATTTGAGATATACTTTTGCAGGATTTGTGTGAAGAGTTGCCGGGTTGCTAAGTGTGCTGTCACAGACGGGCTGAAGAGGCTCTCAGCTGCCGGCTGTCAGATGAGTGACAGCTAATCTATGAAAGCTTTTGAAGTGTAAAGCACCAGAGCTTTATTACTCTGTAATATTTGCCTAAACGTTTCAAATAACGTTTAAGAGATTTCCAGACTAAATATTGAGAACGTGAACCTCTACTGTCAATATTTATTCAATAATCTAAAGTAAAACAATCAGATGTAGAATCATTAGAAATTATCGGAAAAGTAAAATCTGATTTGTTTATGCGGATATTTTGGGATGGATCTCTTGAAACTTGCTTTTATCATAAGGTTTTCAATATCTGAATGTTTGTATTTTTATTATTTCATTTTATCTTACATTGTGTATTTTAATTAACTTGGTATACTTTGAGTTCCCTGTGGCATTTCTGATGTTTTGTTTTCTTTATGTAAATTACTTTGTAACATTTGTTTTAAAAGTTGCTGTACAAATAAAGTATTGTTATTAGTGACTCATAAAAAGATGGAGGAAGAACATCCCAACACAACCGAACACATGGAAGAGGAATCTGTACAAAGTTAGAACTGGAGAAACAAATTAATAACGGCTTCGTTATTTTGATTTCTAGAAGCAGCAGTGGCAATCCATCAAGTAGACTGCTACACTACAGTTTTTAAAATGCTTTGTCACATCAAATGAAAGTGTTTTTTTTTTAAATAAGTCACCCTGGAAAGGGCTTTAGATTTTTTTTAAAATATGAAAGTATTCAAAGGTTGCAGAAAACAAAGCTTGTCTAAAGAAACTTTACCAGATTAACTGTAATCTATCTGTTAACTGATGATTTAATAAACAGTATCTTTTTCCACAAAGGACCACGTTGGTTTGGATAACCTGTTTCACTTAAATTATACTTTACTGATTTTCATAGTATAACAAGTAATGTTTTAAACTAATTATTGACGCTTTCTTTTCAAATCATTGAAATTTCTGCTCCTGTTTTCCAACCATAGTAAAAGTGTGGCACAATCACGTCATTAATTTCCCGGAAATTGACAAATAATTATGTGCGGCGACTCATTGGCAAGTCCAAATAACAGTTCCTAGAAAGGCACAGTTGAATTTGGGAGGTTTTATTCTTCTCTCAGTATATGAATGCTGGTCATCTTTATCACACTGTAACATTTCACAATAGCTTTCCAATGGTGTGTGTGAGTTTTAGAGTTTAAATAAATATTGAAAATATTATTTTCAATTGTCTATTTGATCAGTAAAAGTAGAATGTCCATTTGCACTGCTGGCAATGTGGAGGAGGGTTTGTTTTCATGTGAAATTGTTTATTTTTTACCAGATTTCATCATTTTGTGAGTCCATCCTGAGCCCTGCGTGCTTTTAGTTTTCTTGTTGTGAAAACAATATAGTGTCTTCAAAATGCACCACTCTCAGAAAATATTTGGAAAAGAGTCTCTCTTGCTGCTGCATATCAGGTGGATGTGACATCATAGCTGTTTATTAGATTCAACAGTAAATTAGGCGACAATCTGAGAGAAAACTCAGAATTTCAGACTATTATTACACACTCATCATGGAAACAAAGACAAGAGGTAAAAGCAGATACCTCTTGGCAGAAAAAGCCATGTGGCTTTTTACTGGATCTTAATTTTGTGTATAATACTTTAATTGTGGTGTGCATTAAATACCTTTCTTCCTGCAAGATCAAATAATTAAATCCATTAATTCCGAATAAAAGCACACAGAAAACATTTTGCTTGTTTTGTCTGCTAAAAGTTTTCAAACTAAGAACTCCAGCATGTGCATAATGTTTTAATGAGAGTATTTGAAAGACCTCGAAAACAAGACTACAGGAAAACAAACAGAGATCAGTTTGATGTTCTGGCTTAAGATGATAGCTGGCCCTTGAGCCACGTCAGGCTTCCAAACACTGTTTAAGAAAAACATGGAGCTCCATCTGTACATCAGCGTGCCAACAGGCTGCAGTACAACAGCCAATGCATAGCAGCCCTGACTTTTTTTTTTTATATGTATAATGCAATCCCTTCTTCACTTCAGTTGATTCACACTTTTAGGTCAGTTTGGGTCACCAAACCTGATTAAAGTCTATAAAAAGATTTTAATTTCACCTCAAACTGCACGTCCTGTTTGTTTTCTGTTTAGCTGTGATGCTATTTCTTTTTTAGATAGAAATTAACACATAGAGAGTATTTGCTTCAATTCATTGCAGCTTATTGAAGAAATATGATGTGCTGAATTTTTAAATTGTTAGCTTGTTAAAATCATACCAAAAACATGCAGATAAACCCTGCAGAGAAGCAGGAAACTGTTCTTTATGCGTCTCCTGGTTAAACTGAATCAATAATGAGACCCTAATTGTATTTTAGAGCCAGTTCGTGGAAACCCATAACTCCCATTATCCCAGAGCGCAATAAGAGTCAGATAAGCATCTGCATGGCAGCACGAGCTCCCTCTTTCTCACATACACATAATTTCTGGTTTAATTGGAAAGCTGGATAATAATTCCTCTCCAATATTAGTTTCATATAGAGTTTCAGGAGAACAAAGTGATTAAGAGCCGACTTTGCATAAACGTTTAAGTTCTTCATCTCTTATTCCTAAATTTTCCAGACATGGAGAATTTAAAGCTTTTGCTTTTGGGGGCTTAAAAAAATTGCAAACACTGACTCACTTTACAGGAGGTGTTTAATACTTAATTTTAACAACTCTTCTGCTAGCCACAGCTTTCTTTCACCAGAGTGATTGGGAAACATTTAAGAATTTATACTTGACTCCTTTTGTCATTTTCTTTTGGCTGATAATTAAAATCTGTTTGATAAATCAGAGTAGATGGGTTGTTTATTTACCGAATGGTTTGTTATGTGTTGAAAGGTAATTATGGTTTAATTTGTTGGTTACTATTCCAATGCAAAAGGTCATTTTAATTGTCTGGCAGAAAATGCTGCTGCAAAAAAGCTGCTGAACTCTGGAGGAGTTAATGAACCAGCATACTATGGTCCTCAGTGGCAACTTCACTTTATCATTTGTGCTCCTCAAATACAAAAATTTAGTTTTTTGATCTGGTTTAATAAACATTTTCCCCTTTGGCAGCCAAAGGGGGACATTTGGAAAGAAACTCTAAAAAATGGGGTTAGGATTGAAAACAAATGCTGCTCACTTAAAAAGTACATCTCTAAAAATTGGAATATCATTAAAAGTAAACCTCAATATATGGTGTTAATTAATTGCCCAGTGGTTTGTTTAACGATTTTATTCATTTTAATCAAAACTTATTTACTGAAAATCTGAATGTTGCATTTACAATGGTAGCAAAATGACACAGACCCTTGAAGTATTGCTAAGCAGAAACGGGGCATTAGCGAAAAATTGTGGTGAACTCTACCTCTGATAGAAAAGAGAAAGAAAGAAAAACGGTGGTTTCAGAACAACAACAACCAATAATGTCTTAAGTTTTGGGTTTATGCATGAATAAATCACAGCTCAGTAGTAACTGAACAACAATAACAAAAACTTAAAAACAAAATGACTACACAACTGTAGAAGGGCAGGCAAAGACCAAAGAAAAACATTAAAATATAATTTAAAAACATTTTTAAACTACTTCTGATTTAAAATACATATTTTCTTTTTACAACAAAAAGTTATACATTTGTATTCACTTGTATAACTATCTTAATCTAAAAGGTACTCCGTTTGCAATAGCAGCAAAGCCAGATAAGCAACATTATTCCTTAAAGACCCGTGTTGTTTATTTCGGTTTGTCATCATTGCTGCCAATAGGATTTTTTGGACAGCAGCAACCATTTCCAAACAATTTAATGTATAAAATACAATGAAACAACCTAATCATCTGAAGGCCAGTTGGCCATTGTATATTTTCCTCTAATAAGAATAATTGTTTCACAGAGAATAAAAGCTCTGAATAAAAACAATGTCCTTGCTTCCATAGAAACACTCGCCAACCACAACTCCTGCAGAAGGCATGTTGGCAACCAACTTTAATATATAACGCCAAGATTTCGGCTTTGTTGTTTTGCAAGTAGAATGTTTATTACATTAAAAGAAAAAGTTTGGAGAATACAGATAATGGAACTTCCTAACGAGGCAAACTGAAAATATCCAGAGACAAGCTACACGCTGAAAGAGATGCACCGGTCTTTATAACGCTAGTTCAGAGTCAGAAGTCAGTTTTCTGGCAAAAAGCAAAAAAGTAACTACTAATCAATACTGTAAAAAACGTAGTTGAAACTCTTCTTCAAAGAAGGCACACAATACAACCCTGTGTCAACTTTCAGTCTCTGTAGCAGTTCCTCTGCAGTACATCACTGAACCACTCCAGTTGTCCCTGATTGCCAATTACAGACTCCTGATGCTTTTTTACCTCCAGCAAAGACCAGCGGGGAACAATGATGGACGTATTTCAGAGATTAGTTGTCATCCATCTATGTGTAGTTACAGGTGCAGCTAGGGCTGATGTATCTAACCTCATCACTGCCATATTAGCATCTGTAGCTGCGCGGGAGCCAAGCACAGGCAAAACTAATGGTGGAACAGATGGAAAAGACGGTACCCACTGGGAGATTATGATTAGTCGAGGGTTTGGGAGGTGCTGTACTTATGACCAACATGAATAAAACATCAGCTGACGACTAATGGTTGTATGAGACTCTAAAAGCCCAGATGTGAGTGAAAATAACATATTTACTTATACATTCTAGAATTCCAGAAGCAAATGCATTTTAAAATGAGACGTATCACAAATATCACAAAGTCTCAACCTCAAACATTTGAGTTGCTAAATATTTTTTTTTCACCTTTGAGCTGTGAGGACAATGAATCAAAATTCCCTCACACAACATCTTATCTTGTGTACTGTGAAGAATAACCATATTCAAACCATGAGCTGCAGAGCATAACAGGACTCAGCAGATAAACTGTATTAGGAGGCTGATGTTACAGTCAGTGCAAAAACCGGTTTATCCGTTGAAGCTGCTTTTTCTTTGCATGTTAACGCGGCTCCTGTAACAATATTATAAGTTGAAGATGGAAAAGTTTTAGCTTAAACCCAGACCAGGTTCATTTTAAGGGCTGAATTTACTTGTTTCTTGGTTCATGCATCATTTCTGTAAAGGAGTCAGATTTTCTTTTGGTCTTTTAAAGCCGTCTTGATAAATTCATGCTATATTATATTCAGTACCATATTGTAGAAAAACAAGGATTCATTCAGTGTTACATACTGTGGGTTTTGTAGTTTATCTCAAGATGTTTTCTTGGGAAGGACAGAAGAGTTTCTTCAGATCTCTATGCATGAATAAATCACTACTGAGCTTATCTTTATTATAGCATGCTATAATAAAGATTAGAGATAGAAACTCCAGATTTGGATCCCAACTCAATCAATATTTATGATACCAGCAACAGGTTTTTGTAAAGTACACTACACAAAATGCACATTTGGTCAAATTGCTTGACCTTATTCATACCGCGTTCCAAATTATTATGCAAATTGAATTTAAGCGTCATAAAGATATATTTTTTGTTGTGCTATTGTATTTATAGATAGTATTGTGTGTCAGGGCTCTTTGAATCACTATAATTAATTTCAGAGAGCTGGGTTGATTAGTTTGTCTGGTGAGCTCAATTAAAGGAAATCTACTTAAGAAGGATGTTCCACATTATTAAGCAGGCCACAGGTTTCAAGCAATATGGTAAAGAGAAAGGATCTCTGCTGACGAAAATCATCAGATAGTGTGGTGTTGTATGACAAGGTATGAAAACATTAGATATTTAACGAAAACTGAAGCGTTATCGTACTGTGAAGAGATTTGTGGCTGATTCAGAACAAAGATGATCCTTATCTCTGGAAGATCCTTTAACTAGTTCCAAACAACCAAATTTATCTTTCTCATTAGAAAGGGAGAGATAGTCACCACAATACTCCGTTCCTAAAGCTCTCTTATAGACATAAGACATAATAGACATCAAGAGCAGGAAAAGTCCATCCATCATCTTCTATTTATCTGTCTGAAATGCAACTCCAGATATTCCTCTATGAACCAACACACTATAGTTTATTCTAGAGGATTCTAAGGCATTTCCAGGCCATAAGGGATATAAAATCCCTCAAGCGGGTCTGGGGTTTGGCGCAGGTTCTGGGAAAACCTCCAATATCAAGCCAAGTGACCAAAACTTGGCATGCAGAATTTGCGTATATGAAACTTGGAATCTACCAAATAGGCCATGCAAGCATTTCTCCACACTCTAATATTGTAATGATTAGTACGATTTGATAGATCTATTTACAAATGCCCCCTGAAAGATTAGGGTAGAAAAATAAATAAATTGCACCATGCAGGTAAGCAATGCATATACGAACAGGTGAAGGGGCAAACTGAATTTTAAAGCAAATGCTTCTCTGTTGACCATAATACAGTGTGAGTGAAACAGTAAAACAGAAGCCCTAACCCAGACAAACAATCTATACAATGAGCTGCATCGCTTCCCATATAATTAGAAATAAACAGAAAATTAGAAATCATCAGTGAATATCAGCAAACAAACTGTCATTCTTTATAGAAATAACACATCCAAGGAAAATTACATTACACAGGTTAACATTAGAGCATGATGACACAGCAATCACTGAAAATAATAAATAGAAATAGAAAGCCTTTTGAAATGTTTGACCTCTACAACAAAACTAAAACTGAGGGTTTACATCATTTCCTTTGACAGTCGGTTTCACCTGTATTATTGATTTTACTTGATTAAATACAAGCAAAAAACACAAGCCAAAAAAAGGTAATAAAAAACTTTAAATTATGAAAATGAGATTAATTTTCTCATAAAATATAACCATTATTACAACAGGGTCACTTTATGCAAACTCACAAAAGCAGCAGATTGCACTTAATATCTGTCAGGTAAAGGGAATGAGATCAGTAATAAAACGTGCAGTGATTTACTCTCTGGCAGAGTGAGGTAAGTGTGAAGCAAAAATAAAAAGTGATGTTGGGAATGAAATTGGAATGGGACCGAGCGGCAGCAGAGGGGACGGCGACTGTGGAAAGTGAGTGCAAATGAAAGACATGGATACAGATAGACAGTGAAAGTGAGTTTGGGGTACCAAGAGACAAACAGACCCCCTGAACAGCGAGGCGGATGCGTGAACAGGCGATCAACAGAGGATTAGCAGATGTCACCTCGCGCACTCGGCCCTGCCATGACATGTTATCTGAATGAGGCAATTAAAAGGCCCGTCACAGCGACCGCCGGGGGAGGACGACGTCTGTGGAATCACTTGGACACATTTAAACCTCAGTTTCACTGCACAGGATTTTGATTGCAACAATGTGCTTATTTCCTGAATCTATCAGAGCAATTCATGTCACTGTCAGCACTTGGGATAGGTAGCTGTCAGCTTCTTTGCAAGCAGGCACCATTTTGGACTCAAGAAGTGACAATGGTGAGATGAGAAATTCTGGCGTTTTGCTTGTTTCTGTGGCTACCTGGCTTTCAAACTGATGTTAAAGGTTAAAAGAAAAACAGAAAAAGAGGAAACAATGGCAATGAACTCCGTTTTGCTTCTAATTTGGTTGACCCAACAGCTCAACCAGTGGCAAGTTTCCGGTTCAGTTTTATTTAAAAAGGTTTGTTCTCCTCAGCACGAAAACTTCTAGTTTTGCTGCAAGTGTTTTTTTCCAAGACACCAAACTGTTTCCTGAAATTTCTGTTCTTGTTGTACTACATGTCACAAGCACAGGTGAAGGTCTGCCTAATCAAGGCAGTGTGCACCTTTTCAGGATGGTGCATTTGCTGTTGCAGGACATTTGAATTCCAAACAGAGAACAGATACAACACACATTGATTTTCAGCCAAAACCACTGGGAATATCCCATTACTCTTAACACCAGCATTACAAATAAATCCTGCAATTTATAAAATAAAGAATTGCAGTTTTCCACAAAAAAATCAGCAAATTCTAGTCAGAGCAGAGAATAATCAGCAAATCTGTCCTGCAAATACAAGTAAAAGAAAAATGACCGAAGTTTATGAAGGTGGTAATGATTAGGAAGTTAATCATAAAAAAGTTATTTTAGGTTTCTTCTTTTATTATTTAAAGTAATATATGCGACTTACAAATTTATAAAGCAAAAACTGCAATTTCACTGTTTCAGATTTGATAAGTAAATCAGAATCTGACTTTTTTGTGAAACTAGTAGAAACATTATTTTTGCCCATTTCCTCACTGCATGACAACTTCCATCAGCTTTCAGAAAATATTTTTCAATCAGTTAACCTTAGAGAATACCTTGTCCTGTAGTACGCATAAATATATTCAGGTTTTCCTTTAAATTTGTTTGTATACCTCATTTAAATTTGAGCTGGTTGCATCAGCACAATCATTGTCATTTAACCATCTAACTTAAAACATAAAAATCAATTTTAAGAAAGCCATAGCTTTCATTCAGATGGTTAAAATGCACCTGGTTACAGCTTAGAATACAAACGAGCTTCCTTCTCTCTCTCTAAACATGTCGTTGAGGCTAAATTTCTGTTTCTAATATATTGGGCATATTATCCATTTCGCACACCCGCAAATGAAAAATTGTGCAAATGATAAGGATGTAGATCCCTGTGGACATAATGAGCAGGAATGCCGGTAGAGGTCACGAGTGGAGCAACATAAACACTCTCACACTGCTAAAGACGTCTGCATGGATCGAAACATAGGCAGCTGAGCAGAATGCATAATCAACAGGCTGCTTGATATTTCCACATAAGCCCAGCCATGATTTAATAACCTTTTATGGATGAAAGCAGCTTCCTCGTGTAGGGAACACAGTAATTATAATACCAGCACTGAGGCGGTAAGGAGGGCGAATATAAGAGTTGAAAACAGTTTATGTTTTGACTGAGAGGTGCTATTAACATCTGCAAATGGACATGCATGCAGAAATAGATGTGACACATTTAATTTAAAGTTTAAGTAAAAAAAGAAGCCTTGGTTTTTAAAGTTCGTACTAAACTTGCACAGGTAAAGAGCATGAAAAGGCTATTAGTCTTTTTTTGAAGCAGGATTGATTGTTCATGTTTAATAACTAGAATGTAGCGCATGAGCGCCGATATTCTGCTGACGTAGGAATGCTGCTCTAGCTGTTTATTAGATACAGTAAACCCCATTCATCCCTGACATTTGGGATAGGAGCAATTACAAAACAATGTACTAGATTGTTGCACAGGTACAGACAATTACAAGGGATGTGTAAGCTGTTGTAGCACTCAGACATTTGCAATTTAAATGCATCAATCAGGATCCGAGAGGTTATTCAGGCACTCCACAATCAAAAAGACATGGCTTTCGAGAAAATCAAGTGTTTGTAGGATTCTTCTGTATACTTTGCATATAAATGCCATTTGACAAAAAGGACAAATATTTGGTTTATATTTTAGAACAGTTTTGTGAAAGAGTAGGTTGTTCCTCTGGATGGAGCAAAACAATTAATACAAATATTGTTGGGTATTTTAACCTGTACATATACGGAACCACACAGAGAGTAGTATCACTTCAGCCTTTGCAAAGGGAGAGAGTCTCAGTGGTGCCTCAGGACAACTCCAACTTGTCCCCCTGCAGCAGCCTGGTTTTACTGAAAGCGGGGTGGGGGTCGGTCATAAGACAGAAACTTAAAGACAAGGAGTATAGGGGTCTCTTTGAACTAGCTGAAACCGGTTTCTCCAAGAACAGCATGGTCAACCTCACCATGTTTCCATCTTAGAGTTGAGAGACAAACTTACTCATGAGATAACTATTTGCAAAACTCTGACAAATATGGCGATTCCAACCATTAAATACAAGCAAAGCAGTCTTAAACTGGGTCCGTAAATTATGAGGACGTCAGTGAAAACAGGCCCCTGCCTTCATGTATAGACGATGTGTGTATTATAATGTGGTGTACATACTATAAAATGCAAAAGTTTGGATACATCAATAAGGATCTGACCATGGAAATGTCAGCAGCCCCACTCAACTCCAAAGCACTTCATCACATGATTAATTACCAAAATGACAACAAATATGATCACACATCCATTTTCCCATCGTATCCATGTCTGATACACAGCAATACTGATAAAATCAAGCCATATGAAAGACAGAGCAGCCAATGATTGCACCATAATCAAAAGAAACCTCAAAAGAAACTATAATCTCTGTAGAAAAGATTATCTTGTTTCAATGAGATAAGAAGTTTTGTTTCCTCTGATAATGAGATACTTTCTTATCTTAAGGAAACCACAGATTATCCCAGGGTCGCCTTTCTCAATTTGCATACAAATCAGCTCTCAATTCATAATTTTGTGATCGTCATACATTTAATTCACCTAAAAAAAAAGAAGTCATGTTTGTAAAACATAAAAGAAAATGTACTTTTTTATTCAGTGTGGAAAATGCTGTAATTTTCTCAAAGATGTTCTTCATTTTCTCGGGAAAGTGGAACAATATCCGGCAGCAGTGGATGAATTTCAGTTCCTTCTGCTGATGCTGAAGAGGCAGTGAAGCTGGAAAACCATTATTCTGCTTTTATCACCCAAGTTTTCATTCACCGCAGCCCCAGTCCTCTGAAAGCAGCCTCCGCTATCTGCTCATCTTTGACTAGATTTCAAATTGCAATGCCTATTCATCTTAGACCTGGGTGTAAATGGTATTCATGGTGTAGTTCTGGCGAAACGGAAGAAAATGGACTTCACCCAGAGGAAGACAATGAGAAAAAGAAGCCGCTCGCTGTGCTAACGGCGTTGATGAGAGGACTGGGACAATTCGGCTCTGTGCTTGAGTGGTCATGATTCTTCAAAATGTGTATTTTAGAAGCAGCTTTTTGAACCCGAACGTCAAAAAAACATCCTGAATCACAGTGTGACATGTGAGCTGCGTTTGCAGAGGAGGTGGTGCTCCTGGCAATTGAGGCCTCCATATGTTGAGCATTTGTTTACTCAGTCATTAGAGGGCTCTCCACTCTGCCAGACTACACTGTTGTCTTAGGCGACGCACACCAACACACAACGCTCTTTTCTTCTTTTCATCTCCAACCTCACGGGCACAGCAGCCACAGGAGAGAGAGAGGGGGGAGAGTCCACAGGAAATTAGGAGTGTGACAAGATAAAACCCAGCATTCATCTGATATCGTTTCCAGGCAACCAGTAAGTGACACAAAAAAAAACACACACACACAAAAAACCATCTTTTAAATGATATGGAGACCCATCACACTTGACTTTACCTCCAAGACAACTCAAGAGTCCTGCGTTTACTTTGCCATAACTTGTATACGTAAGGTTATCTATCTGCCGAGCTGATGTTTCACTATCACTCTGCACAACGCTGCCGGGAAGATGCACCTATCGAACGATGTGCTTTTATGGGTTTCCACATCACCATGTCCTGATAAAGTGTTATTAAAACAGCTGCATCAGCCAAGAGAGTCACAAAGAAACTCATAAAACTTACCCTGTTGAACAAACACGGCTCATTTCTAACTTATCGCAGATAATGAAAGTGTCAAACAAAAATAAAGGGAGATGAACAAAATTGTAGCTACAGCTTCTTAATATTTTACAGGGTCTTGGTAAAGATCTACAGCTGAGAACAACGCTGCAGTGAACAGTTCTGAGATATTATTACGTTTTCTCAGCAATAATGTAAAGGATAAAATTAAGTGTTTCGATTAGTAAAGATGCAGGATGTAACTTTTATTTTTTTAAAATTCTTACATATTTGTTAAAACTGTCACTATGTGGTGACAGTAAGAAAAAGATCAAACTCCTTCACTTTCTCCCAATGCTACTATTGCCAACTGAAGAAATGCAACTGGTCAAAAACAACCAATCTGAGCGAGGAGGAGTGTCTTAGCACTGTCAATCATGCTCATGTACTCACTGCTAAATGTGCTAATGGTGGAGAAACAACTTAGCATTTCAGAAAAACCACTTGTCTACCATCATCGGTGACCATGCTATCAAGAAGAAGCTGCAGCACAACAACGACCAAGGGAGGTTTACATCAGTAATGCTACAATATCTTCAGTATCTGAGCCATCAATATTTATACTTCAGCAAGCTAAATAAATATAAAAATTCAACTGTAAAAGCAAACCAAACACCCAGGACTAAACTCAATTTTTAGTCAATGAAAGAAAACTATTTTTAATTCCCCAGTTCTCATGGCAAACACTACAAATCTCAAGACAGATTTCATGTTATCCCCATTATCCACAAATATATAAAAAATTAATCATTAAAAATGTGAGAGATTTTTCTTATAGACAGCAATAAAAGAAGATGAGTGTCCCTGCTGGTTAGAAAAAAATGATAACTTGAAGATAAACTTCCTGCTTGGGATGAAACACTAATTTTCCAGATCTGCAGCTCATTAGTACATCATATCCTCTACAGCAGCTCAGTGGAGTCTATTTAAATCAGGGTGTCAAACTCCAGTCCTCAAGAGTCACTGTACTGCAGTTTTTAGATGTGGCACAGGTACAAAACACTAGAATGAAATGGCTTAATTACCTCCTCCTTGTGTCTAATTCAGGGGTCTCAAACTCCAGTCCTGGAGGGCCGCAGTCCTGCAACGTTTAGATGTGCCTCTGCTGCACCACGCCTGAATAGAATAATTAGACACAAGGAGGAGGTCAGTAAGCCATTTCATTCTAGTGTTTTGTACCTGTGCCACATCTAAAAACTGCAGGACAGTGGCTCTTGAGGACTGGAGTTTGACACCCCTGGTCTAATTATTCTATTCAGATGTGGTGCAGCAGAGGCACATCTAAAAGTTGCAGGACTGTGACCCTCCAGGACTGGAGTTTGACACCTGTGATTTAAATCTACCAGAATGGAGAATTTTGATGATCAGTGTTGATGATTTCTACAAATTATCACATTTTTCTTCTTCTGTTAAGTACATTTGAGAACACAGAAGACAGGTTAATAAGAAATGTGTTTTGTTTAAAGAAATCTGACAGTAAAACTGTGTGGTAATTCCTCAAGTGAGTAGTTAAAGTAAGATTTTCCAACAACAGTAGACTTGATTGTGTAGCAGCATACTGTCAGTCTGTCCAATCTAAACTATCTCCACATGATGAAGCACCCTGATTTAACAATCCCTGCAAATGAAATCACACACAGAACCAACCTGGAATGATCACCGTTGGCAAAGAGGGGATTTTATTTATTTATTTTTATGATTACCTTTCATCACAGTGTGGCTCAGAAATACACCCCATCAAAAGGACTATAAGCAGACGTAATGTGCATGCACCCCATGGCTCTTCAGCACCATTCACAGCCTGGATGTAACCTCAATTACACACAAAGAGCAACAGAAAATTGTGCTTCATTATTTGCTTTAACGTGTTGAACCAGACAATGCTACTCCTGCAAACAGTGGGTTGATCACTGTTAAAAATAACCAAAAACAAACTAGAACATACTGTACATTTGCAATAATACTAAAATTCACTACAGCATGAATATGTTTGATGTTGCTCATATTTAATATATTTAAATGCAGGAAATCAATAAATTTGCCATTTGAGTTTAAGAGCGCCATGTGCTCAAAATGAAGAGCTTAATGGTGTGGTGACCAAACCTTTCCAGTGGTTGAATTGGAGGGTTTTGCAACCAACTATGTGACCAATGTTTTAAAAAAGGTTGTTTTTTTTTAATTCAGCCTAGTCTCACCTCAACACCAGAGGTGGGGACTCGAGTCACATGACTTGGACTCGAGTCAGACTCGAGTCGTTAAAATCACGACTTGAGACTTGACTTGAAAAAATGCTCAAAGACTCGGACTTGACTTTGACTTTCATGCCATTGACTTGGGACTTGACTCGACTTGAAGCTGTTTACTTGAAAAGACTTGATATTTTTTACTCAAAGTCTTAAAATTTAAAACACATTATTTATAAAGTGGCGTCATTAATTAATTTCACTCATTCCGTATCAATATGCGCAGACCGTCACTATGGTTTTCCTCTCTCCTTATGTATGTATGTGTACGTAGCTGCAGCACAACCAATCAAATTAACAGGATTTGGACGTTTAAAAAAACGCGGCAAAGCTACAGAGCTCAGGGAACGAAATACGAAATAACCGCTCGAATATGCTTCCGCGAGTAATTTCTTTTGGCTACGTAGGTTATGAACTTTCGACTAAAAAACGAACTGCAACTTGTAAAACATGCAAGAAGGGAATATCGGATGGAGATGCCACGACGTCCAACTTTGTCCGGCATTTGAAGCTTCACAAAGATCGGTAGGTGGCACTTTTCTTTTGCTGTAAGATAGTTGACTTTAGCTAACTTCGTGTTAGCTTGTGTACTCCGGGTTAAATTGGTGATGATTTACCATAAATCCGGTCCTTCAAATGCCTCCACAAATAATGTGCACCGTGTTAGCTCAGGAAGCCGGTGGATAGTGAGCGGGGCTCCGGAACAGAAAGCAGATTCTGGACCTGAACACAGGGAACAGAGTCTCTCTGTCCCATCATGATGATGAGCCGGGTCTAGTATCATCTAAGGATGGTTGGTGTATTTGAAGACATCTACGTTGGGAAATTATATTGACAATATATTGTTTACTGCAGTCAGTGCATTAAGTCAACTGTTTTTGACTTAATGCGCTGACCGGCGTGACTGTCACATGTCGCACAGAACCCATTTCCAAGTAGTATAGCTTTGCTGGGAAAAAAAAAAAAAAAAGACCAAATACAGTGACTGTCCCAAATAAATTTTGTGTTTAGAATATCTGTCCCATATTTACGGAGGACTGAAACTAACATACTTAGAAATAAAAGCAGAAAAATAAATGCACCAGACCTTCCTGAGTTTACTTGTGATAACTTCATTTATACTTATTTCATTTTTTGAAAACTATGATTGTTGTAGTGTTGATGTTTATTTATGAATAGAAGGAGTAAACTGAAGTCAAATGTAATTCATGAATGGCTGTAATTTATTTTCTGACATCTGTTTACTTCTGACAGATTTGAAGAATACCAGATGAATAAGAGGATCACAAATGAACCTCAAATACATATTTTAAAAAGAACAAATGGTCTATTATTTGAATTTTATGTATAATTGCAAATTATAAAAAATAAATAAAATAAAAACGACTCGAAATGACTTGAAATTAAAGGTTCCTGACTTGAGACTTGACTCGACTTTTGCCTGTCTTTACTTGAGACTTGACTCGGACTTGAGGACAGAGACTTGAGACTTACTTGAGACTTGCAACACAGTGACTTGGTCACACCTCTGCTCAACACAGACATGATCAATACCTAAACAAATCAGAGATTTCTGCAAGTTCCTGTACCCTCAAAACATCGTCTGAGAGCATGCCCTGATGCTAAACCTGTCCTGACTCCATCTGATTGTCTATAAACACTTTGGCCTTTTAATGCAGTTACATGACGTGTCATATGAACCTGTTCTTTTCAAGCACATTGACACAAAGCTGAGGGCAAACATTTTTCCAAATGTGGATCTGGGACACAGGGTGTGCACCATTACCCTGCTGTTCCCACCCACAGCCTCTGCAGTGATAGTAATGAGTCATTTCACCTATGATGGCAGATGATGTTAAGACTCTCTGACAGGCGGTGCTTTCTTGAATTTCATCTTTCATCTTGGCCTGTAGTTTGAAAAAAAAGGAATAAAATGCTTAGTAAATGAAAAACAGTGCATCTGGATGCAGAAGGTGTGGTGTATTGTTCAATTTACCTGCAATAGAAAATCATTTCAGACAGGACAGATTCCAGCAACCCTGTTTACAATTTACTCTTTTTTTAAAGAAAATATTTGACTTCAATAGAAACAGATTCACGTGAACATTTAAAAATAACTCCTTAAAAATCTTTAAGGAGAAAAGCATTTCTAAAAATTTGTTTTTTCCCGCATCAATGAAAGTATTTTCCATGCCTTACCAATTGCCTGGTAATTTCACAGAGCTAAAATTTAGCAAAATACCTTTTTAAGTGAGGACAGAAACAGAAAGAAGCACGGAAATATGGAGAGCCATTTCAGCCAAAGTTAAATAAATTAATAATGAAAGAAAGAAATAAGTAAGCATATAAATAATTGTCTTCTTTATTTAATCTTCTTTAAAATAATTACCTTATTTATTTATTTAATTTTGGCTGAAATGGCTCTCCATATAGAACCACTTGTTGAACAATATATAAAAAAATAAAGACATAAATGCTTGTAGAAATCCACCAACATGAATCACAAAATGCAGACATCCAAGACTTTACAGATTCTAAGTTGAACACTAAAAAGCAGGTACTGAGAAGTTCTTCATGTATGAAACGATTTTGCGTGAACTCATCTTTATGAACTTGCAAGATGCTGAATAAGGTTGGATTTTGGTGCTTGCCGGATATTTGTTAAAACAATGCCAGATGTAATTTTCACTCCAATGGAGCTCCTGTGGCCTCTAAAGAAACCTGGAGGCCACAGAAAGTAAGCAGAAAACAGAATGTGTCTCAGTCTGTAATATGCCACTAGATTTTGCAGCAGCATAAGACAGAAAATCCAACCCAAAATCTCCTGCAGGCTGTTTAAAAAAAATGTGCCAGGTGTCAATTCCAATCATGACAACATCAGCGAGCCGATGTGCAGAAAAGCAGCAAAACAAAATCGCTCTGACGGGTGATTTTTCTAGTTAGCTGGAGGATGTCTGCACCTGTTCACATAGACTCAATTAAATGGGTATTGTTGAAGCACAGTTTTATATTTTTATGTTGAAACGAAATGTATTTAAAAAGATAAATGATGTTTCACAATCTCTATAAAGCAATGTTTAAAAAAAGAAAACCTTCAAATTAGTTTTAATGTTCTGACCTTTTTACAGATTGCTTGAAAATGCTTTGGACAATTAAATTGATCAATGGTGAAATCCCCTCTCATTCGAGGGGAAGCATACGTCTGCAGTGCACTTAGCAAAAGGGCATGAGCAACTGAAAACAGATCAAACCTTGCTGGAGCTAAACAGAAGCACCGACCTTCAGCGCTCCTCCCTGAGAACCTAAAATCATAAGTTACCAATAAGATCAGACAAACCGTCTGGCAGAGCCGCAGTTTCAGAGGAACACATTGATTTATCATTGAACATTTCCTGCCACCATCAAAATGACAGGAGCACTTATGAAAAGTGTGACCAATAATTGCAGCCGTCTGAAACTCAGCAGCTTTTCTATGCAATTGCAACCAATATCAGCTGTCATCCGTAATGTCATCACTAGAGCAAAACAAGACTGGAGATGAAATGGGGATGGAGGTAAACTCTCAGTGACAAACCAATTCAACGCAAATGAAAAAGCTTTTAAATTATATATTAAATTGTATATATGTATAATATAGATATGCAGCTGGCTGTCAGCGTAAATGTCTGGAAAATACAGTGTTTCACTTCCAGCCCAGCTTCACTTTCCTGAAACCAAATGCATCTGGATCAGCATGGTGCCGTGCTCACCGTTGGGCAGCATCACATTATAAAAGCCGAATGTCACTCCGCATCACGTATCAGATCTTCTTCTCCACATGACGCCTCTTTGGCCATCTACACAATGTTTCCCCTCTCCTAACCATCCTATATGTGTTTAAACATTCAGTATCACTTTGGCGATGGAGCCCGTCTGTGGGCTACAGATTCCGGAAAATTTACAAAGACCTACGATTCAGTCAGACTGCCTTTGAAAGAAATTATATTGATTTTATTGATCATCTGCAATAACCTAAAGTATTCTCAACTGGTACCTTTAGTTTCTGCTCTCCCTATCTGACGAAACAAATCTAGTCGGTATTTTCTAAAACATTCAAATGATCTTAATGTTACATCGTCTTACATCCATTTTTCTTTTTTCCCCCTTGGTGTCTAAGAGCTTAGTGATAAAGTTTTCAGAATATTTAAGCTACACAGATTAAAAACAAACAAACAAAAAAAACAATCATTTGCAAAAGAAGGGTTTTTTTTTTTTCAAAAAAACCCCCCCAAAATGTTTGTTTTTGGGGGGTTTTTTTATTAAAAATGTCAAAATGTAGAGAAAAACTGTAAGAATTCAGAGAAATTCAGAGAAAAAAAAAAGAGGACTAGGAGCCCTAGTCCTCTTCTGTACTTCTTAGATGTCTGATGTAAAAAAAATATATATATTATTTTAGTGAAGAGTGTTATTATCACTTGATTTTGTCTCCTGTTTTGCAACCTGGCAAATTATGTACAATTTGTCATTCTGGTTGTGCTTCACAGGAACATGCCCACCTGTTAATGTTATGTTTTTCGAAGTGATTATACAAGGCCGTGATTCTGACTCACAGCATCATCACGTCAACATCCCCCACTTCTATTAGAGTTCAAGAAGGAAATTGCAGGAAACATCGGGTACTTATCGAGGCGACTGCTGGGCACGCAATGTGCACAGAGGATAAGTCAGATGTGAAAAACCCACTCTGGAGTTAAGCATATGCAAACAACTGCTTCTGAAGAGCCAAATATTCCAAAAGTCAGACCAGAACACAGATGAGAGAAAACACCTGTTCTGTTCGCCGGCATGTCAGCTGTTAAAAATAAAAGTCAGGACTGGATCAAACCATTCACAAAGCACCAAAAGTCAACAGCTCACACTGCAATGTGAGAATCACTAAAGCAGTCTCAAAAGGGGAAAAAACTCAAGTACATCTGCTGGTTTTTATATTACAGCTGTTAAAAAGTTGCTTACCTGAAAGTAATGAATAAAATTATTCCCGATTACTATTTGAACAAAATTCAAACATGAAAAAACCATACATCTTTGCTCCAAAATTAACACCTTCAAGCTGAACAACAGAGGTTCTTAATAGAATAAAACTGAACCTATTTTGAAAACATGTCTGTCGGGAGGGGTCAATGTGAAGCTTTCAAGCATAAAAACCTTGAGTAAAATGGCAATCAGAGTGGTGGAAGCACCAGGCTTTTGGCTGTTCTGCTGCCAGTTGGATCAATGATTTGCAAAATATACACAGAATAAGAACAACTTCCAATTTTTTAATCATAAATCAACAAATGGATGGATAAAACTGATCCTAAACGCACAATAAAACCGGTTGTTGGATGGAAAGTCAGATTAAAATGAACTTTTAGGAATGGCTTTCTCAAAACCAAGTGTTATTATATTTGGAGACAGAAAAATATGCAAAATGTTATCTTATCTTACGACAATTCTGAAGGTGAGTTAAGTACAGTATATAGCGCTCACTTGGTAAATATTTGCTTGGACATATTAAACCAAATATTAGTGGCATTAAATAACATTTTGAGCCTTTGTGAAATAGAGAAATTAGGAAAATGCAAACATACAATTCCAAATAAGTTAAAATAAGCAGATAGAAATATTTAACCCTGAAAAACGTTAAATGTCAAAAAATAAGATGGCATTCCTGTCATATATAAATTTGCTTACTTCAAAGTACAACTATAACATCCTTCTTTAAAGATCATCATATTAATATTAATATTAATACAGTTCTCCATCTTTTTTGATGTTAGATCTATTTTTCTTACCGCCGTTTGTTGTTTCTATGCCCGGTTCCACCCACTCTTACAAATCTTGCCATTCCCTCCGGAAGTCACGTGTTTTGTGCTTTTACGACCCTTGACCTCAACATTAGTATGCGAAAGTCCGCACATTCGGCACAGCCACGGGCAGTCAGACAGGCACGCAAAAAGACAGGCTGTCAACTCTGATCAGCCGTTGTTCGTCTGTGATTCAACAGCTGGATGCAGAACCACGGGGGCTAAGAGGAGAGGAAGGTGAAAAAAGGGCAAGCTGGATGTTGGGTAACATGCTGGGTTTGAACCTCTTTCAGCCTTTTCACCCACAGCTCTACATTTGCCTCCCACTGGCCCTGAAGTCACAGAGGATGGCAGAGACAGGAAGTCACCAGCAAGATGGTTAACGGGTTAAGAAGTGAAGCTCAGTCACCTCCCCATGGGATCCTGACGACTTTGACGAACTGCAGCGCTGCTCGTTTGCAGCCTGATTCAGCATTGTTCTCGTCATCACTGCACCTTCTGACTGTGCTGCAACTTTTGTATCTTGGTGTGTGATTTTTCTAGTCCAACTCTATTATTCAAGGTTTCATTTGAACATCTGGGTTCCTCTGACCCATCCTGTAAACATCTAGACTGAAGGCAAAAGTACATCAGGGCTCAGTGATTAATGAATTAGCCAAACTATACTTGAAAAAATAGCTAATTCTAATAAGTTGGATGTTTAAGTTTAACAGTTGAATCTACAGCAACTTCACATAATTCAAAGAGTGGAAATTCATTGGAATGATTTTTAATGGAGTGGTATTTAATAACAAATTAACTCAATTCAGCTAAAAAGCACACAAACAAATGTTACAAGTCAATTACATTTCTATCTCAAATTCAAACAAGCCAACCAGGCAGTCAAATTGGATTTCAAATATTTAATCCAAATTCTAATACAGTCAAATTCAGTTTGTGATTTAATCTCAGTATACTTTGTGATTTAGAGAAAATTAGTGAGCAATCAGCATCATAAAGACAAAATAATACACCAAATGCATCACAGGCTGTTAATGTTTTAGTTAAACCTTAAAAGAAGTTTGAAAAAGTAAAAATATCATAATAAAAATAACATTTTCCCACTGTTGGTTCCATGAGACCATCGAAAATGTAAGCATATATAGAATATGATTAAGCCGTTTTTGTTTTAGTAACACCATTGCATTACTTAATTTCAACAAAACAAGCCTTTTATAGTTTGGTTTCTTTTGTTATATAAAAATAAAGCTTTTTTTTTTTAAAGGTTTTACTTATAGTCTTGCAATTTAAAAACAAAGTAATTTTGGATGTATGCAAAAATAAGTGCTAAGCACTTCACAGTTTCCAGTCAGAAGGAGAAGAAAAGTTTCTGTTGCCATGTTGGATGGTAACGCTCATCCTTGATGAAAGTGGTCTCACAGATCTCTGCTCTCTCCCTCCTGCTGCTTTAATTATTGCAACACATCGGGTTATTTGTGAGGCAGCAGTGGAAAATGTTCCACCTAGCAGGAAGATAAACATTACATCCTGATAGGAAAATCTTGAATCTGAGGCAGAAGTGTGTTTTTCCAAAGCTGCACTGTCAGATTTTTTTTTTTTTACAATTTGAAATTGTATAAATCTTAAAATAATTGGAACCAGAAAACAATAGCTCATTATATAAACAATTTTTATTTATTGGAACATCTGACAAGATAAAAAACTAACATAGGATTCCTACTATGAGCTTCATAGTTTAGACACTTATCTCAGAAAATTCAGCTTGTTCATCCTGTATTTGCATAATCAGAACTGAACTCCTGTTTATTCATTTAATCTAGTCTGAAAGCAAAATATTCAGCCTCTTAAATTAAATGCATGCTCCTGCTTCACTAAGCATGCATTTTAAAGAACAGAGATTAGCATTTTGGCTCAGTGGATGATGGTCAAGTGTAATTAAACGAAACAGTTTGACATGCTGTGTGCTTCAGATTCGTTCTAGCTCAAAGTTAAATCGGAATGAAGCGTAACAGATCTGAGGCTGAAGTTTGTTCATTTAGGCTCTGAAAAGCTCTAAAGCATGAAAAATAAACTACTATCTGCTCTCATAGTGTTTTTTACAATGAAATAGAATATTTCAAAAACACTTTTTTGAGACAAAATGAGACTTTAGAGTCACGCTCTCTAAAACAGGAAGCCTTGTGGATGATGACATTGTGTCTAATCACACTCTGTAGCCAAAACGTCACACAAACAGAGCAACCATTCAGTGAAAATAACTTTTATTCTCATTGAATTTGACAATTTAAGCAAAGTGAAAAGCACCAACTGTATAATTGGACAGTTGTAATTCCCTCTTTTTAGTTTTTAGTGCGTGTTTTTGAAGAAAAGGTCAACTCCTGAATTGTCTGGGTTATAGTCAAACACTAAAAGTCATGATTACACAGAGTTAATATATGCATATTTCTATTGTCTGTGCACCTTCTAACCTCAACATTTCAAGATTGTGACCATTTTTGGGACATTTTCAGCATTTAATTAACATCTATACAAGGGAACATGTAAGCTTTTATATTTTTAACAAAACCTCTGGAGAAAGTTAATGAAACATTTTCATCTTTATGCTGCAGGCATCCAAATGTAGTTTTTGTTCTTCTTGTTTGCCATTTTCAACCATGTTCTGCCTTTAAGATGTTGCATTTTAAAAGTTATGCATTTTTTAAAAGTTAAAAATGGTCCTTTAAATGTGTTTAATCTTACTCTACTATAGACCGAATTGGACTTAACTTGCCAAAACTATTTAAAGGAATCCATTAGAGTCAAGCTCTTTTATACAAGTATAAAGAGACTACCATTAGCCAAAGTGTGTGTGGGTACTAAGAACTAGAATATTCTCCGTGTTTATCATGTCCGGACTATTGGGGAGAAATCTAAAACAAGGCTCAGGGACAAGTATATTTTGTCCCACACTTCAGGGGAAATTTAATGAGCCCCTTGAGGAAGGCAGACGGCTGCAAATTATGGAAGAAAGGAAGAGAGAAAACGTTTAAATAAGAACTAAGTGAATGGGATAAAAATGATGGAAATGAATGAAATTCAAATCACAGCATGTTGAAAATCATGAGAAAATGAGGTGCAAAAGGGGATCATATCTATATTTATGCAGAGGTTAAAATTAAAAATACTAAACAATTACATATTTAGTATTTGTTCCAGACATTAAAAACATCTGATATGTGTATTTTTCAAGGCAAGGTAATTTTATTTATACAGCACATTTTCAACAACAAGGCTGTTCTAAGTGCTTTTTCAGCTACATTGCCATTTTATAGCAAAATAAAATAATTATATTACCTTCAGTTGTTATAAAAATGCTATGTATATCAAATATAATTTAAAAGAAATTGACTTCTCTTGAATTTCTCAAACATGCATGAAAAAAAAAATCAAGGCAACCCTCCAGGTATATTTTTGATGAGGTGATATTATAACACAAAAAAGTCAATTTTTCATAATAACTACTCTTACAAACACTAGTATATAGAAGGGAGGGGTTTGGCCTTCCTGTTACCTCATCTGACCCATGTACACTGATAGTCTGCACAGAGATTATCCACACACAGCATGATGGAGCTGGAAAAGGTCAACAACTCTGATTAGTTTCTCACACTTCTTTGCTAAAGCACCTGCTCCTGATGAGTCTGGACGTATTAGTCTGTACACAGAGCTGTGAGGTCGGCTCAGACTTTATGCTGCTTCTCTATAACCAGGCACTGCTGCCATCTTGTTTGTGTCTTTCCCTGAAGGTGCTTCAGCTTTTACATTCAAGGATTTACAGCAAAACGAGGTTCTGAAAGTTTTCTCTAAATGTGCATGAAACATCCTGGCTCAATACAATGCAAATACTTCTTAGTAGTCGATATGGCTTAAAAGTAAAAACCAGATTTTTTTAATACCGGATCTGATTTTAATTGTTTTTCTTGCTTTATTTAAGAAAAAAAAATTACAAATGAATTGTAAAGGTGTGTTTTATGTCAATTATCTTTTCTGTGAGTTGTACAACTGAGTACAAGGGCCAGGCTACGAGAAATTTTATTTACGAGTATAGTCATAAAACACCTTTAAAAGTCATTTCATGAGAAAAATCTTTACTAAATTTACCAAAATATGACATGACTGTCAGTCCGTCAGTCCATCTAATTCTGAAAATAATTATGATGTGCTAAAAGATTAATTATTTTAAGTATAACTTCACAAAATGCTCAACGTTCCTCTTTATTTTTTTGTCATTTTCATGTATGAGTTCTCATAAAAGTACTATTTAATTCTCATAATATTATGACTTTATTTTCCTAATTTCAAAAAATGCTTACCCTGATATTACATTATGCTTATGCTAGTTCGCAAAATTGCAACAGCAAAAATCAGTTAATTGTTCAACAATAATTGAATAAATTTTTTGAAAATGGTATTTTATGTTCAGCATTATTAACCACAATGCAACACTTCATAATGTACCAAAAATTAACCAAAATATATTAAAAAAAAACAGAACTACCACTATGACGAATAAAAACTAAAACTAAGCAATATTTAACTAATAAAAGCAACTACACTAGAAACTAACTAAATTAGACAAACAAAAAGTCACAAAATAACAAAATAAAAGTAAATCATAGTGAAAAAAAAAATACAACTATTATAACCCTGATCTGCATACGTAGTTCTGGAAAAAATTGAGATCAATAAAATAACACTAATGTTTTAACTCAGGAAGAGTTCAGAAATCAATATTTGGTGAAAAAACCAGGAAGTTTTCAATGCAGTGGGCTCTAATTTTTTTCCAGAGTTGTATATAGTTGATCTGAATTCAATGTCCAAATAAATAGAAGCTGCAAAATACACTTGTCACACAAGATGGTTGCCATTGGGTGCCCTGACATCTCTCTGAACTATGATGGAAGAAGAAGAAAAAAAGATTTTCCAAAAATCATCAAAAACCAAACATTTGATTAATCAATAAAATCGATTTATCGCGCAGCCCTACTTCTTATGTTTCTAAACTCAACCCTTCTTTCTGCCTCTTCTCTGCTGAGACAGGCAGCTCAGAAAGCCAGACAGCACTACTTGATCCGAGTCCAAGCAGCCTGCAGCTACCCAGCTCCACCAGCTGGTCAGGGCAGCCTCACAGTGCAGAGGAAGAGGAGACGGCAGGATGGAAAGGAGCGGAACAGGCACTCTATACAGTCTGCAATGTCAAAGTGTCCAGGGAGGCAGCCGGAAGCAATCTGCGGTGCACAGTCAGCCTCGGGGGGCCGAGGAAGAGCCCTACAGGGATTCGTCACAAAAATACACAAAAGATACAAACAAAACACACGGCCTATCGAGCAGTTGAGAGATGTGCCTGTGTTTGAGGGAAGGCTTTGTTTGTTGAATCCCACAAGGTCCTAAATGTGTTACGTCCCTCATGAGACGATATGAGACAACCAAGCATCTGCCACAAAAACTTCATTTTGTTTATTTTTCTCTGCCCAGCAGCAGAGCAAAAGGCCTGTGTAAATCTCGGAGGAGTGACTAAGACGCATTGTGTGGTGAAATCTCTCACACAGATGTTCTAAGGCTGCGCATGAAACAACCTGTTAGGCCTCCATTGTCTTGCAGAAAGACTAAAGAAATTGCAAAAAGCATAAATCTGTACCATTACATAATGATATGGTTAAATTTCATAGATGAATCTTATTGATCAAGAGATACGAACAAGTACAGGGATAATTATTGATGGCTGGAAATCACTTCAACAAAATATTAAACTCCTTTAAATAATCGTAAGCTTTTTCCTACTCATTTTCAGACATTCCTTTTTGTCATTACGTTGGATTATTTTGATCTTTGCTTTACTTTTTTATTTATATACTGTATGTTTGTTTACGTTTTTCTCATGTCTGAAATAAATGCTTCAAATTTTTATCCAACAAAATCAATAATCCAACCACTTAATGAAATCTACTACAATAGCTTTGAGGGTGTGTGGCTATAAATATCAGATGTCCAAATGAAAAACAAAAGACTAATGACAAAATGAATGGCTGTAAAAGTTGGATTAATAATACAGTTCTCTTCTTTCTGTCCAGCTGCATCTCAATGTGAGACATTTTTCAGAAGGCAGACAAAGGCTCTTCTGTGGAAATGTTTTTAAAAAATCACATAAATACACTCCTAAACTCCTAAATCTTCTCTGAAGATTTTCTGTTACAGCTGCACAGAGTTGAATGACAACAAAACTCTATAGGTGAGAAATTGGATATCACTCAGGTAAATGTGTGCTTGCAGGCAGATGAGGAAAGATTTTTGGCATTGTACTGTATCACACTGCGCAATGGATCTGGATGAGTTTTGCTTTAATTAAAAATGATATGCACCTGTAGATTTACTTTTTCATTTTATTTCCAATTTTACTAAAAATAGATATCAAAATATCAGAAAATAATCTGGTAAGTAAAAGTAACAGTTAAGTAGTAGTTGTTGTTTTGGGGTTTTGCACAGGGTTACAATTTTTGCTTACAGAGATTCTTAGACTCTTGTAAAAACAAGAGTCAACAATTGCAGAGAAAGTTAAAACACAAAGCTAGTGCCCACTTGTCCTGACAGCTTGATGTTACTTAATAATGAAAAGTGTTTTTAACTTATTTGCAAGTCTCATCCTGTCTGACATTTGCAGCAATTCCCACAGAAATTAATTTACTCTAGAATGAGAAAAAACAGTCAACTTTTCTGTGGAGAGTCCCGATAGCAAAAATTAGCACCAGTTGTTGGTATAGATTCAACATATTGTAATATTCATAGTTCAGTCATCAAACTGCCCACCAGTATTCATGCGCCAATGTCTAATTAGTCCCACAGTGTTGAAAGTTTCTCCCCTTCGTAAACAGTATTCTTATTTAAAACAAATTGACAGGCTTGGCTGAGCAGAGCTGTGTTTGTGCTGCAAACACAATCAAATCAAAGGATTTATATGGAGCACAGATCTGAGACTCTGACTTAAAGCTCAGCTTCAGGCAACAGGGAGCAGATTGTAGACATACAGTGTTACTGTAGCTAAAAGGCACAAAAGCAGGACTGAAGCAATAATAAAAACATTAAATTTATAAGCCAGGCTGCTGTAAGCTCCCTTTGGACACATTTCGTCACCTGTAGAACAACATGCCGCAGCTTTTTTGTTCCTTTTCCTATTTTGTTATGAATCAATCTTTCACCTGTATTAAACCTGCCTTTACAGCAGCTGAACCCCTGAGCCAATAAGTTAACACTTACCATTGATTTTACTAAAGTGGTGTTAGCTAGAAAAATTGTCATACAGTATATGATCAGATGAATAATGTTGCATTTCGTAAATCCTGTCTCGGTTTTCCGCTTTTTTTTCACATTTTGAAGATATGACTTTGTTGACCTGCTTTGGATACATTTTAAAAATATTACCAAAAACCTGAAAACCTTGCAGGTTAATTTAGAAATTCCTGCACTGTCCATGTGATCGAGCCTTTTGGAGGCTTCAGAAAAAGCCTCTCCATATCCCGGGAGTTTCTGGGCTCAGCTTGCAAGACCAACAAGCTGTCATACTGGGAATCCCCTGAGTAACATCCACCTCACTGGGACTGTTCCCCTTGTGAGAGAAATCTGCAAAACCAGACTTCATATAAATAAATGAACCATTTAATTAACACTATAAGTCTAATCTACTATAAAGTTGCTGTGCAATGAATTTTTTAAGGTGTGAGGAAAAACTACAGGTATGGCCCCATTTCAGTGAACTCAGTCAGAAGAAGTGGATTCCAGTCAAACTGACACACAGGCAGTGCTTCCCTCTGCTTCACTGCCCACTGCACACCTGAGTCTCCAGCATCTCGCCTGGATGCTTCAGTGCAAAGACGAATAAAGAGAAAAAGCTCCAGTAAAAATCAGACCGTTTGTCCCTCTGAGGAAGGAGAGGAAGTGGTGGAGGAATCCGATCCACTACTTAGAACCTCTTTAAAAAGTGCCCAACATCGGCTGACACATAAAACATGTAAACTCTGAAGCCACTGCTTCAGGAACCTGATATGCTAAATTCACTTTTTGTACATTTTTGTACTTCCATTTGGGCCTCAACTGCTTCCCCTCAAGCGCTTCAGTAATAATAATAAAAAAAGAAAGAAAGTAAGATCACTTAGCCATTTTTTGGCAATATTTTAATGATTTTTAGTGTCTGGAAAATGAGTTGTTTCAAAAACATCCTGACTGCTAATGATACCAAACACGTTTTGTGCGTCATGCACGCCTGGTTTCCATTCAAAGTCTATGTGGAGGCACGTCAAGGGCACGTCGAGGGAGCGTCACGGCACATTTTGCGGGTCAAGAGCTGCATGATTTGAAGCGTTTTGAGCATTTGGCCCGTCAAGCACGTCCAAAGTTTCCGACGCTGGAGTTGAAAAATCCGGACTCTCACTGCTCGACACGGAGCATTTTTCAAGATCTCAGAAAAAAAAATACAACTATTGAAAATAAACTAAATGTCGCTGTTTGCTCTCATTCTATAATCTACGACCAGTCAAGTTATGACTACAGAGACAGGAATAGAAAGGACCTCGCTTGAAAGAGGATCAGCGAGGAAGATGGAATGTCGGGTAGGTTATAACTTTTACTATTTGAAAATATTTCCCTGCATTTCAGCTACCCAAATCCGTCCAGCACAAACGTTGAGTCATCTTAAGTAAATGTTAAATAAACGTATTTATTTAGACGAAATATGCAAAGACATTGGAAGAGTTTGAGGGACACGTACAGTACAGACCAAAAGTTTGGACACACAATTGTGTCCAAACTTTTGGTCTGTACTGTATGTCGAGGAGCCTAATCTCAACCTCCATCTAGAGCGATTATAACCTGTCTGAAGTCAGACGCTTGACATTTTGCTCTAGACGCTTCAAAGATGCTTTGATGCGTGAATGCACCATAAGTCTCAATCAACGGCCACTGCTCAGTTACCTAGCAACCCCCACGAAGTCCCCAAGTGGGACTCCAGCACATTTGGTCAGCTGGTTTTACTGCTGTATGCTCTGTTGTAGTTGACTTACTATTCAGAAAAAAATGCTGGTATGATTTTCAAAAACGGCTGGATAGTTGCACATCTGTTTTCACTGTGCGAGTGTAAACACTGAGTTGGGGGGGCGTGGCCAGCAACAGCTTATTTGGATTCAAAGTGACAAGAGGCCCTAAAGCAGCTCAATCTTAAAGGAGCTCAAACTGACCAGTCTGAAATCTCATTATCTAAGAATTATTTTGTGTAAAAAAAAAATATAAAACTTGTTTGTTTTTCTTTAAACCTATCCAAGCCTGTTCAAGGAAGCATAACAGGTCACCTTTAAAATCATCCGTACAACCAACAAGCTGCTGCTGACGCAGACTCTGGCTGAGAGACGTTCCAGGCGATTTGAGGAGATCGAAGGGACAGCTTGATGCAAATTGAAGGACCCGGCAGCATCATGCTCTGAAACCGTTTCCCCAACCCTGACATTTGATATGACTTCTAGTCTTGGGTTTTCAGGTGTGTGTCACAAATGCTTAGCTCTCCTACAAAAACGGTGAATTAAAGGCCTGAAATATCCAAGCAGAACAGAGGCCTGCATGCTTTTCTCTTCCTCTTCATGCGCCGTCTCACTCATTTCTGTGACGACCATGAGTCAGAATGTTGTGACGAGATCACGGTGGGAGGAATAGTTTCATTATGGATATGTCTATGAAGATTGTGTGGATAGATTTTGCGCAAGTAAATAGAAATAATATGAAAAACGGAAAGCTGCTGGTGCGTATTGATTTTTCTGTAAATGAATTATAGCAGAGGCATAAAGTAGAAAAAAACTCATTACAGAAAATAAAACTAGTTTGTTCACATCAATACGTGTTTGCGTTTCCATACCAGCCAAGCACCGCTGACATCAGAGGAGAATGGGTGATAAATAGAGAGCGTGTGTGGCAGGGCAGCTGGTTTTATTTCAAATCTGTGCAGCCAATCAGTCAGACGAATGGCAGCCAATTTGAGATGAGAGAATCTTGCTGACAATTTCAATATGCCTGCCTCTGCTTATTTTCTACATAAAAGAAAGGTTTCAATTCAAGGTTTATAGTAAACCAAGCGTGAAATCTGCTGTGCAAAGATATTTCTGAAAAGGTTTAATATTTTAAACTGGAGCCTTAGTCCATACTCCATACCATAATATGTGAGGGATTTGATTATGCTTCTAGTTAAACTTTCATTCGGCTGTCTTTTTATGTTTGCCAATTACAGAGATGGAAACTCTGGTTTAAAAAAATGATTTAAAAGGTATAGAAACCTTTTCGAAGTTAGGCTGCGAATAAATGAAGCTATAATTGAAAGCAACGGAGCTTACTGAGTGCAGTAGAATAACTTATTTCAATTAATTGTAACTATACAAAATTTGGGCTAAATTCAACTTAAATTAATAAAATTCACTTATCTAATCAGATACAAATGACTTTGTAGGGTTTAATCAACAAAAGTGGATGCTTAATAAGCAAACAAAAAAATGTACCTTGCAAGCTTGTGATTTTCCTATTGGTTTACCTCAATGTCTGAGTTTTAGAAGAAATAGAGCAAAGAGCTTTATTAAAGGTCAGTAATCTTATGGTTTACACAGAGCTAATTAACTGTAAATTAAAATGTTGATTGTTGGTTGTGTCAGACTTTGAACAAAACAGCATTCATATTTAAAGAGGTGATTAGAAAAGGATTATAAAATATGTAAACATCAGACATATGAAAGACAAATATCATGGACTGGCTGACTAATAAGATGCTGCGTACACCTCAGAAGTGAACTTTTCCACTGAGCAAGAGTCAGTGAACACAACACACGACACCTAAGAAAACCCAAGAAAATAATCAACATTCCAAGTTTTTCTGGCTTAAAGGTGCCATTTATCAACAAGTATTCATCATTTATTATGTGTTTTGATGTGTGTCTAACGCAAATAATCTGGAGGTTTTTGAAATGTCTTGTTTCTAGACACCAACCGGAGTTTTTTAAGCACTTGGACTGTTTTAGAAGCAGTTGAGACCCAAATGGAAGTATAACAACACGCAAAAATGTTAATTTTTCACAGTTCCCCTTTAAGATTACCCTTTGTGCTGTTGTGTTTGACTCGCCACCTGGATAACCTCTTCATGACCACTTCTGAAATAAGTCTCTGAATCATCCTGACTTCTGGCAACCTCTATGCTCTTCTTCATCATCATTATCATCATCATCATCTTCCTGCAAGCCAACCTGTCCGCCCTCCGTTTTCTCTCTCTCTCCGTTCCACCTGCTCAAGTCTTCAGGGTTAGCTCCTTGTTCTCAACTCCGAGCCGCCACCGCTCTCCATCGAACCGCTGGATCAATACCTCCATGCAAGCAAACAACTCCAGATTCCAGTCATTCCTCCTCATCGTCCAGTAAACTTCTTCTCTTATCTCCAACCATTCTTGTTTCAACTCATTGTAAAAAAGAAAAAAAAAAAGTGTCCCCTCAGATAGACAAAACTACCTAAAATATGAACAATTTGAGGGAATTCATCTTGTTGGGCTGAAAAAAGTAAATGATTTGATTTGAAACCATGCAAGTTGGATCCAAGAGTAAAATCAAAATTCTGAATATTAGTGATACAATAAAACAAATGAAAGATGAATGAGTAATTTTCAAAAGAAACTCGATAAATGCACAGTCTGGATTAAGGAGTTTAGAAAACAGAAATGACTTGCCCTCATGGAAACAAGTTTCAGTGATAAACAGAGTTCAGATGTAAGGTGGTAAACAAATCATTCAATATGAAGGATTTGTTTGCAAACTACCTTGAAGTGATCATTTTAAAGATTAGTTCATCAACGGCTGATAAAGAGATGCAGTTAAGCACTCACTCAGAGCCGCTGGCTCCACGTTCTCTGGTTTAATTGCACCCAGGTTGCAAAAGACGGAGCAGTGAAATCAGTGTAAATCAGCCACGGAAGAGACAAAGATCCGTCATGTTAATGGTTTGAATCTCACAAAACATAATTTAGCTACATCTTCTCATACGCTTTTTGCCAGAAAGAACAAATCGGAGTCAGTGTGCCAGAGTCAAGATATCTGGTTGCACATTTTCTTGCCGTTTTTCTTGACAGCCTGACAAAAGTTGGATGTCAGGTGTGACAATCATGAAGGAGCAAAGCTGCAGAACATTGCCAACTTTAAAAAACAGAGAAGAAAACTGACATGAAACTGTGGCAGAAGTCACAATGACAATCTGCTCAAGTCACATATTTGCATTTCTTGATTGTGATTAAATATAATGAATTTTAAAACCTGAGAATTAAAGAAATTTCATTCTACCAGAAAGGCAAACCATTAATACGTTGATAAATTATGAAACTAACTCATTCATAAAGATGAATATTTTAGGTTTACCTTAATTGCTGTAAGCAAAGATCTTAATATGAATTATACTACATATTAATCTAAGATGCTTATTTTTGTATGATTAATGTCACGTTCCACCAGCTCTAAACTGTAATTAATATAAAACCTAACTCAGCTTGCAATAATACTTCCTTAGCCTATTTTAAAGATTTATGAAGAAAGGAGCCTCACTAGAGGCAAATATATTCAAAATATTTCAATAACGGTCTGGGTTTATATAACTGTGTCTGTATAAACGCTTTTATCCAGTGTCTTTTCACATATGGACTGAGAAATAGACATAAATTACAGCTGGCAGGGGTGCAGTGCTGTCCGAACTTTCATAATTGATATGAAAAAGGATTTTAATGCAAATGACATCAGATAGGTTAAGATTAATGACCTTCCTGAGGGAAAGCAGAGCATCCAACCTGTCTGTCACAAACAGTTCTTCTCACTGTCTCACATATTAACTCAAATATCCACATCCTTGTATTTGGTTCCTGCTTTAATGTGGATTCTGCAGGCTTTGGTTTCCCCAGAGAAAACGTACACTCAGACAAGCAGCAAGCATATTCCCATTTCACCGAATAAAAGCCATATGGACATCTAATTGCGTCAATTTTTACTTCAGCATCTCAGGGGAACGAGAATATCTGATGAACGATATGCAAATCCACCTTTTCTTTTCTTTTTTTCTGGAACAGAATCTGGTTTGGTCTAATATCTGCTTTTCTGGGAACAATGAATAAATTATATTTAATCAGGATACACCCCCAGATGTGGAAAACAGACAAGGACATCGGTTAATGTCAAGCTGGGGACATGAGAAAAACAAGCTAGATCATATAAACCGTGGCTCCATTTTGTTAATTTTATTTCTGAAACATGCTGTGTTATTGGACACGATAAATGATTTTTAAAAATATCTAAACACTGCAGCTTAGACGAAGTTTTATGGTTACAATAAATAGCTACATGTTGCATCTAAAGAACAAATATGCATTTCTACAATGTAGAAAAACTCCCAGTAATTTATAATTTTATTCTATCCAGAAGTAAGGACATTGAAACTGTAGCTCTTTAAGCTCTGGGGAGTCTTTTAATAAGAGTGATATTATTCAAAACTTTAAAAAGATACAATTTAATATTACATTTATTGAATTTGTAGAGATGCCTCTTCAGTATTCTTTTCAGTCTTGAGACTCCAGCTCATAACTATAGAAATATGAAATGAATAATTGTTCTGAGGGAAATCTTGCAAAAACTGATTTTGCCACAGAGACAGGCCTGCTGTGGTGGTTTAATGATAGTATTAATTCATAATTAAAGTGGATCTCAGTAAACTGAAGAAGGATTTCGCAAAGTGATATAAAACTGAAGAGGAAGATGGGCTTTATATTTTTAGAAAACTGGGACTGTGTTGGAAATCTTTTCTCAGTTGAGTCTGTAGCACAAACCAAAAGAAACATCCGCACTTTGTTTACAGTGATGAATTAAGAGAACTGTACAAGTTTCTTTCTGTTAATTGTTACAACTAGATTAATAGAAACAGCCAACCCCACCAGTCTCTGCACATTTGTATTTTTTTGCATTTTTGTATTTTTTGCAGCATTCTGGCTTCTTTTGGTCCCGACTTTCTTGTCACAGTTGCACTGCAGAGGTTCTGTTAAGTATATTGCATAACAAATCCATTCACAAGCAGAAAAAGCTTCCCTGGTTTAAACTTCTCTAATCGCCGCTGGGTCTTTTTCACTCTTTTAACAAAACCTGCCAAGGAATATGTACACTAGTGTGATATATTGGCTTACAGTGTCACTGGATAAAAATACATATATTATTGCAACCTTTGTTGCTCATCTAGCTTTGTTCCAACCTCTTATGCTTTGCCTGACACATTTTTTGGTTGATTGTGTATCCCTAAAACAGAAATATTTGATAAAAGTGATGAGATATACTTCAGAAAAAATACACTACTCAATACAAACAATACAAAAGAAAGAAAGCATGTGAACCTATTATTAGGTTATTGTGAGGTTTGTTTATAAGTTCAAAACATCTGAGAAGATGGAAAGAATGATTTGGGGCTTTTATGGTGGAAAACATGCAATTAACACAAAATCTTATTGTTTTTAATCAATAACGTAGCTACGAGCTACTGTACATCTATAAGTATTCCAAAATTATAAATATTACCCATTAGAAGCTGTTAAAAATCTCATATTAAATAGATTTTATACTTGATGTGTGAATTTAAATAATTCAGAATCCACACTTGCCTGAAATTCGGTTTATTTTTCTTATGTTGGAATTTTTAATGTATCTTAAATATTTTTACTTCAGGGTTTTTGTAAAAAAGAAATTCAAACAATGTTTCAATCCACAATTTATTAATCTCTGAAATGAAATTGATTAATTGACCTTAAATCACTCTGAAATGAACCAAAAGCAGCTCAGAAGGTTAGTCATGATGCATGCCAAGTGTTAAAAAAAAAAAATTCAGTGTTAAAAAAAAAAAAATCATGACAAGTCTGAATGATGAAGTGGACAAACTTACAATTTTAAATTCCTGTTACTCATTTCTACCGCAGTAAATAACGAAGGGAAAATTGAAGTTATTCTGAAAAACAGAGATCTCTGTGGGTCTGGAGCATACAGGTAAGTAATACAATGCCAAGAAAAAGTCCAGGGTGGCTTGCAGTCATTAAGTTGACCATGATCCTCACCTCTTACCAAATTTTATGTATAATGAGGCCATCTGGCCAGCAGCTAAAACTTGGCCTGACAACCGGACAGAAAATGGGCTTAATAAACAAAACAATGTGCTGCTGTTTTGGCACCTTAAGAGAGAAGTGTTGAAACATAATATAAGGATTGACAAGATTCACACAACTCATTCCTTTAATTTTGTATCTCACTTATACATGAATATCAGACTTTAAACTGTAAACAGGAATGATAAAAAAAAACTTCTATATACGTATATATATATATATATATATATATATATATATATATATATATATATATATATATATATATATATATATATATATATATATATATATATTCTGATCATCCTGCAGAATAATATATGCTAGCAGCATATATTATTGCAAACATTAGGGGTTATAAATTGTAGATTTCTTATGTTTAAAAAAACAAAGAAACATAATATAATAATAAAGAGCAGAAAACATACATTTAAGTTTCCTTCCCACCAACCCAAATCCTCTCCTGTTTCCTTTAAATAAATTAAAGAAAACTTGCAGCACATACTTATAGATGACAAATACACAATAAAATCACCATTTGCATAATTTGCATCACATTTCTAAATTATTTAAACTTTAATATGAAAGATGTGACTAGGGTGTAAACATTGAGCTCTATGTAAATGAAGTGGGAAAGAATATTGAAATGTAACTCAAGTCGATTAGTTAAAATCATAAATATATACACGAAAGTATGCTGTCAGTGTCATAATCTCTTTAAACGAAGGTTGTTATTGTTTAAAAAACAACAAAAAACACATTTTTGGGATTAAGCTGTTGGTGCAAGACAGTATACACCTTAGAAGGTCAAAAAATGTTCAGCAGGCAACTAAAAAAACAGCAGCAGGTGTTTGTAATTTGGATTTTGCAGTGATTAAAAATTGATTGTGAAAGCTGGAACAGGCTACAGAAAGCATTATGAGTCATTTGTCCAATTCCTTAGAATAAAGAGCTAAAGGCACAGTGAGGCAATGAGCTAATCACCTTTGTGAACCAGCTGTCATTAGTAGCTCTGTGGATCAATAAGCAACATTTCAAGCCAAACAACTTCTCCTCTCTGCATGTTGTTCACGGTATTTATGTGACTCATAAAACTACTTGAAGTGGTGAACGTGTCTGAGTTAATACAGCCGAGTGGCAACATATGACAGGAGAGATCAAAGAGGAAAATGCATTTGCGTCATCTCCTTATGTCTCGACGCACGGCGGAGGTTCAGCTTAGGAGAACTTTATTGAACAGCTAAATTTAGATCAAATATTTCACAATAGATTATTTACTATGTTTTATCTCACATCCCCAGACAAAAACACACAAAAATGAGGTAAAATTAAATGTTTGCAAACTCACAGATAGTCCCACTTTGCGAACAGTGTCAGCTGTGCAACGTCCATTTTTCCACTTCTGGAAAGAAGCAAACAGAAGAGAGAGTCAGACTCACAACTAGAATCAGACCAACCTTAATAAATAACTCTTCCTTCATAAATATGGAGAGGGATGAGATCATACAGCATATCACACATTTCCAAGTTGACTATTACAAAACCTGACACACAACTAACAGTGCTGTGAATTACAGAAACACAGGCAAAAAGAGCAATTTGAACAACCCAATAAAGACTTGAACTCTTAAAGAGGTAAAAACATACCACTGTATTTTACTGCGCTGAATTGCCAGTGATGTGTTGGTTTTTAGCCAGAGTCTGGGAGACTCTGTTCGACTGGAGACCAAAATTGCTGCATTTGTTACATTTTCAGCTGGTACGGCTCACTTTCACACTGCACTGTGTCAAACTAACAAAACCATTTGAAATATTTGTTCTAAGCTACACCAAGAAACACTGAAGAAATGACACTTTAAACCTCTGAAGACAACATAAACGCAACTTCCTTTTTTGCAAAATGTAAACAAAGATGGAGTGTTATCAGTTCTAGGATTTATCTTTTATCTTTGGTAAAAGACCAAGAGCCATTTCTAGTGCTAGACTCTTGCGCTTACTTTGGTTGTATTTACCCAGAACCATATAGTCTGCATCCTGCTTTTGGAGAGGTCTCTGGTCTGCTAGGTGTTCACACATGCATTTGAACCGTGCTGCCATAGTTCACTTCAACCGACCAAGACCTAGGTTTTTAGGCTGGTCAGAGTTCGAGTTTGGTCTGCATCAGAGTTTATTTGCACAAACAAACTAGAGTTTCTAGGCAAATAAACTGGAGTGTGAATATAATCTAAATATAATACTTACCAAATATTCCTTTTCCAAACACACACTTAACTCCTTACAATCTATACATGTGTTTCCAGAAAGGACGGTTGATTTATCTTTGAGTGTATAATATTCCCTAATTAATTCTATTAGCTAAAAAAGAGACCCCATTACCATTAATCGTTTCAACACAGGCCCATTGTGTGACTAGTCTGGAGATGCTGCTTTATTCAAGTGACTCACAGATAAAAACTCTTATGTGATAATATAAGACAAGTGAGCTTCTGGAGCATTATGCATACCCATGCTGGCATGTTCGTGAACTAAATAAGCACTCCTGCTGCAATTGGGAATGTCAGCAGGACAGCAGAGACATAGCTACACATCCTTCATGGTACGTCTCTGAATGACATAGCTTTGTTCTGTGAAGCAGCAGAACGAAGCGTGGGTGGTGGTCTGAACAGAACAAAGCCCAGATGAAATGGTTTGTCTGAACCCTTCACCAATCTACGGTGGGAGTGGGCGAGGAGCAGGGGTGATGCAAGCTCAGGCAGTTGCAAATTCTTATTTTCCTGCTTCAAAAAGCTCTCAGCTCCGTGGTGTTTCATGTCCCGGCAGCCGAAGTTTTCCGTTTGGTCCAAGGTTGAAGAAAATCTGACCTTAAATCTACTGCTTTGTGTCCCAATTCTTATTAAAAGAAGTGGAATATGAGGATGGAGCAGAAACAATGTATAGCCTTTTGATCTCACTTTAGATTGTTTCATTTCGCTCCATGAAACAGTTGATTGTTCTCTCCATCATTGACACTTTCTATTCATCATGCAATCATAGAGCTCCATCCTGCTGACCCCATTGTTCAGCATTAATTACTACCTGGACCTGCCTCCAATCAGCAGTAATTGAAGGACACAAGGATAATTAACAAGCAACCTTTAATTGGCACGTTCACCCGTTGCTGATAATTAAGTTAGCAGATTTGTCATCAGTACATGAAGCTCCTCAGGTGATTAACCCTCAATTTACTGTCATTCTTCAATGACAAAACAAAATTTCTCTAATCGTGTGTCGTAGCACTATTAATTAATCAAATGGTGCATAAAGATAGTGGGGGGAAATATTCAACATTTAGGAAAGAAAACAAGGAGGTTTCAGTATTCTCTAGATTGCAAGATTAATATTTCACAAAACAAATTCTGCCATGAGGGGGAAAAAAATTTACAAAAATAAGTTAGAAAGAATAGGATAGAAACTGCAACTAAACATCGAACTTTTTAAATTTTAATGAAAACAAAACAGAGGTGATGGTGTTTGGACCCAGTGGCTCCTGTGAGTCCTCCTCTGTTGACCTGGGACCCTTGGAGGTCTATTTTAAACCTGTTATTACAGATCTTGGTTTTAAGGTGGACAGTGATTTTAAATTGGATAGCCAAATCAGAGCCGTGGTTAAGTCCAGCTTTTATCATTTAAGGCGATTGGCGTCAGTGAAATCTTTTCTTTCCAGGCAGCATTTTGAAACAGTGATCCATGCTTTTATTTCAACTCGATTGGATTACTGTAACGCACTTTATCTGGGAGTTAGTCAGTCGCTGCTCTCACGTCTGCAGCTAGTACAGAATGCTGCTGCACGACTGCTGACAGGAACTCGAAAGAGGGAACACGTGACCCCTGTCCTGGCCTCACTTCACTGGCTGCCGGTATATTTTAGGATTCATTTTAAAATTCTTATGTTTGTTTTTAAATCACTACATAATCTTGCCCTGGCTTACCTCTCTGAGCTTCTTCACCCATACATACCATATCGGTCTCTTAGGTCCGCAGATCAGCTGCTTTTGGAGGTACCGAGATCAAGAAGGAAGCTCAGAGGGGACAGGGCTTTCTCTGTCATGGGCCCCAAATTATGGAACAACTTGCCTTTGCAGGTCAGGGAGGCCCCTTCACTGTCCACTTTTAAAGCTCGTCTTAAAACCCATCTATTTTATTTGGCTTTTAACTCTAGCGGGATCTAGTTTTAAATTGTATGTTTTTTGTTTTTAAACTGTAAGTTTTTATTTTATGTTTTTTTTTTATTGTTATGTTGTGTTTTGATGTACAGCACTTTGTATCAGCTGTGGTTGTTTTAAAGTGCTTTATAAATAAAGTTGGTATGGTATGGTATGGTATCCTCTTAATCTAGTATGTCTTTTTTTTAAAACTAATTCAAAACAATTCACAAGCAGCTATAAAATCTAGTAGGTGAAAGCTGCTAATGAAATAGAAAGAGTGATCTCAATCACCTGAGAAAACAAATCACCTAAGCCAGTGGTTCCCAAAGTGTGGGGCCATTGCAGGGGGGGCACAGGAAGTGGTATGGATGAATAAAAAGAAGACAAAAAACAGTTACACAAAAGTATTTCATTGTAAAGATGGTTTGTAGTGTGTTTTCTTGCAACCCGAAGTCTGAAATAAACTTCAGTGGAGTTTTAAAACAAAATATGTGTATAGGTTTATGTCTGGTTGAACGACGTGTGTGCCGAGTTCATTTACTTTTTCTTTTTTGGGGGGGGGGATTTTATTGTAATCCATAGGGGGCCCCAGAAGAAAATTTTAGGGAACCACTGACCTAAGCTAAGAGATCAAGCAGTAACTGCTTACTGCATAAATAATCTTCAAGCAACATTAAATCATTTACAAATGTTTGTGACTAAACACACATCTGAAAAAGCTGGAGAAATAGCGCATCAGTGATTTATGAGACAGAACTGGAAGATAATTAAAAATTAAAGCCTTCAACTCAGCTGCTTGTTATTTATATGTATGAAGGTGAAACGTATGTGTTTTTAAAGCAAAAACTACAAGCACAACAAGAAAATAGAATGCTGTCGCTGTTCCACATCTTACACCAAGAAATAATTAACCTTAAATAGATCTATAAGTGTGTGAATATGTGAAATGATTTTTTTAAAAAAGTTATTTGACTCAGTGGGGTTGTGCTATGATGGCAGATGAGTGTGTGACTCATTTGGCCCTTGGTGGCTGTGTCAGGCCTCTTTTCCGGCTGTTGACTAACTGCTCCTTGTTCTGTAAACACAGACAAATGTACCCCACAGGAGCGGCTGCCCTGCAGCTCCCCGGTGCCTTAAACTAATGAATTTTTAAAGAGGGCATCAATCAAACTGCAGGTCAGATCAATAGTCCACATCTCAGGAGCGGATTTTCACTCAAACATTGCTTCCATGTAGCCGTCTTGTCAAGCATTCTTTCACTACAGACAAGCATAACATAACATTTGTAAAATGAAAATAAAGTCATTATAAACTGTAAAGGCCAGGAAGTGTTGACTGACTGGGGCAGCAGATGGTGAGCATATCACAAAAGCTGGTCAGAAAAGCAGCTGGCATGCACTATTGACACTTGACATATAACAAAACAATCAGTTCTGTTATAAACGGTAACCTATTATCCTTCCTCGAGCAGTTTTAGGATAGGTTTATGGGCTAAACAGAACCTGTTCATTACAATTTTTCCACAAAATCTGTTTAGTCTACTCAGTTCTACCTATCAGGAAAAAGTTAAGTGATATTTTCAGCACGAATATCACCTCAAATTTAAGGAGTTTCTGAGAACTACAACTCCAAAATAAAACAGATGCACTTATAACAGGATGGTAATAGTTATAAGCTCAAACTAACACTGAAGTTGAGAAAATATTCTTTTATCTTATATAAACTATTACATTTTGGTGATCTCTAACCACATTGCCTGAATAAAAATTCTAAATCGGATCATGTAAAGCAGGACCTTAAATGGCACGAAAAGTAAAAAACCAATTTGAAATTTGATAAACATTTTAACATTTCTCTAAAGACTGTAGAGAGATATTCAAAGATGCTCCTGTCTGATGTTAATACAGATCCAAAGTCTGGCGATATCAGCTAATATTAATGCTTTATTTCAATCTAATACAACCATCTGCGGTTCAGATTAATCTTCCTAAAGTTTCAATGACGCATATCTATCAATTTACCTCACACAAAGATAAAAGGATTCAAATATAAGGAAGCAATTTTCTCAAATGCAAGCTGCAGTGATAACAGGGCTAATCTCTTTGATCTAATTTTGATAAATTAGATCATAAATGCCACAATACAAAGAGAAAAAAGGGCATAGCAAAGGTAAATGGAGAAAGAAGGTACACTGTGTAATAAAAAGGGAAGAACAAGACCACCTTCAGAGGCTGAGCCAAGAAATTACAGAAATAACTCACTAATTGTTAAAAGCAGAAGACAGATGTCTTATCTGGTTGCTGATATAACAAAACACTTCTGCCTGCGAGACAATTCCTTCATGTTAAGTCAAAAGGAACAAAACACAGGGGGACCATATGTACAGATCAAGAGCCAGAGGCTCTTCATGTTGCTGAACAATGCTTCATTTCCACTGCGAGTTCATTATAATTTCTCTGCCTTTACTTTAAAAAGAATAAAAATAAACATTAGAACAATGTCCTACAGAATACAACCAAAACACTCTGGGTAAGCTTTCTTCTGGCTTAGAGAAACTGTTCCTAATGGCTTGTTTTGTTTTTTTTTAAAGGATATGTAATATTGCTATTAACTTCATTCATTTACTAAAGTACCTTCTAACAAGTGAACAATATAAGAAAAATTTCTTCTTTTCTATTTAATGTGAAATATAAATTTTGATTTCTAAGATAAAGATGCCCGAGTAAAGATCCCCAGTAAACCAGCTCAGTTCTCTGTGAAAATGTAATATAATACGTCCTTGCTAATGAATTCATTAAGCCACATCCACACCTGATTATTGTCAGATCTGAATAAATTACTTAACTATCACCCACCCAACAATATGTGATGCAAGCTTAAACTGCTAATATAACTAATCATGCCTTAATCTAAAGAAATGTAATAAAAGATAAGATCTTTGACAATTAATCTGAATAGGCAAACTACTATTCTACATTGATTTCCTCCAGTGTATTATAAGCCTGGTGGGCTGCCAGGCTTTACTCATCCCCTCAATACAAATATTTAGTTAAGCATGGAAATATGCTTACAAATCACTGTCAATTTTAAGTAAGACTTCTTTTCATTTATTTTACTTCTGAGGACAAAAAATTTAAGTCCATTTTAACAGGATTTTTTTGTGTTTTTCTTTTTTATGTCTCTATAGTTTGTGTGCCCAAACCTAAGACATAATTACCAAGCCGTATTTTCAAACTTCTTGTCAACTTTTAACATTAAAAACACCGTGGGTCACTGGTGGACTGCCCTGGCACCCACCACCAGGCTTAGAGCGTTTTCTGGAGGAAAATCTGTAATAGAGAAAGCATCCTAAATATAGGAAATTCTATTGAAATGCCCACAATATTTAAATTGGTTTTTCAAAATGCACAACAAATGCAACACATTTATAGCAAAGTAAATGATGCCTGTGCACTCTTGGACAGTCTCAGTTCAGTTTCGCTCCTCTTACAGCATCCTTCAGCTGCTGGTAATGAGAAAGCCAACATGATCAACTCCAAACGGCAGACTGAGGCAGCGGGTGCTTTTAGAGGCGCATCACATTCATTCTGGCATCTATCCTGCTACTTAAACATAATCTTCCCATGTTAGGATGTTGTAGCAGCAAACAGCCTCCAATAATCCACAGACACAGAACCACAGTGGAAACATTGGCTGTGTTTTCCTGCCAAGGAAGGGATTTCAGCAGCACCAAGAGAGGAGCAAAATAAAGAAGCAGAACTGTTTGACTAAACGCTTTCTGCATTGTTTCATTTTCAAGGACATTTCTGTGTCCTATCTGGCATCCAGTCCCGCTCTCTTTATCTAAAGTCCACCCAGCCCCGTTGTGGTGCACTGAGCTGCAGAGAGCAACCCACAATCCCATCTGCTTGTCAAAGAGAAAAGCATGTAAGCCGCTGGAGCAGCAGGGATTGAAGATCCCTGGGGAAAAGCCTGGGACATTCTGAAAAGCTCTATGGCTTCACTTTCGTTATTTTTCTTTTTTAGTTCAGTTCCAAACGTTTAAAGTTTTAAAGCAGTTCTTCACACAAAATTGACCTTCTAAAAAGGTTGAAAGCCATAAGACCAAGCAGATGAGGCTTTGCACAGAAAAAAAAAAAACTGGACCTCTACCACAGTAATGCATTTCTCAGTGAACAAATCCAGTTCTGAATTTTTTATCTGAAATCTTTAAGTCTTATCCAAGATTTTCCTATTTTGGGACTTTTTGGTGCCAAAATTTTAAATAATATAAATATTCTCTCAATTATTATAGCAACATGAAATTTTTATCATCAGTTTTCTCTCTCTCTATGTTTTTTACATTTTACTATTGTTATGTAACACAGATTAAGAAGAATTTATAGGAGTACTTTGGCAAGAAGATGGTAATTATTCTGATACTATATGTCTGGTTGTTGTCATTATTACTCTTATTATACGTAGATTTTCTTGTCTGAGTTATTTTGTAACCATTTTGTCTGTCGTATTATTTATTTGTTGGCTCTTAATACAGTATATTGAATAGGCACATGAACGTTTTAACATTAATTTAGTCACAATTGTTGGATAATTATTGAGTCAGTAAGTAATATATTTCATTAAATTGAGATAAGGGGCAGGATTAAGTAAGTGTTCACTTCTTCCTACTCCTTTTCAAACAGAACAGTAACAGTAAACAAATATTTTTGTTCTTGGTTGCATGCATACGTTTTCTCTGTCCTACTGATTGCTTGTTTGTTGTTTGTTTTTATTTATTTGAAATAAATAAATCAAATCAAATAAAAAAACTTAATACATCGTTAATCTTAAACATGAATGTATCGATGTTCAATATTGGTTCGCAGGGTGATAATCCTTATTCTGAGTGAAAAAACATTAGGAAAAGTGGGAAACGATCATTTATGTACACACTATAACTACACAAGATAGCAAATGGCAAACACCATCCCAATATTAATGTTTGCAATATCACAATCGTTAAAAACTGCTTAAAAGGATTTAAGAGCTCTTATTAAACATTTCTTATTTTTCAATCATGTGAATCCACTACTGGATTTGTTATTAATGACTATCATAAAAGTAATTAACTACCAAAGAAACAGAGCATTATGTGAGGTGATGTTTATGACTTTTAACTAGAGAATGTTTTTCAGAGGAACTCAAAACAACCTACATTTCCAGACCAAAACAAACACATTTCAGCTGAGCGCTAGGACAGAATGTTCCTGTCAGTCAGTGATCCATTCTGGAGCAGAAAGAAATTTCAAAGACATGTATTTTTTCCTCAATTCGGCACAGACACACCTAATGATTCACCGCTGTGACTGACAGTATTCTATTAAGTCTATTGGTCTCTGAGCAGAAGTACACCGCTTTTGAGACGCATGCAGTCGGAATCGAACAGCGAAAACAGGAACAGAAGAGAAACTTCACCAAAGTTGGGTGCACAAAAGATGAAACAACAAGATGATAAACATTTCTACACAGACACAATCCACCCTGGATGTGTGGACCATAAGGATTTTGTTCATGATAGATAAATACAGTGTAAGCCTGGGATCATCAAGGGCTTCTTATAGAGTCCACTTCAATACAGCCTAACCATTTGTGGACCTCATGTATTGAACATAACCCTATTGGTGTCCGTTGGGTCTCACAGGGGTATTAAAGGGGATGTATTATGCAAAATTCACATTTTGCACGTTTTTGTGCTTCCATTTGGGTAACAATTGCTTCTAAAAACAGTCAAAGCGTTTAAAAAAAAAATTTAAAACACCCAGCCGTTTCTTGGCAGTAAGTTTGTGTTTTTTTTTTGGTATCTGGAAAATTATCAGTTTCAAAAACCTTCGGGATGTGACGTCAAATCAGCAGGAACTTCCCCTCACCTAGAAACCCCAGTGAAACCAAACTCGTTGCCTGGCAACCCAACCTGAGCTCCAGGGCGCATTAATTTACCGCCAGG